>NW_024884253.1:26415566-26599718 GCF_019232065.1 Centrocercus urophasianus
CTATGGGCTCTATGGGCTCTATGGGCTCTATGGGCTCTATGGGCTCTGTCACTACAGAACGTATATACATTTAATTTACCTTCTCAGATCTATTTTCTGTAATGCTAACTGGAGGAGTTAGCAGTGGAACTGAGTCACAAAAGCCACTTTGGGGTATTGTGTAACTGCGATTGCTAAATGTCCATAAAGATACCTACCCCGTGATAAAAATAAACAAAACTTAAACATGTAAAAATTAAAATAAAAACTATTAGAATATATATATATATATATATATTTAACTGAAAACAAATCTCCCTTTCCGGTTTTGAGTTGAAGGAGGGAAAATTTAGGTTGGATATCATGGGGACGCTTTTCACCAAGAGAATAGAGAGGTGCTGGAACAGGCTGCCCTGAGTGGCTGTGGGTGCCCCGTTCCTGGAGGTGTTAAAGCCAGGTTGGATGGGGCCCTGGGCAGCCCAGTCTAGTATCAAATGGGGAGGTTGGTGGCCCTGCCTGTGGGAGGGGGGTTGGACCTTGATGAACCTGGGGTCCCTTCCAACCTGGGCCATTCTATGATTTCTTTCAGATTTTCTCCCCTTTGTATGTGATGGCTGTTCAGGTGTTTTTTGGTAAGTTTTCCTATAAAATCTCAGTGTAACAATTGTTGGAGACTCAAATGTTTTATGAATGTGAAGTAACTCAAGTTAGATACATTCAGTTAAAAAAAAAAAAAAAAAAAAAGTTATTTTTTCATTGCCTGTTCTCCCAAGCAGCTGTAGAGATTTGAAATGAGAGAGTGTCTTTAAAATGTGGTTAACTATTACAGCAGGCATGAAGGTTAGAGCTTGGTTTGTACTGTTGTTGGTATTTGTTTTATGTAGAAAAAAATATATAAATTTCTTCCAGGGTCTCTAATCAGAGCAGCGAAATGATTACCTGTCTCAAGTTGAGAGCAGATCTAAAATTTCACTTTAAAATTGTAGATGCTTTCAAAGTGATCCAAAATTCATTAAAATAGACAAATTCCAGTTGCTTTGACCTGAATTCTTAAGCATGCTAATGACCTTACTGTCTTGGAATGCTTTATTAACTTTGGGCGTTAAGTCCCGAGTGATGAATAACTGTGGTGGTGGAGTCACTGGCCCTGGAGGTGTTCAAGGAATGTTTGGATGTTGTGTTGAGAGACATGGTTTAGTGAGAACTATTGGTGATGGGTGGATGGTTGGTCTGGGTAGTCTTGTGGGTCTTTTCCAACCTTGGTGATTCTATGATTCTTTGCTTCTCAGGTAGCAAAACACCACACAGTCATTCGCTTGTTAGAATAAATTTTGTGAATTTAGTTAAAGTGTTGCTATGATAAAACTTGTCAGATTGCACTTAAAGCACTTAAATGTTTTTATGTGCACTTTTTTTTCTCTTGAAATGATGATAATGCTGTGATATTTTCTTCTTTTGCCACTGAGTCTTCAGCACAGGAGCCGGGATGCTCATGGGTGTTCTGAGGTAATCTAACAATATAGGGCTACCTTTAAAATTCTGTGCAACTGAACTAGCTATTTTCAGGTTAGGCATATATGCATAGTAAATAACTATGAATTATTAAACTGAGAGTGATTGGCAAGCTTAAAAAATGAATGTACCCTTTCTCTGTGTTTCAAAATTAAGTTTGTTTAGGGGGATGGTTCTTTTTCTAACAGCTGTATTAATGAGAAGTAAGAGAAATTGCTAAACTAGTTTTACCTAGAGAATCAAGAGCAGGCACAGTCCTTTTCAGTAACCAGGCTGGTGGCTTGTCTGTGGTATATTTATTTACACAGAATATTTTGTATTGATGCTTAGGTGAATATAAGCAACAATTCTGTGAAACCAGATCAGCACAGATCTTACCTGTGCTCATATAAGGACTGCCATGCAAAGGAACTTCTGCCAGTTTTATGTCCCTACTGTGAAAAACATTTTTGCCTGAGGTGAGTGGAACAGTGTTTAAAGATAAATGCTTGTTCATTAGTGCATGGGGCACAAATTAATGCAAGTTTTTGGCTCTGTTATTTATAGACATCGGCATCAATCGGATCATGAGTGTGAGAAACTGGACACACCACAACCTCGAATGGCTGCCACTCAGAAGCTAGTTAAAGATATTATAGGCAAGTACAATGAAAGACAGATATACACTACAGTTCTCTTCAGAAGGTTTGTGGCCTTCTTTAATGGTCTAGACTTGAGCAAAAGAAAGACAAGGATGGGAGTTCCTTGTTTGAATAGCCTTAAATTCACCTATCAGCATGTAATTGTGTTCACTGAGACTGCAACAAGAAAAGAGTAGCATATACCTAGAAATAAAATCTTTGAAAATTGCAAGGACACTCAAGTTTCTTTCAGAATTATTGCATTGTTTTGATTCAAGTGCTATCATGTAATTAATCTTAGTTAGCCACTTATCTTTGCATCTTAGTTTATACACAGATAATGCTTGTATTCTGTGCACATGCTTGGCTGCTGGGATTATACCTATGCAGTCAAGGTGGGGGAAAAAAAAAAAAAAAAAGTCCACAATACAATTTTTGTAGCTTTTAGGCAGTGATTTTATTCTTTCCTGCATAACTGGCTCATGAGTGTTACTTGTAGAAAGGAGAACCTACACCTGTTGCCGTATGAATGCTGTGATCACCACAGCTACAAAAGCATAGGAATTTGTATTTCTTCAGCTTTTGCAAGTTGCTTAGCTGGTTCTTTTGCTGATCTATCTTTCTATATCATTCCAGAGTTCTGTTACATCATAAATATCCTTGAATAGGTGTACGTAATATCTTGCCTTCAGGAGGACAGGTAGGGAGTTGACAACATAAGAGATACAATAAGGCTTATAGCATAGAGATATAATATAAGCTTGTTCCAAGATACGTTCATGAGAAATTTGACTCATACTAACAGGAATAATATTGTTCTCAGATTCTAAAAAAAGTGAAGAAATAAAAAGCAAAAAACGCAAAGGAGCAAGAAACAGTGAAACAGCAGCAAAAGTGGCATTAATGAAACTGAAAATGCATGCATGTGGTGACAAGTCCTTGCCTCAGGTCAGTCGTGCTTGGTTTCCATAATTTACTTCTCAAAGGAAAGGATACATTTTCTAAGTTACTTTTTCTTCTAGTTCTCTCAGTTTGTTTTTGGATTTAATTCTCCAAGGCCTCAGTCATTTACACATAGATTTCAACTTGCCATCCAAAAGCTGTCTCACTGATCCCATGTCTTTTGTAAGGTGTTTGTGTAGAGTTTAGAACAGTCAGGTCCTTTAAAACAGAGTTGTGTTAGCACGCCAAGTTTAGGCCTCTGAGATTGTATTTATAATAGTGAAAACATTCTGTGTGATAATTAGTGTTTAATTATTTTTTTAAAAACAAATGCAGCTATTCTGTTACTGAGTCCTCTTATGAATTTATTTTTTTCTGTACTCATTGTGCTTTAAATTGGATAGGTCTTCTGCTATGAGCAGGATTATTACAAAGACCTGCTTGTAACACTCCTCACAGTGCCACTGTAAGAAATATTTCCTGAAGAGAGAGTGATCAATTTCAAATATTATGGAACGTAGTTTTTAGAAGTCTGTCACCAGAACTTACAAGAAAACTTAAAAAGTGGCATCTTATTCCAAAGCTAATAAAGTCTAACTAGTCTAACACAAATTACTGTGTGTTAGTTTCTCTCTCATTAATTTTCTTATTTGGATATCAATTCTCCAACCATCTAGAGTAGCAAAATGTCAAGACTGATAAATAAACTCTTGCATCTCTCTCTGTTGCCTCCTAGACTCTTTATAGATAGTCATTTTTTACTCTACTGCCCAGCAAGTTCCAGTTTGACAGATTTTTTTTAATATGAAGTTTCTCAAACACTTCTTAGGCATATTAATTCTCTCATTGCTGAACAGTGAAGTTGTAGAGGTTCAAAACTTGACCGAATCTGACTTGATGCTACCTGAGGAGTCCTGGTAGTTAGGCTCAGCTTTGATTTTGCCTTGCTTTGAGCATGATCTGCACTATGTGACCCCAGCAGTCCTTTCTAACAAAGATCAGGAAAAAAAAGACTATCTTAGAAATGTCTTTTCTCTCTTGATAGGCCAGGGATCAGTTTTCTGCAGGTAACTGCTTGTTATGGGTACTCTTTTCAAGACTGACCAGCTCAAAACAGGAGGGCCACGTGGCAATATAGTGTTAGCTATTCTGTCCTTGACTGACTGATATTCTCGTGTATATGGCATAGAAATTCTAGGAGACACATTCCAGAGTTGGAGATGCAGCAGTAGAATGAGCAGTTTTGTGAATTGTGTTGCAGTGAGCTGTGGGAGACTGCTTCGTCATCTTTAGAACTGGAGGAGGAACTGGAGGAAGGTGCTAGGACACTGTTAGAAGCTAAGTTACTTAGCATGTGTTTGTAATAACATGGCTGCGTTAGCTGTTTCACAACTTCATTTACATTTTAGAAAGATTCAAGTCCTGCTTCCCTTTCCCTTTTGTAGAATGCCTTGGTGTTACAACTTTTTGTGTGGGGAAAGTGCACAGGTTGAATATCATCCTCAGTTTTATGAACAGGCTGGGAGGAGGATAGATCCGTGGTTTTGTTTTGTTTTTTTTCTTTGGGAAGGCTTAAATAAATCCTTGAGAAAGAAGACCTCTGTCTTGTTTGACAGTGTCTGGCTTGGATTCATAAAGCACAGACTCAACTGATGAATGTACCAATGCATATGTGTGGAATTATATTTTGCTTTTCTGATTTTATTTTATTTTCATTTTTATCTTTTATAAATGTAACTTGTTTTTATGTTTTTCTAGACAGAAAGAATTTACTTTCAAGTACTTTTACCAAAGGGAAACAAAGAGAAAAGCAAGCCTATGTTCTTTTGCAGTAAGTGGAGTATTGGCAAAATAGTAGATTATGCAGCTTCCTTAGCAAGCCTTAAAAATGACAACAACAAATCAACAGCCCAGGTAAATCAGTAATAATATTTACACATCCCTCCCTCTCCTTTTCGTCCCTCTGCCCCCTTCTCCCTTTTTGCATCTTGGGCAAATTTTGACATTAATTTCTGTGTTAATTTTCTTGTAGAAATTGAGGTTATGCCATACTGCCTCTGGAGAAGCCTTGCCATTTGAGCACACGTTGGAAAAATGGCTATCTGATGAAGATTATCCATTATTCAATGGTGGAAATGTAATTCTGGAGTATCTTGATAATGATGTTTTATTTATAGAAGATACAGAATCATACTTAAGTTAGTAAAATATTACAAATTAAACAGCAGAAGAAAATTTTCTAGAAATGTGGTGTTCAAACCAAGACCAGTTTCCTCTTCATAGAATCATAGAATGGCTTGAGTTGGAAAGGACCTTAAAGATCATCTAGTTCCAAGCCTCCAGCCATAGGCAGGGTTGCCACCCTTAAATTACTGTATGCAGAATCTGTTCTCACCTCTGGAAGACACAGTTTCTGTGAATTCTTCAGCTGCATACTTGGCAAAACTATGTCCTGAAAGGACTGCTAGTTATTACAATAACTCACTAACTAAAATAAACTCTTGCTTAAGTGACATTTTACAGCTAAATTTTATATGTGTTTATTTTTGTTTAAATGATGTCTAAATTATGTATTGATAAATACTGAAAATGCGCAGTCGCAATGTGTCAGTTCTGTGAAGGAAAGGAGCACATTACACTCTTGCAGCATGTTTTCTATGTCTACAGGGACAGATTTCACGTGTTCGGAATGCAGCACCGGAGCCTGTGCTTCAGATCCACATTTTCTTAGTGCATTGATTTTTAGAGAAGAAGCTTTACAAAGCAAAAGTAATTCTCATGTCTCTTCTGTGTTTCAGAATTTCAATATCAAGTTTTGTTTTTTTTTAATATTCCACTTTATTATCCAGTGA
Organism: Centrocercus urophasianus; assembly: GCF_019232065.1. NCBI lineage: Eukaryota > Metazoa > Chordata > Aves > Galliformes > Phasianidae > Centrocercus > Centrocercus urophasianus. The sequence goes on from NW_024884253.1 coordinate 26,421,472, forward strand.
AATCATCCTCTCTTACATAAGTTTTCAAAAAGGAAGAAATATGGTTAAACCAGCAGCACAGCTTTTAATACCTTGTGGTTTCATCCTGTCCTGGTTTAGACAGTGTCTGTTTTAGGTAAATCTCTGTTGCATCATCTTCAGCAGTCTGCAAGATAGAGTCCCCAAGTTTTAAAGGGGTCGTTGATGGTGCTTCAACATAATAAATTACACCTCTAGTTGCTTGTAGTGGCTTTCTCTGATGTCAGTCTTGTAATTCGGTTTGGAGGTCATTAAAAAGATTGTTTGAAGTATAAGTAGATGAACTCCAATTTTTGTGAAGATGCTGCAAAAAGGAGGTGCTTTGCACAAAGGAAAGAACTGATGAGCCAGACTGTAAGAAAGCACTGAAGTGCTGTTGTCATTACGCTGTCTGGTGCGTCCCCAAACTTCTTTCCACTTTCCCTTGAAGTGACACACAGGCATGCTAAGGAGTCAAGGTTTCCCAGCAATGTAGGTAAAGCATACTTCTGCAAGGAGAGCAGAACTGGTGATCATAGAATGGTTTGAGTTGGAAGGGACATTTAAGATCATCTAGTTCCAACCCCCTGCAATAGGCAGAGACAAGATGTAATTCACGGACTGGGGGGAGAATGGCTAGAAGTAAGGATGGCAAACTTTGGAGCAAAGATGTGTTGGAGGCTTTGAGAAATCAGTGGGATTGTCTTTACAGGAAAAAGCAGTTTGGTCTTCAGTGACTGAATATTTTGAAAATCTTTGGTTCATGATAGTGAAATGTTATGCATGCATTTCTCCATTTCCCCCTATCTCTCTCTGCAGCTGTATGTCGTCTCTTTGTGGCATTTCTGGCATCTTTCTCTTGCCATTTCTTTTCTTCTCTTTCTTTTCACATCCCCTCACCTGCCACCTGCAGGTGAAGCATATGACTTACATGACTGTTCTACCACCTCCTCGTCATCAACATATTTGGATAAGAAGGCTGAGGAGGGATACGTGCCAGAACTGCCTGCACACAGCCTCTTCAGAAGTTTTATTTACTTCATAATACAGGTTTTCTATGTGCATATAACTGCAGGCAAAATGACTATAATAAAATTTACTGGAGCTGGGGAGAATGCAGACTAGGGGAAGTGGAAGTAAATCTTTGGGGAGAACTCAAAGGTTTCATAAGGAAGTTTGCTTTTCCCAGTTGCCAGTTAATGCTAAGAGCTAGCAGCCTGTAAATGACAGTACAAATACAGCAAGTCACAGGTTGTTAAAACTCCAAAAATTTTTGACATTCACTTTCATCTTATTCCAAGGCTGTGTCTGGGATAATATGCAGAAGCTCATCCCACTTAGTTTTGAAAAACCGAGAAGCAAAAACAAATGAAGGCAGGCTGACAGACAAATAGCTATCCTATCATGACATTCTTATACAGATTCTAGAAGTAAAAGCAGAAGCATTTGCTGAGCTGCAGCATCTTGTTTGAGATAGAATTGCTCAGGTGTTAGCTGTTTGACTTTAGCTTCTTGTTTGTTATTTCTCTGTGTGACAGTTTTAGAAAATGGATGAGGCTAAGCCTCTGCAAATGTTTTACCTCCTAGGGTGCTGCAGGTTCCAGCTCCTGGCCTTGTGTTGTTTCACACACAAAATCTCCTTCTGTATACTGGTATGGAGGTACAGAGCAAACTTTGGGAAACCCTAAATTTGCATCAAAGGCTCAACTTTGCTTTTGTAAGTGACTTGTGAACCAGCTGGGCAGTGCCAAAGTAAACAAGCAATACTATGTTGTGCTGAGAAAGCAGACAGCCATCTCTCAAGCAGTTTCTCTTTGTGTATCTTTTAGGAAGAGAGAAAAGTTATGTGCCCTGTGGTGTGTGACCTGCATGGCCTGAAGGTGTTTACCAGCAGATCTGTTTTCTTGCTTACCAGGTGTCACAACAAAAGCTAAACCACAGCCCGTGTGCCTCAGTTGGTGCTACAGTTTTTAGCTTGCAATGATGTGCAAAATAATCATGCAGGAAAACATTTGCAGAGACCTGTAAAGACTGACAAATACTGCTTAAGGTCTCTACGATTCTGCCTGTTTGAAAATGAGAAAGATGAAGCGTGGAAAGGTGCAGTGACTAGGCACTGGCGCTGCTGGGAATGGACACCACATCTCTGAGGTATAAAGGAAAAGGTGAAAGCTCCCCTGCAGAAGCACACAGCTGTGGGTTGAGTTGCCACTGGGAGCAGCAGACAAGTCATGGTCATTCTGAACCATAAAGTACGTTACACAGCCCTTGTCCTCCTTGCTGTTCGCTGTAGATCAACATCTTACATATGAGAGTAAACTAGATTAACTGCCGGTTGTAAACACAAGATGCCTCTGTTTTATCCTGATGAAAGATGCAGGGCCAGAATTCAGAGAACAAGGCTCTGTTCAGGCAACCTTACCAAGGAAAGCAATGACTTTTGTTTCCCTCTATGTCTCTTTAACGATATTAACCTAAAAAATGCAGCTTTTTTTGTTTCCAAAAAAATCTGTCTGGATTGTATGGGCTTTTCTGGAAATTTACTGCATGTTTAACATCAAAACCAGTGGTCTGTCAGGTTGCAGGTTTGGTATTATCTCAACTACCAGCCCTAACGGGGGTGGAGGGAGAAGGGGAAGGGTGGGGGGAGTAAGGAGGCAGAGGAGGCAGTTGCACAGCTCCTGAAAGCTTCTACAGAAAAAATCTTGAACTGACAGAACACCGCAGCCGCTGTGGGGCGAGCCCGGGACAGCCGGCGAAAGGCGCCGCTCCCCGCTGCGCATGCGCGCTGTAACTCGTCGGTGTAGGGGCGTGGCTTGGCGCCTGCGGGGCATGCGTAGTGCCGCCGAGGGTGAAGGCTCACTTGGAGCAGCGGCGGCGGTTAACGGAGCTGGGAGCCCTGAGGTCAGGTGAGGCGGCCTTCTCCTCTGTCTCCATTCCGGCATGCAGTGCTGCCCTCGCGGCCCTTTTCTCGCGTGAAGCAGGGGCTGCTCGCGACTGGGGCTGCCTTTCGACCTGACGGGACCTTTAGAGCCCCGGTTGCCCCGTATGGCGGCTGGGTGCCGGTGACCTGTGCTCTGCCGGGACCGGCGGGTCTGGGTTCCGCCAGCCGCACCTCCGCTCTCAGTGCGGGGCTGAGCCTGCGGGGCTGGCCGGCGGCGGGGCGGGAGGGAAAAAACAGCTCCGTCCCCTAAACGCGGCTGCTGCTGTTTAGCTAGAATTCGTGCAGACTTACTGTCGGGATGGAATTCTGATCGTAACTGGTTGCTTTTCCTTTGCTGTGCCGTTGTGCTGGGTGTCTGTGTGCTTAGCGGGACGTTGCTCAGTGCCTCTGGTGCGCAGCCACACGGTGCCCGGCACCTTACTGGTGTTATCTGACTGGCCCTGTGTGCACAGGGATCTGTGCTTAGTAGGGTATGAATACAATTGGGCCATCGTCTCCTTGTGTTTTACAAAAGTAGAGTTTCTTTTGGCAATTTTCAGCTGTTAGGAACTGGACTAGACAAGGGCCATTAAATCAGGATACTTGGGCTGGGGATGGGTCATGGTGATTGTATAAGGTTTTGTTAATGAACGTTTATCCTTATAAATTGACAAGCATTTCAGGTCTCTTGTCCTGTTCATCATGTCTCAAGGAGAACTGCTTGCATAGCAACTACCTGGGGAAAGATCTCCTTGAGAGCAGCCCTGCAGAGAAGGACTTGGGGCTACTGCTGGAAAAGAAGCTGAACGTGAGCCAGCAGTGTGCACTTGTAGCCCAGAAGGCCAACTGTGCTCTGGGCTGCATTAAAAAAGGGGTGGCCAGCAGGGAGAGGGAGGTGATTGTCCTCCTCTACTCAGCTTTTGTGAGGCCCCATCTGCAATAATGAGTCCAGGCCTGGGGCCCCCAGTACAGGAAGGATGTGGAGCTCTTGGAGCGGGTCCAGAGAAGGACCACTAAGATGATCAGAGGGCTGGAGCACCTCTACTATGAGGAAAGGTTGAGGGAACTGGGCTTGTTTAGCTTGGAGAAAAGAAGGCTCTGGGGAGACTCATTGTAGACTTCCAGTACTTGAAGAGAGCATATAAACAGGAGGGGGAATGACTGTTTACGAGGGTAGATAGTGATAGGACAAGGCAGAATGGTTTTAAACTGAGACACGGAGGTTTAGGCTAGGTATTAAGGAGAAGTTTTTCACAGAGGGTGTTGACGCACTGGAACAGGTTGCCCAAGGAGGTTGTGGTATTGGTAGGTGGTATTGTTTCTTAATAAATGTCTATAGAAGATGTTTTTAGGTGACTATGGGATCTTTCTCATGTGGAATCAATACCATTTCATGTTCATCTTTGGAACACACCCCTAGAGCAAAGAGTGACAGAATAAACAACGAAGTATAGGTTTGGAGTTTGTTCCTTTCTAATTTAAGACGTTCACACTCATTTAAACCATACTTAAAACTAGATTGAGCTTTATGTAATCAGTCTTCTGCAGTAAATTATAGTGATGATTCTGCGGCTTTTAAGCAAACAGGCCCTGAGCTGTGCGCTGCTTATTTGTAACCACGCTATTGCTTTTCAAAGCTTTTCTGTACTTTGAGGTCAGTGTCTAATGTGTCTAAATGTAGAATTGCATATATGCTTGTGTCTTTCAGCACTGAGGATTTGTACTTATTAATGTTTTTATGTTGTGCCTTATTGATCATCACAAAATGTGCAAATAATCTGGTAACCTCTACTAGACATTTAATAAATTTGAAGTTCTTCTTTCCTGAGTAAAAGATAATACAGACTTCTGTATTTCAGAGAGGAGAGAACACTGCAGGCTGATCAGGAAGAGTGAAAAATTATAATTTATTAAAATAGTAACCGTAATCATTTCTTGTGTTAACATATCCCTTTGGTAGGTTGTACGTCAAGAAAACATGGCAGATCCTTGGCAAGAATGTATGGATTATGCAGTTACATTGGCAAAGAAAGCTGGGGATGTAAGTATAAACCATTTATAACTAATAACATTATTTATTGAGGCTGGTATATGTGTAGCTTTTGAATGAGCTTCGATGTTTTATATTCTTCAGAGGAGTATTAAAAAAAAAAAAAGGGAATTAGCACAGTAGTTAAATAAGTGTTTCAAGATTGGAGTACCTTTCAGCTTGGTTAGTATAATAGGGAACTTTGCATCTTTCTTGGAATGAGGGTCTAATAAAAAACAAGGAATATCTTTTGTTCCTTAGATTTCATTTTAAAATTATTTTGGAATAATGGTAAACAGTGGGTATTTGTTTTTTCCCTTAAATTTGTTTCCCTTATTTTTTTGTATACCTGAAAACTGTTGACTGTCTTTCTTTGGAACACTTTTAGTTGACCTTACACAGTGACTTGGTGGCGTATCATACCATGCTGTTTTCTCTTTCTGAAGAATGCTTTACATCTACAAATAAGAAATATTTCTTACAGTTTCTGTACTTCAAAGTATTGTGATCTAAGATCTCTTGAAAGAGCTTTTCTGTCTTAGCAAAGGCTCGTCATAGGAGCTGTTAGTGGAAGTTCATTTATTCACTGTAGTTCTGCTTTGTGCAGCTGTCTGTAGCTTGAGAAGATGGCACGTGTGCTAATGCTGTACTTGGAGCTGCAAAATGGCAGAACGTTGTCCCTGCTATAACCTCGTTACAGTCTTCCCTGAAAAAGCTTTCTGAGTAAACCAGTAATCGAGGCTGTGAGGCATGCATTCTTATTCAAGCTGATTCTGCCAGTTTTAAGATCATCAATGTAAGATCTGGCTAAAAATGCATCACGTACGCTCAGTCCTAAGTATTTCTATTTGTTTATTAATTTATAAATTTAGCCCTTGTAACAAACAGAGCTCAGTGTCATGTGCCATTGTAAAGGTCATGTAGAAGTTTGCGCTGAATAGGGACTGCAGAAAGATGTAGGGATGAGCCCCTGTAATTAAATGGAGATTTGCCACTGTTTGTCTTTCTGTTATGTATGTGCAGTGTAGAAAATCGCAGTAAAAATGATGCTGGGTGATGCTCAGATTCCTGAGAGAGCTAATTTTTTCCATGCTGTTAATGAAGAAAGCTTTTTTTTTTTTTCCCCCTCTTTTGTTAACAGATAATCCGTGGAGCACTCAAGGAAGAAAAATCCATTATGATTAAAAGTTCACCAGTAGATCTAGTGACTGAAACTGATCAAAAAGTAGAAAACTTCATTATCTCATTGATAAAAGAAAAGTATCCTTCTCACAGGTACAGTTCCTAGTGTATCATAGAATCATGGAATCACAAGGTTGAAAAGGACCTACAAGATCATCTGGTCCAACTGTCCTCCCATTACCACTGCTGATACAAGCCACTAACCCATATCTCATAGCTCCTCATCCAGACGCCTCTTGAACACTGCCAGGGACCACAACTCCACCACCTCCCTGGGCAGCCATTCCAGTACCTGACCACTCTCTGAGAGAAAAAGTCTGAACCTCCTCTGGTACAACTTGTGGCCATTTCCTCAAGTCCTGTTTTCTTGCGTGGAAGAAGAGGCCAAACGCCTCCTCACTTCTGAGGGGGCTCTGGGCAGTCTGCTCTCGTGGTTGGTGACCCTGCCGTAGCAGGGGGGTTGAAACCAGATAATCATCATGGTCCTTTTCAACCAGGCCATTCTATGGTTCTAATCAGTTCAATTTTGATAAAAGAGAAGGGATAATGAAATGACAAGTTTGATTTTGCTTGGTAAAATTCTGTTACGACTGTCTGTTGGAAAGCTACAGAAATCTCCCATAGCTTTAGGATATTGTTTCATAGCGCTAATTTTTCCCAAATGCTTTGAAATTCATTGCTTGCTAATTTTGGTATCAACTTAAGAGAGGTATAGTAACAAAATGTAGTATCCATAGAGTTACCATGGGTCAAGGCTCATACTGGAAATCACTTCAGTTTGAACCAGCTGTATGTCATTAAGTTCTTTGTCTTTTGTGTTAGAGCATTGTGAGCAGCCCCAGGGTAACTGGATCCCAAATGTCTTGTATACTTTTGGTTGTATGAACTTGCATATCTTCACTGCCTAAACTGGATGGCTACTGTGGTAGTGAGTGTGCCTATGGTAAATACACGTGTAAGAGCCTTGAAAGCAGATTGACTTTTCTGCTTCTGCATTACTGAGTTTGTTATACAAAGTACTGTGTACTACAAAATACTCTTTGTTTTATGTATTTGTATAAAAAGAAATCTCTTCTTGAAGGGCATGTTGTATTAACTTGCTGTCTTTCCGATTTTGACATAAGGCTGAAGTTTAGTACAGTTTTCTAACGGAGATTTGCTAAATTTTCATGCCTTTTCTTGGAGATTTTCTTATCATAGCAATATATGTAAAAATAAATAAGCACAAAGTTAGTAGAACTCAAGTGATGTAAAATGTCAGTAACCTAACCAAATCAGTGTAAGCATCCAGATGTAAGTAACAACCTCAGAAGAAAGAAGTTTCTGGTATTGACAAACAGGTTAGACTATTTAAACTTCTTTTTATATTAGGTAATTTATACTTTCTTGGACACATTTCTATTGAATTTGTTTCTGATAAATTTCTCATTTACCTGAAATAACTCTTCAGTCTTTCTCTTCTTGAAGATCTGCATTTTGGAAACATGCTGTTTCTTTCTGAGCAGTTATCTTCACTACTCCAGTTGATCATAAGAGCAGGCACTTGATGCATGCTTTTCATTGGTTGAGTAATATGTGGTAAAATAAATGTGTGAAAAGCATAGAAGGGAATTCTACCTGCTAACATTGATCCTAATAATTTTGCAGTTCAAAACAAATACTTCCAAAAAACAGATTCTGAAATTTGGGTTTTTGTGGTACAGCCACATGTGTCCCTTGGTTTAGTAGCATGCCTGATCACACACGCTTTGCCCTGTCTTTTGGGGAGGCTCTGATTTGGTTTTCATCCCTTAACCAAGTTCCATTTTTTCAGAATGCTCATAAAATGCAGTTCTGAGTTGTAACCATTTTGCCGTATCTGAGTTAAGTGTTAATGACCAGTTACTGTAGTGATTGAAGCACGTGAGTGTGACCATAAAAGCTTTCTGCAGTTAAAATACAGGCAAGCAATGCTTTATAGTACAAATAAATTGAAAGTACTCTAGCCAAAGCTTGGTGATGGTGTTACTGTTTAGAATGAAAACTTCAGTGTTTAGAATGCTAAATTCCAGTGAGGGATATGAAAAAAGCATTTTTTTCCCCAGCATTTATGCTATTTTCTGACATGATAAATTTCAGTACAAGCTCGGTCAGGTGCAGTTGGTGCTTTCCAGCTTTTCTCCTCTTTTCACATATGATTAGTGATGGTATGAAACCTGCATCTTGCTTCAAGAATTTAAGTTTCAAGGACAGTGTTGTAATTCAGAACTTCTAAACAATTTCTTTGTATCTTTTAAATATGTTTCCTACTGCAGCTTTATTGGAGAAGAATCGGTTGCAGCTGGAGGGGGCAGCATTTTGACAGATAGCCCCACATGGATTATAGACCCTATTGATGGAACTACCAACTTCGTGCACAGGTTCACCTTTCACTTCTTGTGTTAGCAACTTCAACTGATTAACATTTTTCTTTCTGCAATTCCTGGGAAGTACAGCTTTTTCTCTTCCAAATTGCTTTAAAAGGGATATTGTTGCTAGTTACAAACTGCTGAAATTTAATGAGACGCTGGATAATTTCAATTGTTATTTTAGTATTTCTGTAACTTTTGTAGTAGTGTTGCCATAACCGTGAGCGGATATTCCTTCAAAGCTTTTTACTATGTGTGGTCAGCAGCCTTGAAAAGCATCAGGAGTCAGAATTAGGAGCTGCACCCTCAGAGAGGCCTTGGTGAAAGGCAGTAACACAGCTCTAAGCACTGATTTCCAGCAGCTCTCAAATCTGATCTGGGAGCTCCTACAATGAAAGAAAATGAAATTATCACTAGTGGTTGCTTATGGGTGTCCTGTATGTTGAGAAGGGGGCTTTCAGGGTAGTGATGACTGACTGTTCCCTCATCTGTGAAACACAGTTTGACCTTGGTGAGCTTTTTTTTTTTTTTTTAATGTTCTTGAATACCATTTTCAAATGACTGTTTCTGTGTGGGCCGCAGCTTTAAATAGGTGCTGTACCCTGATAATTAACATGTATAAAAAGCCAGAAGAAAATAACATGTTCTGCTGAATTTAATGACTTAAATCTGTAAGGAAGGCAGGGGAGATGAGTAACTGCTTCTGATGAGGCTGTTTTGGCCAGACAATTTGTTCCTCCTGAGAAACGTCAGTGGTACAGAGGCCTGCTTGTATTCTTTATCGATAAAAGTGGCAGTCTCCATGCCCAAATGTAACATCTGTAGCTTCACTGGGTAGAAGAGTTTGTATTTGCAATGATAAATGGTGTTGTTGGGTGTATTTTCATAGTAAACTCCACAAATTCCAGAGAAAGTAGTATTTCCTATATATTCCACACTTCTTTCTTTATTGCATATGAGTGAACATTGTTTTTGTTAAGCATAAGCATGGTAACAAAAGAAGTTTGGTGTCTTCACATTAGCGAAATGTTTTGTTTTGTAGGTTTCCATTTGTGGCAGTTTCAATTGGCTTTGTTGTAAACAAAAAGGTATACTTTTCATTACTTAATATCTAATCAAGCAAAACTAATCAATTTCTTGTTGCTAGTTATTATTAAGATTTGTATTTTCACAGTAAATAGGAAGAAAGGGAACAGAAACAGAAACGTCACTTTTCCTTGCAGATAGAGTTTGGAATTGTGTATAGCTGTGTTGAAGACAAGATGTACACTGCCAGAAGAGGAAAAGGGGCATTTTGCAATGGCCAGAAACTTAAAGTGTCAGGCCAAGAAGGTAAGTGGAACAACACAGCTTTTTAAAATAATTTCATTTCTTTTACAAGTGGTGCATCGATGCTTTTGGACTTGGATGTATTCCAGTTTGTTAGCATGCTGTTTTGCTTACAAACACAGGCTTTTTGGCCATGAATTATTCAGATCTGAGAAACAGTTACATTCTCTTTGATCCATATAACATGCTTGTGATCTTTGCATGATCAACACTCAGCAGTTGAATTTCTTATTCCTTGTCTGTGTTGTTGGTTTTTTTTTTAAGTGTATTTCCTGTAAGCCTGCAATCCCTCTGTTTGTTCTGTAGGAACCATAACAAATCTATTAAACAATTCAACGTTGTCCAGCTGTGAACTTTGTTCACATTTTAAATCACTGTCACTCTTTTGTACTTGCCTATCCTGTATAAAATAAAATCCTCACTTAAAGTGGAGGGCCTTTGAAGTTCTGAGAATTCATTAATTTTTCTAACAATGCTTTTTCTTAGTAATGACATCAATTAATGTATACATAAAATTAAACCATCTTATGCTATATTGACTTTATTTCATATTGTCCTGCCATTACACTTCTAAGGATTGTTATACATCCATGTACATGTAGTATTAATATTTAAATGACTTTTATTCTTTTGTGTAAGAAATCAATGGTGTAATCTCTGCTTGAATTTATCTTTAGTTTAATAACAGTAATTAGGTATCTAAGTTGTACTGTTGGAAAAGTGAGGTTTTATTTATTTATTTTTTTCAGACATTACAAAATCCCTTATAGTGACAGAATTGGGATCAAATCGTGATCCAGAGACTATAAAAATTGTTCTTTCTAACATGGAAAGACTCCTCAGTATTCCTATTCACGGGTAAGATACTGTTAATTTTTGATATTTAGGACAGATCACTTGCATATTTTGAAATGCAGTGGGATGTAAATGCTACTGTGTAAAAGCTCTCTGCAGAGAAACTGTATTTTCACTTTTTGAGACTGAGATATAATGAACAAAACAGTAACAGTAACAGTAAATCAGATAGACTTGAAAATTAAAGCATGGTTTGTAGGACTAGGAAGTATTGTTTTCCTAGGCTTTTGTTTTGTTTTTAAGGAACTGTGATTGGATATGCTATGCTGTATTAAGGCAGCTGTTAGATGTCTTATTTCTGTGTAGCAACAGAAGTCATTTTTATTTGCTAATATAGAAGACAAAAGTAGATCTTCCTTGACTCTTTTAATTCTGCACAAATACTTTTAATTTTCCAAATAATTGACATTACCAGCAAACTGCTCCTAGCTCAATGTGTTCCTTGTTCCTTCTCATCTAGGTGACCCGAAACCTACATTTCCACAAACCATTTTCTTTAAATGAAGGTGGTTCCAGTAGACAGATTTCTCTTGTTCAGTCTGCTCCTGTTTCTAATCTAAAAGTAGTTCTGGTTTTATGCTGAGATTCTCAAGGTTCTTGTTTTGACATTAAACTCTTAGTTTGTGTTTTCAAAAATCCTTCCAGTGTCATTGAGGATTATAAGTTATAAGGAAGGAAAGCGTGAAGTGTTTCCTCACTTCAACTTTGGTATTTTATGTGTAAAAAGTAAATCGAGCTTGAAGTTGATTTAAGTTGCTTCTTGCTGTAATTTAGCTGCTATCAATTACAATGTAATGCAAATTCTGCTGATATAATGCTGAAATAAGTACTTAAACAGGTTCCTTAATTAATTACATCAATACTTCCGAAAGGAGATGGAATTTGTAACACAAAAAGGATTTTGATCAAGTTACCCAGACTGGTTTTACACTGTGTGATTTATTTTTTTATGATGATTGCTATTGGGTTTTTTTGCAAGCCAGAGATGTTCTACTGAGCTTCCCTTGAGAAAGAGAAGTAATTGTCTTTTCAGTGTTGATAAGTGTGCGCTGTATTTGAAGTCTTGTATAGAAAAAGAAGAGTAGAGTATCTGTTACTGTTTCATGGGTAAGTAAAAAAATTGTAGGGCTTGGAACGGACCTCTGGAGAACATCTAGTCTAACCCCCTGCTAAAGCAAGTTCCATACAGATGGTTGCCCAGGAAAGCGTCTGGGCAGGTTTTGAGTATTACCAGTGAAGGAGACTCCACAGCCTCTCTGTACAGCCTGTTCCTGTACAGCCTGTTCCCTCAAAATAAAGAATTTTTTCTCATATTCATAGGGAACTCTGTTTCAACTTGGGCCTGTTGCTTCTCGTCGTGTTACTAGGCACCACTGAAAGGAGCCTGGCCTCATCCACTTGACTCTTGCCTATCAGATATTTATAAGCATTGGTAGGATCCCTTGCCAGTTTTCTCCAAGCTGAGCAGTCCCAGGTCTCTCGGCCTCTCCTCATAAGGGACGTGTTCTAGGATGTAGCTAACAAAATACGCAAGTTAGAGATGTAGTCAATGAAATACGTAAAGCGGGGGCTGTCAAGGTCACCAGGCGTAATCTGTGTGGGCCCCTTGCGTGGTTAGTGAATACGTGAAAGGGGGGCTGTATCAGTCATCTGCCTCTGCGGGGGCTCCTTGACTCATGAGAAACCATGATGAGACATGGCAAGACAAGACATGCCACATGTCTATTGGGCACAGATAACCGTAGCAAGGGTGATTGGTAGCACTGTGATATAAGGGACAACTATAAGAAGAGTGTGTTGCTTGCAGTAAGTGCCATTTGCCGCTCACCACATTGGTGTCATAAAAGCGTGTGATTTGGCCAGGGCTGTCTGAGCACTTCACGACGGGACATTATTCAGAGGTTGCCGAAGCAAAGGCAACACTAGGACTCTAATCATCTTTGTGGCCTTCTGCTGGACTGTCTATGGAAGTTGCTCATCTTTCTTAAACTGCGGAGCCCAGAACTGGATGCAGTACTCCAGACGTGGCCTTACCAGGGTAGGGGAGAGGGGGAGGATCACCTCTCTTGACCTGCTGGCCATGCTCTTTAATGCACCCCAGGATACCCCTGGCCTTCTTGGCCACAAAGGTGCACTGCTGGCTCACGGTCAGCTTGTTGCCCACCACGACACCCATGTCTTTCTTTAAGAGCTCCTTCTCCAGCAGATCAGTCCCAAACTGATACTAGTGCTGTTATTCCTCCCAAGGTGTAAGAGTCTGTACTTGTTCTTGTTGAACCTCATCAGGTTCCTCTCTGCCCAACTCTTCTGCCTATCTAGGTCTCACAGTCTGCGGGTCTGTCAGCCATTCCTCCCAGCTATCTTCCATAATAGTTGTGGGGTTTTTTTTAGGCTAAGAGGTTATTCAATATTTATTTTCTTTCTAAAGCCAGGTTTTAAATTGGAATTCATAAATATTATTTCTGGGAATTTGCTATGCACACAGCTTTGAGCTACTTAGACAAAGTAATTGTGAATGAAGTTATGCATATTTGCAGCATTCCATTCGGTTTGCTCTAGCTCAGCTCATTTTGCACATGATGCTTTTGTGTTCTTTGCCATGTGCACATACCTTGTGACTTCCTTACAAACTGTTCTTAACTGAAAAACAACTGTCTTCTTTAGGATTAGAGCCGTTGGTACAGCAGCTGTGAACATGTGCCTTGTGGCAGCGGGTGGAGCTGATGCCTATTATGAAATGGGGATTCACTGCTGGGATATGGCAGGGGCTGGAATCATTATTACTGAAGCAGGAGGTGTACTCCTGGATGCGTCAGGTAAGCATAGAAGAATGCACAATATTCCTTTGTCACTTTAAACAGCTGAAAAGAGAATGCAGAGAGGTTATTGCTACTAAGCAGAATTAACGTTGTTAATATACAGAGACAATTGTCTTACAGCTTAAGAGCATATCACTTTCTAACCCATTTGGCTGAGCACAAAAAAAAGACAGAAATAAAAAAAAAAAAATTAAGAAAAAATAAATTAAAAAAAAAAAAGCAGTAAACATGTTCAGAAGAATTTAAATGTAGTTCATACGCTGCATAAACTGGTTGAGTTAAATGTGTTTTTATCCAGTGGCAGGACATAGTCCAGAATCATAATATATCCTTTTTTTGTTAATGCCCATTTTCTTAACAACTTTTAATATTTTTTTCCAGCAAAAAGCTACTTAACTTGCTTGCTTTTATTTCTAGGTGGACCATTTGATTTGATGTCTCGGAGAATAATTGCAGCAAGCAGTCGACCTATTGCAGAGAGAATAGCCAAAGCACTTCAGATAATTCCTCTGAAAAGAGATGATGCAACTAACTGAATACCAAAGCTGCACCTTTAAACATACAGTTGTACAACGGTTCTCTCTCTCATGTGGTGGTTGTTCCACACCTGGCACCTGATTTAAAAAAAAAGAAAATAGATTGTGTTCTTTCAGTACTGGATAGCTTATGGTGTGACTGTGAAGTAGTGTTTTGAGATTGGACCAAGATCTACGTAAGCTTTTATTGTCAAGTATTCTATTTAGCATTAAAAACACATATTTGCTTCCTTTTATAGATCTACAACTGCTGTTTTGAAGCTTTATACTACACTGGAAAGCATAGCTAAGACCCTTTAGTTACATAATAACAAAACAGATTCAGTATCTCAGCGCCACACAGAAGCTTAAGGCAATACTGTTTATCCATTCTCTAACCTTTTCTCTCCTGACTGTTGTTTCTTTTTCAGTATCATCAATGTATCAATTTCCTTAACTTGTTAGGGTTTTTCTAGAAGTAGTTTATGTATTTCTGAATGTTTTTTTTACTTGCTTGTAGATTGGGATCTCATTTAAAGCCCCTTTTAGTTACCTGTCTTTGTTTTTGTAGTCATGGTTCTACCTTTTTTACATTAGATAAACACAGTCTCCTCTTTTGCTTTTTATGTGGCCAATATTCTTGCGTATTTATTACAGTTGCAGAAATAATAACTACTGTGCCAGGAAAACATGTTTTTCCCAAGAATAAGTTCTGAGCACACTTCCTATTGACAGATGGACTTGCTCCAGCTTAAGATTGAAGTATGGCTTAAATTTGTCCTGTCACTTGGAATTATCAGCTTGTATGTACTAGGTTCTTACTCTTATTATTTGAACCGTAATACCCATTAATCTTGTTTGAGTTTCTCCATGATTAATTAATTTCAGAACCTAAGGAATAATTGAAGTCTGAACTGGCAAAAAATAAGCCAGTAGTCCAGGCTTCTTACATCGTTCTCTCTGAGTTATAAAAGCGATGACTGACCAAGTTCAGGTTTCCATTGTGTTATGTTATGGATAGGCACAAAAGAAAATATGTTTCTAACCCTAAGTGTTTTCAAATCTAAGAAATACCAGTAATCTAATGCTGTATAGTTCTAAACTTCTAAAACTATACAGTTCTTTGCATTTTTGTACTTAAAAGTATCAGTCTACTGACCAAACAGTGAATGCACTTTAAGAAAAAACCTTAATTTAGATCATTTTTTAACCTGATTTTTCTGCATCTGACGTCTCCAAAATAAAATTGTTTTATAGAGATTGTCCAGTCAGAAGACAGCAACGTTTTGGAAAGCCTGATTTGTACTGCTGTCCCACTGTCTTTGTTTTGGCAAATGATCTTCTCTCTTGACAGTTCCAGCAGTAATTTGAGCTTTTAATATCAGTTCTTTTTTTTTTTTTTTCTTTTTTTTTTTTTTTTTAAAAAAATTTTATAAGTAATTTTTTTATTAAAATATATTTAATGCCAGATGATTAACATTAATGATCAGCAGCTGCCTGATATTAGGTCTTTTTTAAAAATAATTTTTAAAAAATCAGACTTAATTTTACTTTTAAAGTTACCATTTGACATGGATAGGGACTGTTTGGCCATTTCACTGTAACTTTATTGCTGTAAATGATTTGGGATCATTGTTTCCTGAGTATGACTGTTGTACCATTTTTCTGGCTTCTGTAGAACAAAACCTGCGTAACTTCTTTTTTTAAACTGATTAATTTGTGAAATGGAGACATAGGTTTAAAAAAAATAATAAAGTGAGAGGATGTGTTCAAAATAAATGGGTCCTGGAGGAGCAGCTGCTTCAGATGTGCTTCCCTGCTTAATGATAGAATCGTTAGAAAAGATGGCTGAGATCACCTAGGCCAATGAACTACCTGCCAGCAATGTTGCCCACTAAGCCACATCCCTTAGTACTGCATCCACTCTTTCCTTAAACACCTCCAGTAATGATGACTCCACTTTATCCCTGGGTGATCTGTTGCAATGTCTAACCTCTCCCTGAGGAGAAAAAAAAAATAATATTAGTGCAATGCTGGGATCCAGCAAGCTGGGTATGTGAGCTTGGGGCTGTCTCTGAGTTGAAAACTTTGTCGTCTTGGCCTCTGATACACATGAACTGTTATGCCTCTACAGAACAAGTGCAGGTGTGTACACAGCCCAGTGTTCTTATAAAAAGTACTTCAGCAGCTTCCCATAAGATGATAATATGCTAATTATGTCAGTCCTTAGATCTCAAATCTTACAGAGCACTTGACTTTCTTCACTGTTTGTGAGGCCCAGCAGCTGGTTGAAACGCAGAGCTTTCTCACCCTTAGCTTTCCTAACACTCTATGGAGAATTTACGGAGCATCATTTCACGTATTTACTTTCTTACTCAGTATTCACCTTCTAGGGTTTTTTTTTGTGGTGTTTTTTGTTTGTTTGTTTGTTTTTTGTTAAACTATGTGACAGCTTTTAGGAGTTCTCTGTTTTCTTTTTAACTTCAGTTTTCCTTTCAGGGACATCAGAAATCCCTGCTTGCTACTTCGCTGAAGCATAGTTCTCTCAAATAAGCCATAATGTAAGATGTGTCTTATGTCTATATGACTTCCAGTCATAGAGAAAGCACACCTGAATGTCATTGTTGTTTAGACACATTTTATATCTGTTACTGTGCTATTTTGACAAAAGATTTAGTAAAATGGTGAAACTGTGATAACTGTAATCAAAATGCTTTTGAGAGATTATAAGATGTGGTCCCTGAAAGTTCAATAAAACACCTATTTTATTTTGAAAAGGGGTGGCAAAGATAGTCATGCTAAAATTGTTTAAATTATATTCTAAAATTTGTATATGAAGTGATATATTTATGAGATAGCTTCTGCTGGACAATTCATGTGAGACAATCAGAAAGGAAAACCAGTTACCATGCATGGAATCACAGATTTAGGCTGGAAGAAACTTGAAGATCATCTAGTTTCAACCCCTCTGCCATGGGGGTTGAGGGGGCCCTCCCTTAGCCCAGGTTGCTCAAAGCCCCATCCAGCCTAATCTTGAATGCTGCCAGGGGTGGGACATCCAAAGCTTCCCTGGGTAGCATGTTCCAGTGCCTTACTGCCCTCAGAATGAAGAATTTCTTCTTTGTATCTAATGTAAATCTAACCTTGTTTTAGTTCAAAACTGTTACTCCTTGTCTTGTCACTATACTCCCTGGTAAAGAGTCTCTATCCCAACTTTTTTGTAGGTCTCTGTGTACTGAAAGACTGCTATCAGGTCTTACCCATTTCCTTTTCTCCTTCAGGCTAGACAAGCTCAGTGTCTTCACAGGAGGGTGCTATAACCCTCTGATCATCATTGTGGCACTCCTATGGACCTGTTCCGACAGCTCTTGGTCTTTCTTGTGCTGGGGGTCTCGAAGCTGAGCAGAGTGCTTCAGGTGGGGTCTCAAGAGAGCAGAATAGAGAGGAACTATTGACTCCTTCAGCCTACTTGTTACGCTTCTTTTGTTGTGGCCCAGGATACACCTGGCTTTTTGAACTGCAAGTGCACTCTGCTGGCTCATACTCAGTTCTTTATTCCCCAACAACCCCAAGTCCTCAGCTGGGGTGCTCTCTGTCTACACGTTGCTCAGTTTGTATTTGCGTTTGAGATTCTCCTTGCACTTGGCCTCATTGAACTTCCTGAGGTTTGCACAGGCTCACTTCTAAAGCCTGTCAGAGTTCCTCTGGTTGGCAGCCCTTCCCTCCAGCATGTCAGCTGCACCACATGGCTTTGTGTTGTTGGCAGTGTTGCTGAGGGTGCCCTCACCCACTGTCCTTGTCACTGGCAAAGGTGTTACATAGCACCAGTCCCAGAGCAGATCCCTGAGGAATGCTATTTGCCACTGGTCTCCACCTGGCTGTCAAGTCATTGACTGCAACACTTTGAATATGGCTATATTGCCAATTCCTTACCACTAAAAGGTCCGTTCATTAAATCTATTTTTAGTACTGATTACGTACAAGAAAGAAAATGATATTTCTTGGCTATCACCCCTGATCAGTAGCCCTCTCAATTTACTGATTTGAGGATAGATTGTGATAATTTTCTATAGCAAACTGCAGGGCTTTTCTACTTCTTCAAAGTGGGTTCTTCTAGTAGACTTTATCCTTGGAAGCCTTTTCCTGCATGTAGTATTGCTAAAGCAGCTCTGAAGAATCCTTTTTTTTCCTTCAATATTAAATACAGATTATTATTCCTAATATCCATGTCCCAAAGCTATGATTTTAAGGCTCTTCTGTACAGTCTAATGCCTAGAGCTGAGTAGATACTTTGACTAGACACAAGACGTCAACGTGAGCTCAGTGTGAAGCATTTTAAATACAGGAGATCTGTCTTTTCACGAGCTTCCCATCCTCTCAAAGTCAGCTGCTAATTCAGTTCTATTCATTATCTGTGGGTGAAATAATTACTTCACAAGTCTGATCCTGCTTTTACAGTGCTGACAGGCAATTTTCCTGCAGCATATTGTTGTTGGTTCTACAGCAGCTGGCATGACTTCCTTTGTGCAAGCTCCAGGCATCAGAAGGTTATTGTTGGTGATGTGACACCTCAAGAGCCTGTGCCAGAGCCAGCCATCTCCAGGACAATATAATCCATTTCATCTCTGGCTTACCGCCTGTGCTGCACCAAAAGTGGCAGTGAATGCAGTCTGTCACGTCACTCTTCAGTCTGCACAATCTTCACATGCAGATCTGTGGCTTCCTAAAGACGAGTTTCTCACATGTCCTCCTTTGTGCTCGCTGTCTGTCTGCTACAACAGGACAAGCAAAAACTTCAAAGCCATATGCAACATCCAAAGAAAACTGAGAAGCATGCTCAGCTGAACGCACATCATGTCACTGAGTGAAAGTGCTACAAACTCTTACCTGTTGGAAGAGGATGGATTTGATCCTCCTGCAGTTGAACAGAAATTTTCTTACCACAATTCAAGCTGTCAAAATGGTAGCAATGATGGTGTATGTCCATCCTGTCCCAGAAGCTTATCACCTATGCTGATGGCTTGTACATTAGCTTGAGCTTATACACTGTGTATTATACTTGCAATTGGTTTCCACGGTTGTGGTCAAGAGTTTTACACTGGGTTTTTTTCTTTCCTACACTACTGTTGCTGCTGCTGTTAAGAATCAGGCCGTTTGTACACACATTTAAGTGAAAGGAAAAGAAGCCCAAAATAGAACAGTAACAACCGTATGATGGCAGTAGTGAAGTATGGAAACCACTCCCTTTTCAAGCAGTGGGGATCAAAGTTTATGTTTGCATACGTCTGTTCTTCACATTCACAACCACGGAAAGCAGTTAATTCAGAAGAAATACTTGGCATCTAATATCATAGACGCTCTTCCTCCCTTGCTATGTTAAATCTTCCCCCTCTGCTGTCCCTCGGAGATCTGTGGATCTGTGCAATTCATCCTTTCTGCACACAAATGGAGTTCAGTCTTACAGAGACTCACACAGACTCACTTAGCCGAACTTCACCGTTCCTGACATAACACTAGATGGCAGCCAAAGCCAGGGAGACACCACGGTTCCCTTCAATCCCTTCCAACCCCGTCCTGCTGTTCCTAATTAACAACTACAACCATATCAGATAATTATTAAGACGAATTATACCTCGAATGTGTGAGGATTTTCACTCTGTGTGTCTGTGTCTTGACAAGAAATTTGAAACAGGACTTTTCTTGTGCCAGCAGCATTAACATTCCCTGCCTTTCAGCGTAAGCGTATTGAAAGATGGTGATATTTATCACAGGAATTTGGATTCTAAATTAAAGCAAAAGCATTTTGATGTATTGATGCTTTGCAAAATATTAGATTGTACTATCTTTAAGTCTGTAGTCATTTTCCCTGGATTTTTGCTGTCACAAATCAGGACATGGCATTTGGAAGCCTTTTTTAAACCTATAAAATAATGGTCAGGGTATCTGTGCATCAATCTGTATGCAGGTACAACAGCTCTTGGGCTACAGGCCGAGGCACAAACGAACAGCTCGTCATCATTTTAGCAATGCTACTGTTTTATTATCCAGAGAAGTCTAGCCCAGTAGAAACTATTTTGCTTCCAAATATGTTGTGATGATGTTGAAGGAGCTTTACCAGATGTGTCTAAACTGTCAATAGACTATAGAGTGTATTGAGACTATGCTTTTAATAACCTATCCTAGCATGGACAGATGATTTATCCCTTTATTTCATTCTCTCATAGGTCTATATGCAGCATACTAAAGAAAGTTTCTCAGCGGAAGGTAGTGACAGAGAGAAAAAGTAATGCTAATACATATGGTTCACAATTTTCACTATAGCGCATCTGGAGGGACCCTGTGATCCCAAACATGCCATGCCTTTTGTAAGCTCTGCTGAGCACATCAGCACAGGGTGCTGGGCAGGCTCTGAGGCATTCTGTATCCTAATAGCATTAGCAAAAGGAAAGATACGCCCAGGAGTGCCTGCAACTCACTTTCATTACAAGCCAGGGTGACATAAAATGACCAAGTCACTCTACTGTGGGATCATAACAATATAACTTTCTTCCACTATGACCTCTGTGGTGATGCAAAAGGTTTGTTCTTCCTCTGGCTATCCTCAGCTCCAAATTCCCATTTGGAGAAAAGTTCCAAGTACTGTTTCTGGCAGTAAGGAGCTTGGCTAAGGACAAATTGCTGCAGAAAGCAGCCCCTAGTTCATCTCCAATAATGAACAGACAGTGTGAGTTCTGTATAGGTTTTCCATATAACTATATTGAAAGCCTAAGTAGATGCAGCTTTTCCCAAACAAAAGGTTAATTCAAGTCTAGGATAACTTTATTTGTTATTAATGACAGAAACCTCCAGATTACTGACTGTTAGCATTGGCCTCGTGTAGGCAAACAGCTGAAAAATAGTTATTATTTTCACCTCGCTACTGAAAGCTAAAAATAGTAAAAACTCCTTTTCTTTCTGCCTCATTATACTTGAAATTGTGATTACAGTTCTGAACAGTCCTCCAGCAAAACACATTTAAAAGAGAGTAATGCTTAATGCTGTTAGAAATTTCTGTTTCAATATTTACTCAGGTGTAATTAGCAATGTATTAACTATGTGAAAGTAAATTGTACCCCACTTCATCTGTGCACTTTCTTCAGCTCGCTAGCTGAAATGGAATGCATAATGTTAAACGAAATGTAAACAGCAGAGAGGTTAAAAGCCTTAGTTCTGTAGACACTTAGGTCTGAACAGCTGTTTTCACTGAAAGGCAGTGCAAACCCTGAAATAATGATTTCCACCAACAGTCATTTGTGCATCGGATGCTGAAAAAAAAATCAATTATAAGAGAAAATAAGTTACACACTAGTGTGTGCTCCTGTTCACCTAATTTCTTCTGTCCTTTATTGAAATTTTGTGGAAAATGCATCATCTGTGAACCAATGAGAAGTATTTTTTTCTGCTCTCTAAGTACCTGCCAACTGCTAAGCCTAATACTTGAAGTTTTAGGAAATGTCAGTCTAATTCTGTGTACAAAGTTAGGCCCTCTAGTTCAACAGGCTCTGTTACAAGTATTTATTTCCTTTACTTCCTGAAGATTTCATTGCAATCTCAACAGAGAAGTATCAGTGCACCTCAGCATCAGTTATGTTGATGTCTCCTTGGGAATTCAGAATAGAAGCATAGAATCACCAAGGTTGGAAAAGACCTCTAAGATCTCCCAGTTGAACCATCCAGCTTTCACCCATATTTCCCACTAAATCATGTCTCTCAGTACAATGTCTAAACAATTCTTGAACACCCCCAGAGGCAGTGACTCCACTGCCTCCCTGGGCAGCCCATTCCAGTGAGTGATCACTCTCTCAGACAAACTTTTCCAAATATCCAAGTTGGATCTCCCCTCACACAACTTGAGGCCATTCCCTCTTGTCCTATTGCTAGTACATGTGAAAAGAGGCTGACTTCTACCTCACCACAAGCTCATTTCAAGTAGTTGTAGAGAGTGATAAGGTCACCCCTGAGCATCTTCTTCTCCATACTGAACAACCCCAGCTCCCTCAGCCACTCCCATAAGACTTGTGCTCCAGATCCCTCACAGCTTCATCGCCCTTCTCTGGACACACTCCAGGGCTTCAAATGTCTTTCTTGTAGAAAAGACATTTGGGCTGTGTTCAGCCCAAAACTGAACACAGTACTCAAGGTATGGCCTCACTCATGCTGGCAGCACTATTTCTGATACAAACCAGGATGCCATTGGCCTTCTTGGCCACCTGGGCACACTGCTCATGTTCAGCCGAGCATCAATCAATACCCCCAGATCCATTTCCTCTACACAGTCTTCCAGTCACTTTGCCCCAAGCTGGTAGCATTGCCTGGGGGTTGTGGCTGAAGTGCAGGACACTTGGTCTTGTTGAACTTCATCCCGCTGGCCTCAGCCCAGTTATCCAGCTTATCTAAATAGTTGTTTACCTCATCTTTCTGTGCAATAAACATGGAGAAATAAGTGCCTCTCAAAACAGAGTTATCTTCAGTTGGAAGTTCTAACAATTATTCAGTAGACAAAACTGAGGAGTAGCACTATGTCTTGAATTCTATTTCTGGCAGAACTTGAAAACCAGTTCCCAGAAAAGGATGTAGAATAGACTCAAGTGATCAGTGAAGTGAAATTCACTAGAAGTCATAAATAAATCGCAGTTTGCTCAGGAAGTTCCTGAATTGAATGTGGATGACAGCTGTGAGCATGACAAATTTTTTTGTGTGTGGTTCTCTTGCTCTTATTGTGCAACTGAAGCAGAAACTATTTGGTTCCCTGCTGCCCCCTTTTTATTTTGGCTTGATTAGAGGCAAAGATGAGTAGCTGGTGGAGGATACTCTCACAGCACGTAGGAGGCCACATTTTGGTTTTTTTCTGCTTGAGGGGACTCAAGGCTTCATTCTCAGATAAGTATCCTACCAAAGAAGAATTTGATGTGCATTGGGCTAGAGAGCAAGCAAGAGAGATTGGAGGGGTGCAGTTTGCTGGTTAAGATACAGACCTGCACATGAAATTGGAGGTTTTTGGTTTTATTTGTCCAGTTCCGAGTCCAACAGCAGTGTTTTCTGCACTTCAGTAAGTGCAATAACAGACCATACAAGTACAGCCTGGCCTTTAATCTCTGAAAGGAGATGCTGACACTCCATGAGTGTGCTGTGAGAATTTCCAGAGTCTCTCAAATCACTTGGTCTGACTTTCACTCTCAAACAGATTTACAGGTAAAATACTTGCTTAATTTT
Source organism: Centrocercus urophasianus (assembly GCF_019232065.1). Taxonomy (NCBI): domain Eukaryota; kingdom Metazoa; phylum Chordata; class Aves; order Galliformes; family Phasianidae; genus Centrocercus; species Centrocercus urophasianus. The sequence goes on from NW_024884253.1 coordinate 26,444,760, forward strand.
GGAGTGTCCAAGGTGTTAGTTGCTGACAATACTATGCAGTTCTGGGCATCTGCCACATACCTGTTGGGCATCTCAGGAATTCTCAAGACAAAGTAGTAAGAGTGATCAGGTGCTGCCAGTGGGAGCCTGCAACTCTGCAGAGATCTGTTGGATAATGAATTTGGAGACTTAGGCACCCATATTTCCTGTGCTAAGATTCTTCAGCAACGTCTGTTCACTGCCATTCTGGACATCCTGTACCAGTAGAGGGACTCACATCACTGGGTTTGGACACACGCAGCCCAACATTCAGTGTCACACCACCACTTTGCCCCCTTGGTGTCACACAACCATCTTCACTCCTGGAAAACAATAGCTAAGTGAAAGTTCAGGAATGTGTTTTTCCTTGAGAACTGAGAAGCCACAACAGACTTCTTTCACTTGCAGGGAAAAGACAATACACAGAACAAACATGCAGTACAAAAGCCCTCATATCCCAGCCAACACAAGTAACACAAGGTACAGATAAGTTATGGAGGTTTGAACTGGGGCTGTTTTTTTTTCTGTTTCTCCATTCTCTTATGGTTACATGTTCAGTGAGAACCTGCATGAAATCATTTCTGGGATCATCCTGGCCTAACGGGATATTTTCCATACACCTCAGCAGCATGGGATCAGTTCTACAGTCCCATCCAGCAGAGCCATTTGAACTACAGAGTTGGAAAAACCCTGTTTCCAGTAAGTGTTCCACTATTTGAGTATGCACCGGCTGCCTGTAGGAAATCTCTCAGATGTTAATGATTTAGTTTGCGTTCTGCAGTAACAAGGTGAATGAACACCCTGGAAAATGAACTCTAAAACCAGCTACTTCCAGCTTCACACAGGCACTGCTCAGATAAGCACTGTACCCAGGTGGAACCCTCAGCCTTATGACTGTAGTCCAGAACAAAAGCTTTTAGAGAGTGCTCTCTGGAAGATGGTGAGCCCAGGGAGCCTTTGTCCTCTGGAGGATCCCTTGTTGTCTTTATCTAACTAAATGTTAGTTGACTGATTTTCCTAAGAACGAAGAATATGCAACCAACATGTTTGTCTGTATTGCTCTTATTTTTTAGAGACATTTGCATTTCTTAAAAGAATATGTTAATCTTAGCAGAATATGTAGAAAAGAAAATCATATGACAGTTTTTCAGAAATATTTAAAGTTTTATATTGGCTTTGCCTTCACAATAAAGGTATCATCTGACTGATGCCAGAAGATGAGAAACCAGGAAAGACACAGTTATGGCTTTAACCCATGAGAAGGCTAATGATTTTCTGTAGATGGCATCAGCTACAGTAAAATACTGTAGACTGTGGACTAATCATAGTCTTTCTTGTAGCCTACATTGTCTTGGAGAAGAGACTGCATTGTACCGATCACGTATATAATTGTATGCTGTATTCATTTATACCTGCACACATTCTTTAAAAAATTATTTCATTTGAAGACTTTTTCTATCCTCTCTGCTTCATCTGTTCCAGGATATGCAAGATGACATGCAGAGGCAGTGTCTAAGATGAGTGATTCTTACATTACAACCTGTGAGAATGTGCCCATACCATTTCCAAACACACCACAGCAGCTGACTTCCTGCAATCTGTTCCACCTGCTTGTTGTAATGTCTTTGTCAGTGAGTTCGGAGGCAACACAAACTTAATTAACTCAGTCTGAAGTACAATTAGGGACAACATGAACTCATTTTTGAAAAGAGCATGTGAGCTGTTTTATTGTGACAGAGATCTTGTAAGCTAACGGTAGAGAAAGACAGTTTGTAATAGCCTCCTACTAGAGGGAAAACACTGGATGAGGTGAAGCCCTGTGCAGTGAAGAGTGCTTGGTTTGGTGTTATTTCAGCTCTTAGTTCAACGGCTTTTTAAGACAGACGCATTCACAGCAGGTTTGTAAGTGGGCCAAACAAACATACAGCAGTTACTTTGTCATATTAGTAACATTCTAGTGAACGTAATTTCAGCTAATTAGGTTACTGAAACTAAGGGAGAAAATCTGTAAGGTCAGGATAGTTCTTTGCACAACTCAGTAGATTTCATGCTGGAACAATCAGTCATGGATTCATGAATCACAGAGGTGACTCCTGATATCATCATAAGAAAATGATTTATGTTACTTAGCCAAAATCCGTGTACACCTATTATTATGTTACATATATGGAATCACAGAATACACTGAGTTGGAAGGGACTCACAGGAGTCATTGAGTCCAACTGCTGGCTCCACACAGCACCACTCAAAATCCCAACCCTGTGTCTGAGAGCAGTGTCCAAACGCTCCCTGAACTCTGGCACTCAATGCCGTGCCCACTGCCCTGTGCAGCCCGTTCCGTGCCCACCGCCCCCCGGTGCAGCCCCTGTCCCTGACCGCCACCCTCCCTCCCCTGACGCAGCTCCATGCCGTTCCCTCGGGCCCTGTCGCTGTCACACAGAGCAGAGCTCAGCGCTGCCCCTCCGCTCCCTGTGAGGAGCTGCAGCCGCCATCAGGCCTCCCCTCAGCTCCTCTGCTGTGCGCTGAGCGCACACAGGGACTTCAGCTGCTCCTCACCTCTTACGTTTAGGTTCACATGTATTCCCAGTGGCATCGGGGAGTACTTGGTACTTCTGCCGTGAATGTTCGTCGTTTAATTATCAGCTCCAGAGATCGATCACTCAGCAGTGATTTTGCAAAGTAAGAAGCTTTAACATGAACCACAACTGCAGTGTTGAAATTTAATTATGATCACAGCTGTTAGAAATTGAGATAAATGATACGGATAGATATTGTTGTTCATAAACATCAACGGTATTTGATGTGATAGAGGCTATGTGAGGGCTTGATTCCAGAAACCATTGGGAGGTTTCTTCTTTTTTAGTCATGTAAAATGATTTTTATTGCGTTTTGAGTAAAGCTTTTTGTTTGTTTGAATACCTCCAATCACAGACAAAAAGGAGGGAGATAACAGACCTAACCTATTCTTCTCTTTCAAGGCAGCTTTTTTTAACTCTGACATGTTCATTCAGTCTGTTATTACAGACCTCCAGTGATAGAAATTCTGAAGTTGTCTCTTTTTCCTTGTGCTATTTACAGTTACAAATGTTTTTAATAATGTCTAAAATGAATATTACTGAAACTTAATTGTCAGCCTCTTCTGCATAAGTAGCAATAAGACAAGAGGGAATGGCCTCAAGTTGCACCAGGTGAGATTCAGCTTGGATATATGGAAAAATTTCTTCTCCAAAAGAGTGGTCATGTGCTGGAATTGGCTGCCCAGGGCAATGGTTGAGTCATTGTCCCTGGAGGTGCTCAAGAAATGTTTAGATGTTGTACTAAGAGAAATGCTTTAGTAGGGGAATGTTGGTGGTAGGTGGACAGTTGGACTAGATGATCTTGGAGGTCTTTTTCAACCTTGGTGATTCTATGATTCTATGAATTGCGTGGATTGATGTTGCCTAGATGGTCTCTGACCAGATCCTCCTCAAACAAGAGGAATTCTTCCATTCCCCAGACTCTTTCTCTTATCTCCAAGGTCTGGAATACCCAAGGTGCATTCTTAGCAGTAAAAACCAAAGCAAAGAAAGCATTCAGTAACCCTGCCTTCTCAGTGTCCTCCCTTACCATGGTACCCACCTCATTCAGTAGTGGACCCACGTTTTCCCATCATTCTTTTGCTACTGACATACTGAAAGAAGCCTTTCTTGTTGTCCTTTACCAGATTCTGTTACAATCAATTAGCCTTCCTTGTGGCATCCCTGCCTGTCCTTGACAACATTCCTGTATCTTTCCAAAATACAGCAGTATTAACTTAACTTGTTCTTGATATATGTGTTAGCAAGTACGGCCTTTTTTTAAAATCATCTGAATGCCTACAATTGGTTTTTCAACAGCTGTCAATAAGGCCTGTTGGTCTCTATTTCTCTTCTTCTCTCCCAACGACAGGTGCTATGGAGACACTTACCCTGGACTCATGTTCATCTCCTGTATATTCTTCACCTAAGCCTAACTTCTAATGTACCTGGAAATATATCAGCTATGCTAAAACATTAAGCATCAAAAAGTTTGCCCTGCAAGACCTCCTCATCCCATTCTTCTCCTATTCCAGCCTGAAATCTTACACTTTTTTTTTTTTTTTTCCAGGCATTAATTACTGTAGGTTTGCTTGTTTTTGAACTTTTTGGAGAAAGCTAAGCAAAAGAAAGTGTCCTTCTCTACATCAAGTTTTTTAGTGAGGCAGAGGCCTTCCTCTTGCCCGACTCTACCCTTAGTAGGCCTGTTTTTTAAAAGCCAAATTTCTTGTTGCAGCTTGTTTTATGCTTTGGCCTCTAGGAGCCTATCCCTCATTGCTCACACTATTCTTTTCCTGTAATTATGAATATGACCTTCTTTCCATTTTGTTCTTTTTCCTTTTGCATTTAGAGACAGCTACAAACTTACAGTGAAGCAGCCTGGCCTCTGTGCCGTTCCTTAGCTTTGCACTCTGAATTCCTCTGTATCTGTCCTTTCTCAATGAAAATCATTCTCTTTAATTTACCCTTTGGTTTCATTTGCTTCCTCTGAAATTTTATTCAAGCATTTACCTAATTTTGCTCAAATCTACCTTGTTGAGGTCTATTGTTTTGTTATGCATCTGTCCCTTTTTCTTCTTTTAATTGGGAATTCTCTTTCTTTTGTCACATTCAAGCATGTTGCTTTCAACCTTGTTTTTTCTGTACTGGTTGTTAATTAATTTTCCAGAATTGACTTAACCACTTCTGAGAGTAAAACAAAAGAAATAAGAAAATATGTGGGAATTAGACACTAAAATATTCCCAAATGACTGAATTTGAATAGTGCATCTTTACCTTACCTTACCTCACCTTGCCTTACTTTATTCAATTCTCCTAGCAGTATCATGGTCTGAAACTCCCTGGGGAAAAGTTTGTAGTAAACTGCCATTGTTAGATAAAAATTCTTTGATGAGTAATTGCAAGAAGGTTATGTTAATTAATTGGTGTCCTATTCTCTAAGATGCAGGATAACAATTTTAAGAGCAGTCAACATCCCTTATCACATTACTAACTTTAATGTGGGAGTTAGATCACTACATGGAGTGGAGCATGGGAAGTTTTCAGCTTTGTAGATTCCTTGCCTGTTCATGAAGAGGCTATTAAACTCAAATCTACCTGGGGTCCTTGAGAACTCTGCTTGTTAGTTCTTCACCATGAAGGAATTGGGTGTTCTCACGTGAGAGGAGCCAGAAGTCAGCTATAAGGTTACACAGCCCACCACAAAGTGGGCTGTAGGGTTCCTCTCTTTGTGGGAAAGGACTCAGACCACCAATGACTCAACTCACCTCCCAAAGGGCGTGTAGCAGAGGGCAGGCAAGGCTCTGCTTCACCTGCTGAACTTGTTCCACTGTGTGGAAAAGTGAAATGTTCAGTGAGTCACTGGAAGAGTGCACGCTTCCTGTGAAAGGTGGTTGGGGCGGAGGGCGATACCTGCCCTTCAAGCCAAAGTTTGTGTATGCGTTTGGCATGAAATAAATATTGCATAAAATACTGATGCAATCCTGCCAACCAGGCTCAAACCCACTGTTCCAAAGCTTCACTGCAGGCATCTAATTGCAAGACTGAAAGTCCCAGTCTTGCTTTCCAGTGTAATGAAAACCTTAACTATTTTATACCAAGCAGGCCATTGCAACAGGAGAAGATGACGAGCAGCCTGCGGACAAGGCACCTTGATGCATGTCGTGAGCCTGGTCTCCTCGGGCAGAAGAGGACATTGAACCCAACTTTCTTCATCTTACGTGAGCTGGGTGATGCATACAGCTTGTTCCTCCTTGCAGTGTGTGGAAGAAGGGAGTGAGCCCTGTCTCTGGTGGAGAGGCTGCAGGCACAGGATCCAAGTTGGGAAACCTCCATGGAGGCAAGCATCGCCTCACAGCATTGATTAACACCTCAGGCCCAGGGAGGGAGAATTGTAGGGAAAATATCACACCTCAGCACTTCCAGTGGCCTAATTTACAGAGCTTCCTGGCGAGTTTGCTTCTGCCATGCCCATGCCCATGGATGTACCCACACGGGTTACTCTGGTTCAGCAGCTTTGTGGAGCTCAATGTGTACTCTGTAGCTGCAGTACTACTGCAGATAGGTAGAAATCTTTCTCTCATCACTGCTTTCTTGTCTGAAGCTAAGTTACACATTAGTCCTGCTTAAATTATACTTTAGGAAAATGAGTGAGTACAGTCAAGCCCTGGAATAAATTGCCTTGGGAAATCTGTGGAAAGCTTCATCGTTGGAAACTTTTAACAAAAGACCAGACAAACATCTGCTGGGAGAGGCACGGATAGACTTTATCCAGTGTTTGGGTGGGAGGTAGAGAGATGAACTGCGGAAGCCTTTTCCAGCCATAATTTCCTATGATTCATATACCTTTGTCTGTTCGATTGCTTCACGCTGTGTGAACAGTAGCTTCTTGATCTTGATTACAATGCTAGATCCAAATCTGCCATGTCACCTGTAGCTTCACACTTCATAAAAGTTTATTTAGTAAAAAGAGCATCTAACACCTGCTTGTGTCAGGGCACCAAAGGCACACTGGACAACAGGAGTGCATCTGCCGAGTTCTCAGCAGTGACAGCTGCCAGCTAGCCAGAGGGATGCAGGAGATAAACAGATGTTTGCTGGGAAGACACTTCATTTGGGCTGTTAAGAGGAAAATTTTTAGACATAGATAAGAATACTGAGGGGTTACTTAGTATTACTTGAAATACTTATGCAGCTGATGCAGAAGGAAAAGGGAAATAAACATCTGGTGATAGAACAATGGACTTAAACAGAAGAAAGAAATACTAGGTATCTTCAGAAAAAAAAGCCTCAGAGAGCTGTGGAAATGTCTGCACTTGCAAGTTGTCAAGAGCAGGTAATGTGGATATACATCAGAAATGAGACATTAGTGATTGTCCCTTCAAGGACAATGACCTCTTAAGGTCCCTTCCTGCCGCGTTGTCTGTGCTTCTGCGATAAGATACAAACAGATGCAGATATGACAGAAGATATATTAGCAACCAGAAGAAAATCCAGCTCTTTGAGACCTTTATCAGGACTTTCTCCTTTGCTGCCCTGTCTCAGGAGAATGGAAAATCCTCGAGATGGTGTCTACATATGTAATACAGAGAAAATAAGAATAAGACTACATGATAAGCAGAAAAACATTTAGAAGATGGAGTCTTGTATTATTCTTGGGGTTGCAGTGGAGTTTGAAGATGTACAAATATTTACAGCGGCAGGTAATAACTGTAGGCTTCTCATCTGCAATGTGAAGGAGTCCTCTAGACATTGGGATGCATCAGTACTGTAGCAGTCAAAAGTCTGACAACTCTACTGGCAACACCAACAGGACTTTGACCATTTATTATAAAAGCCTCGTCTTTAAGAAATACTGCACCAGATGAATTGATTTGTCTGCTCACCATCAGGAGGTGGGAAAAATTATTCTTAGACATTCATGTAGAGGGATTAATGTGTCCCATCCATCTGCAGATTTCAATCTAGCAGGTTAAATTAATTCTGAGCTGGCAGACATAAGCCACAAGGGGAGAGCTAGGAGCTGCTGCACCAGCTGAGCAGTGACGTTTTCTCCTTTGCTACTGCTTGCAGACTCGGCAGAAAACCTGTAATGAATTCAGCTGACTTGTTGAGACAAGACCTGCTGATTTCTGATCTCAGCTTTTTGGACATCCTCCCTCCACACTCAGCCATGTTTGCATCAAAACGCAAGTGGCTCAGCCCAGGCGTTTCACAACTTAACCAGCAACAATATGAGTTCTACAATCCAGGAAAGGCATAAAAGAATGTGTCTGTAAAAATAAACGTATTTTTACTGTTAAAAAAATTCTCAAAACCAGAATTTTACAAGTATTCTGGCACAGGTGGATTTTCAGCTGGTGGGCTGAGAGGTTCGAGGATGCTCAATGAATGAATGGAGCAATTGGGATCCAGTCTAAGTTGCAAAGTAGGAAAAATCAGAAATATGGGTACTGCACCTTGACAGGGTGCCCAGCAGGGCTCCAGGAACACTGACCTCATCTGTCTAAAGCATAATTTGTCTCCTATATAAGCATGGTTGAAAGAGATTCAAAGTGGGATGGGAGTGGAAGGAACTTCATGCAGCTCAGATTCACCTGATTTTGCACAGGACAGGGAAAGTCTCACTCATCCAATTAAAGACCAGTCTTCTCATGGATTCATCTAGTGAGGAGTCTATTACCACATATCTCCATAACTGGAATAATCTGAAAGGGGAAAGCCGGGTTAAATTAATTTCTACCTCTAATTTGGCACACCATGCTCTCCTTCCTTTTAGACAAATTTCAGATACTGAGTGAGATGAATGTTATTAGTATTAAAGATGAAGGTTGGAATATGAGTTTCTGGGAGTCTGCTCCACAGTTTAGGTACTCATGAAATAAGCTGACATCAATTACTTCCAAAAGAAATCACACTCCTGTTTGCTTCCAGTTGTGTGTGCTCTTCCTGGACATTGCATACTGTGATGGCGGTTGCTCATGCTGTTTGTAGAAGCCTTTCTTTGTTCATCTCTGTTAACATACAAAGTTTATCCACAACAAGATGTGCCCTTTCCCTGCTGTCCTTGCTTTGATTTTGCTACTTGTTACTGTATATCAGTTTGATAGTAACATGTCACATTCATCCAGAAAAAGCAAAATCCCTTTTTTCCTGCCTAAGCTGTCAATCTGCCAACATCACCAAGCTTCATAAAAAGCAGCAGCCTTTTTCATGGCTGCAGTATAGCTAACTCTGTGTGTGCATATGTGTGTATTTGAATGATATGTTAATGGTATCAGAAAAGTATTGCTATGTCACTACTAACTTTAAAGCTTCTGAGATAATGAATCTGTGAGATTACAGATCCCGTGGGTGGGACATCGCATCTACTCTGCTCACCTCCACTACCAGCACACCTCCACTACCTGCAGCCACTGCGGCTGGGACCTGTCTGCAGACCTTGCTCCGTGGTCTGAGGCTGCTCTTCAGGTGATGTTAAGCAGGGAACAACTGCGTGTGTTTTTTGTCTTGTGGTCAGTAGACCCAGGGATGAAGCACTGCCAGTCCTATGTGCATAAATACAGAAAAGCAAAGATGTTTGAAGAGGTGAAGTGCTCAGGTTCTTGTCCATTTTTTTTCCCCAAACATCAGTCTGTCTGTAAATACTGTCACTATCCTTACAAGCCCTGCCACTCTCTTAAACTTCTTTGTAGTTTTGGATCACCAGAAACAGTCTCCTGATGGTGCAAGACAAGCCCTTTAACTGGCAGCATTTCACGACTGATCTTAGTGAAGTCAGCCCATCACCCGTAGCTCTGACTAGGCACACTATAGATAAGATACATTTAAGCAAATTCAGCAGTCAGCTCCAACATCAAAAAAATGTGTTCATATTGGCAATTTAAAGTACACATGTATTCAAAAAACTAAATTACTTATTATTTTATTTCTTTTTGAGTACACATTTCTAGGTTTTTTTGTTTTGCTTTGCTTTAGTTTGGTTTCCCATCAAAACTAGAAACTCACATTTTAAATGAAGCCTTGTGTCTTCCATGGGACTTGAAGGAAGCTGTTAGATGCTGAGAGATGCAGGTAAACCCATCAGCTGTCAGAGCAGGGAGCAGGGTGGAAATATCCTGTCCATATATTATGTGGAATATCTGGCAGTCTGACAAGCTTGCTGGCATAGGTGAGTCTGCTACCAGCCAGCCCTTCCTGCACACGTAACACTTCCAGCAGGTCCTGGAACTGCACATGTTTTTCCAGGTATATTCTCCAGGGTGAACTGCTCATGTCTTGTGAAAGTGTGGGAATTAGGATTTGGACTGTTATGCCTTGAGGGTGATAAAACCACTGCTTAAAGGGGGTTACCTTGAATAACAGGTTTTCCTCGTGTTTCAATACTTTATCCATGGTGGATGATTCAGAGTTTTCCATACACAAACTCCATGACTTTCAGCCTCTCCCTAGTCAAGGACTCATTTTGAAACTTCAAACTTGAAGTTATCTTGAATTTCTTCAATAGGTTTCTGCAATTTTTTGTGCTATGTGTTTGTCCAGGAAACTGTGTTAACGAGAGAAGCCCTAGGTGAAGCATTAGCAGGTTGTCAAGTTCCTTGTAACCCTGTTCAGTGAAAGGAAGGCTAAGTCTCAGGGACTTTATATCTGTGAGATACCTTCCTTTTCCTGAGTCTCAGCTCATCAAGAAGATAATTGTTCTAATCTTGCTCTACCCAGTACCACATTTTCTCTTAAGTAATTCTTTAGAATGGGATTTAGGGAAAAGAAGATTAGAGAAACTTTCAGGGCGTGGAGAACAGCCCACTAGAAGGCTGAAAGAGCTGGGAATGTTCAGCCTGGAGAAGAGGAGGCTCAGGGGAGACCTCATCGCTCTCTATAACTTCCTGAAGGGAGGTTGCAGTGAGCTGGGGGTCGGCCTCTTCTCTCGTGTCATTAGTGATAGGACCAGAGGGAATGGCTTCAAGCTACGACAGGGGAGATTCAGGCTGGACATGAGGAAGTATTCCTTTTCAGAAAGGGTGGTCAGGCACTGGAATGGACTGCCCAGGGAGGTGGTGGAGTCACCGACCCTGGGGGTGTTCAAGGAAAGACTGGATGTTGTGTTGAGGGACATGGTTTAGTGGGAGCTATTGGTGATAGGTGAACGGTTGGACTGGGTGATCTTTTAGGTCTTTTCCAACCTTGGTGATTCTATGATTCTATGAAATAACACACTGGTGACTTGAATAATTGGCCAGTATTAGTTGCAGTGGGATGCATCTCCCAGGGATTAAGTTTCAACACACCTGAGATTCATAGGTCCTTACAGAGAGTCAAGGGGCAGCAGTCCTTCAGTAGGAATGTTCATTTGTTTTAGTAGCTGTGTTTGCCTCCCCTGGGACAGCCTACTCCTTTGGTACGAGGCTTGTGCTTGTGTCCTCAGCTGGCACCATGCATTGAGAAGATAAATCAATGATAAAATGCTATATGCTTTGCCAGATGACCTACAGTAAGTGAAATAGTTGGAAAACTAATTACGTGGTGATGATAAAGGATCTCAGAATGAGTTACTACTCGTAGCACCAGGAAAGGACCTAAACAACAGAAACACAAACAAGGTTTAAGCACACTCCCTCTACCCAACAAATTTGTTTTTCCTTGTGTTTCTCTACAGAATTCTCATTACAACTCTGCACCACTCAACTTCTTGTGGATTTTTTTTGTTATTGTTGTTTGTTTTTGAGTCACTGTGGAATCCACTTCTCAAATCCATGAACTCTTACTTTCTTATCAACTTACATTTTTTCCTCTACATTTTTTCTTCTGCCTGACTGTAAACTGGTCACAAGCTTTTATCTGACACATCTTAAACTTAGATTTACTAACTATGCCCATGTCTCCCTAGGTGACCTTCACTCCCTCCCTCTCATGTTTCATATTTCTTGCTGATGTTCAACCAAGGGCCAGAGCACTGAACATTCGTTATCTCTGGGAATGCAGCCCATCGTCATTCACTTCCATCAAAACTGCAGCTTTGTTTATCTAACCTTGATTTTGGATATCTGGGTGAGCAGAGCGGAGGAGCAGAAAGCAGGTCTGGTCCTACTTTTGTTCGGTTCCATTTGCTGCTTCTCTTCAGCTTCATCTAGGTTGTTTTACACTCCTGAATTGATAATGGTTGTTCTGCTGTTGCTGAGCCATGGGTGTGTGACTGGGGCTGGGCTGGGCTGCTTGGTGGGAAGAGCCACCACCATGATGGCGCAGGGCAGGGGGCAGCTGCTGGATGGGTTGGGCCAGACCCAAAAAATTGGTAAGCCATGTGTCTAAAGTTTCCAGTTTCTCAAAATAAGCACCACTTGTTGATTCAACTTTACCTTCCCAAATGGGTGCAGATCATTCTTAGTGGACTTGTAATAAGCATTATGAATAGACTCAGACCTGTCTTGGGTCTTGAAGACTTCATTTTATCTCAATTTATACGGACTGTAAAACTCTAGCTGTATGCATAAAAATTACTTGCAAAACTGCTTACCATAAGATATCTTTATGAAGCTTTGAGCATCAATCATGGAAGAGGTCAGAACATGATAGTGATGCTCTGAAAAAAAATCCACCAAGCCACAGGAATAAAGACATTTTCTGTAGCAGGAATGTGCATGCACTGTATCACTGAATGTCTCTCACTTCTGAAAAGACAAAGATGGAAAGAAATCTGCAGTTTTTGCAGGCCAGTCTCTGGAAAAGGCACAGAACTACCAGTGCTGCAAATAATTTTCCTGGGATTGATCAGGTGGAGTAGTTTCAGCTTGTTCTGTTAACAGCTCTGGAAATCCCTGGATGCTTCCCTCAGGCTTGCAGTCTATCCTAATCAGCTTGGCAAAAGTCCTGATCATGCATGGCCAGGTAAGTACAAGCATGCTCTGCAGCTGTTTGCATGGCATGCTGCTGATGTGCAAGGTCCTCTTTCCAGGTGTGAATATCTCCTAGTGTGCAAGTGGAGTGGTCATGTGCATCATCCCCTTAGGTAACATTCATACGTCTGTGTTGTACCTCCTGCATGAAGCAACTTTGGCTTTTTCCAGCTTTGGCACAGGCAGCTGGAGTGCAAGCTCAAGAAAAAAGTCTCCTGTTTCTTTTAACAGGGAACCCTGGCAATAAAGCAGCTGGTGTCACCTAAAAAATCAGCAGAGTATTAGGTTTTGCTGCTTCTCAACACTTTTGGCTTCTGCAGCCACAGTCATTTTTGTCTCAGTACCAACACCATGTAAAATTCTGATGTCTCTGACACAAGATAGGCTTTTATATTAAACTTCTACAGTCCTCTCTTATCTCACTATGAAGCAGGATGGTGTCGTTGTAATGTACGGGGCAATATCATACAGTGACTGTGTTTTCTCCAGGTTCACCTTCTCTTGAAAGCAGCACCTCAGGGGAGGAGAACAAGATTCAGTGAGGGCATCGCATTTTCATTCTGTTGTTACCAGTTTAAATAACACAAAGCACCTCCAGACACTCCAGGAGGAGTCCTGCTGCAGCTGTGAGTCCATCTGCTTCTCTCTTGGGTTTGTTTTCAGGCCTGATGCCAGTAGGATGTTTGAATCCTGTATTCTAACTTGTCTGGTCATGAGCACGTTGGCAGCAAAAGGAGCTTGTGGGAAGAAACCAACAGTCCTAAGTGTTATTAGGCTCCTGTCTTTCTTTGCAGAGCCAATACATGTGCCAAATGCATTTAGTCCTGTTTGCGTTCAGTTTCCCATTTGGAGCTCAGTTTCTGGTAATATTTTGTCCAACCAGAAAAGATGAATTGGGGAATTCACTATTGTACTTAGCAATAAGTCATACTAGGAAGATGGTCTCATACATGGGTGTCCAAACTCTTGCCTTGCCTGGGCTGCATTAAGTGAAGATGAATCATCGTCAGCTGCATATAAAATATATAATATAGATAAAGTATATAAGTAACAAAAATTCTTTTATTTTTAAATATTTTTAATTAAAAAAAATAAAAGGGCAACAAAAACATAATACTGGCAGTTTAATATATACCATTATTCACTTCATGAAGTGCAATCTGTATGGAAATGCAGAGTCTGTGTGACAGTTCAACGTGTAAAAGGCAGCAGTGGAGCACAATGAACAGACAACAGTGGAGAATGTATTCCTTACTTTGCAAATAATGGTCACTCACTTTAGGAGCTGATAAACCAGTAGATGTTTGTGAAAAAAAAAAAAAAAAAGAGATGCTGACAGATTCTGTTCCTGGGGAGTCATTCTCAGCAGTCAGAAGTGATATTTCTGCCTTTCCCATCTTCTGCTCTTGATGCTGATGATCATGTTCATGCCACGCATATAAGCAAAGGGAGAATTGGAAGTGCAACAACTAAGGGGAATTCTCTAGGAGTGTTGTATACACCAAGAAGGCAACAGTCATGCCTTAATCGTGGCCAAGTGGTTTGAAGCAGCAATAAGCCAGATAATAACTTGAAAACAGAAAGGGGTTTTCAAATATTTTGCTATAATTCCAGCAAGATGGTATTGGCTTACAGTTCACGTAGAAACAACAACAAAACAAAACAAAAAAACTATCATAGAAGGTACTATTAGAACAGTGATATGTAGCAACCGAAGCTATATCACATCATAAAAGCAATGAAGTTATGTTCAGGTTGGGTAATTTGGCAACAGGACTAAAGTGATACAAGAGAATAAGGAAATCATACCTGCAGGGGCCGGGGGAGAAAGAGTCTGTTAAAAAATAGCATGTTTAACCTCATGTCATGCTCCTTTCCTTCAGTTCTTGAATGAGATCTGCTATGGTCCTTCCATGAACATGGCACTGGCAGTTTCCCCAGGCCCACTGGGTACAGGCCTCTAACGTGACATAAATTGCTGTGTTGTGAGTGGCAACGCTGCCTACAGCAGGGATTTGGAACTATGTGATCTTCAGGTTCCCTTCCAACCCAAGCCATTCTGTGATTCTATGATTCTGCGGTACCTTCACCATGGAGTAAATGCTCCACCAAGAATTTACAACAGCCTTCGCTTTGAGAAATGGCAGAACTCAGCCATAGCCTAAAGGAATAGAGGAGTTCTTGAGTGAATGAAGGTGCAGCGCAGCGAGCCCATGCTGTAGGGAAAACTGGGCATCAAAACTTCTGCAGATGGCTCTGTGTGCTTCAGGCCTGCAGTAAGAAGCTCAGGACACTGCAGCTTTACTTTCAAAACAGTCTGAAAGCTGGCAGATAACAGCAGTGGGCAATTCCTGCACTGTGCTTTGTGAAGCAGTGCCACCCCATCATTACAATAGCTGGTAGTAGAAATACAAACAGTTAATGTAGGACAAGACTTCCAGGTGTTTTTTTTCCTTGACAACTTTGTTGGCAACCAGCAGCAGCTATACTAGTTACAATCTGAAGCAGCAACAGAATTTGGGAAGATGCTGTGTTGAGCAGAATCCCTGTTTAATACACAGGGAAAATAAATCAGTGAAATGGCTGACAGTACTGACATCTCCATTTTTTCCTTATATTGTTTTCACTAGAGACCCCAACTCATACGCAGCCCCAGCCCATGTCTCAAAGCTGTGATAAGATCCTCAGTGGGGAAAAAGCAAAAGACATTTTTAGACTGCTGGAAACCTTTCAGGGATCAGCTAGGGATCATTATGGCACTACAAACTTTAGAGACCTGTGTATGCCCACACTAAGTCTCAGCTCAGGTTAGGGATGCAGGCACCAAGAGGCACAGAGACGCACCTTGTCCACACCTGGAGAGGGTGCAGTGGCACAGCTTCAGCCTCCCTGTGTCAGCTACTCTGTGCCTCCAGCCCCCCTGCAGCATTCCAAGTGAGGAGCTGCTTTTCTACCTGAGATTAAGCAGTGCATCTATAGGCACTCCTTGAGGGAAGCTTGCATGCCAAAGGACACTGTTGATATCCTTTTAGCTACTGACCAGCAGGAGGTGAAACTATTTGGTTGTGCTGGTGATGCTGAGGAAGAGGCTGTGGTAAGAGATCACCAAATGAGGCCAGATGGCAGTCTGCAAAGCAGCCCTTTTCCTCCCCTCTAGCTCCCAGCGCCCGGGGGCAGCACTCAGCTGCAGTGCTGCAGGCTGTGGGGAAGCTGCCAGCCTCCAGCCACCTTCCTGCGGCACACACAGCAGCACGGTTTAGTCTCTGGTTTAAGCAAGGCTGGATCGCTGAAGCCAGGGCATCTCATCCTTGGGGATTTTCCTTTCCTTTACGTGGAGTAATGGGTCTTTGGATGCAATCCCAGTACATCCGTAACAACTGAGAGCTTTCTAGCAAATATAACAGGAGATCTCAGAAAGGTTTCAGAGCCAAGCAGCCAGGCTACCACATTGGCAGCAAGACACTGGGACATGAAGAGTGAGGAGATGTAGAAATAAGGACAGAAAAATGCATATATTTACCTAAACCACAGTTCTTGCAAAGGTTAAATGATTTGTAGTGTTCCTTTTTAGGCTTGTTGAAATAGCATTTCTTAAACTTCGTTCTTTCTTCAGCTTTCTTAGAAGAAGCAAAATTCTGGGAAGGTTCTTGCTTCAGAGAAGGTCTGCTGTTACAAAAGAATGCCAGCCACTGAGAGGAATACTTAAACCTTACAAGACATTGCAAATTACCAAAATGCATTAGTCTTTCGTCTTTATGTCAGCACTTCTGCTCAGCTTGCTTGGAAATATCAAGCAAGAAAAGGGAGGGAAAAAAAAAAAAAAAGAATTTTAAATGTAAAATTTCAACTTTATCATAACATTGAAAGCAACATCCACAGTAACTATATTCGTAATGAAGACCAGCCACTCCTCAGGAAAAAGGCAGTGCTTAGTAGGGTTAATATACGCAGCAAGAGGAAGTCCACACAAGCTACGTACAGCAAGTAAAAGTGATTCAGGCTAAGCTGTTAATATTAAGATTTTAAATGCAAGCTAATAACAATGAGTTTCTTGGCTAGAGAGTAAAGAATCTGGGTTTGGTACAGGCATCTTCCAAAAGTAATACATTTTCTCACTGATATTTTGCACATGTAATGTTACTGTCAACTTAAAGCACCAAAAGAGACTCCAGCTGTCCTGAAGATCTTCCTGAGAAACTTCAAGTTCTTACAATAGCAGATACTCTTTATTCTCTGTTACATCTTCTGTTGAGACTGTCAGTATGTGTGGGAAGAATTAGGAAGATCCGAGGGAATTTCCTCCTTGGAGCCAATAGACCCGTGTCCCACACTTAGCTCTTCATCAACTGACAGGGAAAGAATGAGGCCCTGCAAGATTTCTGGGAGGGAAAAAAACAGTTAATAAGCAGATAGCTGTAGTCATCTTGATTTTACTTATCTAACCTTAGCCAGGACCTTTGCAGACTTGAGATGTGACAGACTGACTTTAGAGAATCTCTCAAAATAAGACCCAAGTCTGGCTCATTGCAGGCAGCATCATATGAGCCTCAGTAACAGGGCAGAACTGGAAACAAATTGGGCAGGCTTAAAGCAGATATAACCAATAGTCTTATCACTTTGATCAGATGGATGTGTCAAGATATGGTTTCAGCTGGATGATCTGGGATAATTCAGAAAAACATCTCTATGGAAGAACTGCAAAGGTATTTTCCAGGATGAAATTAGCAATCTAGAGAAAATTTTAAGGATAAATAAGAATACATATTCATATATATATATTTTTGGAAGGGAAGGTAGGATTTATGTGTTAGAAGAGAAGTCCAGGGAAATAATGTCCACAGAAAAAAACAGAGTGGGAGTCAGAGAAAGGCCAACTGTTATGGCAGACTCTCAAGAAGAAACACCTTTATGTACAGTATAGGAAAAACGCAGGGCAGGTTTAAGAATCAGGAATTTTAAACGCCTTTAAATTTGTTTGTTAGATAAAGGAAGTCAGTAGGTACCTAGGAATATGAAACATCTGTAGTGCTTACATTGTTAGAAAAGCAGGATCTTCGTATCAATTTTTGAAAGTCATTGAGGTAGACTTCATTAACCTCACTATTGCATTTGCTGAATACAGTATATTTGAAGTAAAGCTCTGACATTTATATACTCTTATGCATAAAGGCCCACATTATGTTCTGGAAGTACCTGCATTCCTTCTCAATGGGACAAAACAAAACAAAACAAATTCAAACCAACTTGTTTCGCAAAGCAACTGTTAGCAATAGTGCCCTGAGTCCTGAGTGAGGTGGGAGGGCACAGCCATGAGTGCATGGGGAACATCAGTGTGCTTCTGGAGACTGCTCTGCTGAGCAGAGGAGAAGGGACCTGCTCATGTCTCCTGCTAGTAGCCATAATTCTGATTTGCTTTTTCATGTTTTCACATTTGAGAGTAAGCTGTATTTTTTACTTTGACAAATCCATGCACGTCTGAAGTACCATGAAATTTTTGGCATAGTTCTCTGTCAAAAGATGCCCAAAGTGACAGATCTGCTGGAAAAAATCATCCTTCTTCCCACATACTCTAGTGGAAATGACGTTGTTCCTCCTGTACTTCTGAAAGAAACAGAGGGAGTTTACTATAGTGTTCATTTTTGTAAAAAGCTGATTTCAGATTTGCACAGCTGCTCTGACTCACAACCCAACATCACCACCTTCCTGTCCACTGATCTCCCCCACATGGCTGCCTCTTTGCTGTTCCTCTTCTGCACTTCTTGTGTCAGGAACCATCCTCAGCGATCAAAAGACCCCAAACACACGTCGCATGCAGTATACCATCACTGTTTGCAGGCTTCAGCTACATCAGTTCATATCACAGTTAAGTGAGAGAGCTCTCCTCTGTCATGAGTCTGTTTCCTGAGTCCTTTCTGGCATCCTTTCCTTACCTTACCTCTTACCTTCTGCATTTTCTTCAGATCTCTCTCTTATTTTCAAGGAGATTTCCACACTTTTTAAGATTTTCTTGCTTTTGATGGTATTAAATCCTATCAGTGCTGATGACCACAGGCTGCCCAGCTCTTGCTGGCAAGTTTTCTACAACTGACACATCCCAGATTTGCCCAAGGTTTTGGGCTCAAAATCATCATCAATTTCTCCATAACCATTAAGTATTCTAACTTCTACCAGCAGGGTTGTATTACATAAGGCCTTTGCCCCAGTGAGCAGGCAGGATCTCTATTAGATGGTATCAATGCCACAAGCTTATCTCTTGTCACAGAAATCTCTTTCAAGGCAGAGAAGACCATGGATAGGATAATTCCCAAGTGAGAGCCCATAAGCCTGCTCCCAGATTGCTTTGAAGTGAATGAGTGGCCCACAAACTGGTTTTCTTCTGTGTGCATTTTTGAGTCATCTTGTTTGCAAGACATCTACAAATAGCTCAGATTCACTTCAAATAGGTGCAAGCAATTGATTGCCTGGGGTGAATGAGCTTGTCTCCTCCAAACTGATTTACATGTAACTCTCTCCCAAAAGTCATTTTCCACCAGAAGCTTTGCAGACAGCTGTTAACACTGAAGGAAAGCCAATCCCCACTTTCAGGCTATGGTTTTGAATATAAAATCCCCACTTCCCCTCCAAATAAGTGAATGCTGATTGTAGTAAGTCACACACACAACAGTTCCTAAAAGGCAAGAAAAGTAAGTGCAGGAACTGAGTTTGGCAAGTTTACATCCTTTCTTTTAGAGCCACTGCAGCATTTCTCACCTAAAACTTTCAAGTATTTGTATTTTTACCGGATTTGAGTTTTCAGATTCCTAAAGATTTCTCACACATAGTGTAGTGTGTCTCAGTCCAATAATCCGAAGTAATAAAAAGACACAATCTTCAGGTCCTTCAGAGTTTCCTTCTAAAGAGAATCTGAGCATGTGATTCTCTGAGAAAGCCAATCAGGAGAGCAATTGGGAACTTCCATAATTAGAATATTATTTTATTTGTTTTGGGATTAACCCAAAGTCAATAAATATGCAAAGACTCAAAAGAAGAATGGACCAAACTTCAGTTTAAGGTATTCTCTGAGGAGAAATGAGATGGAGTTAAAAAATCTTTTTTTGTTGTTGTTTTTCTCAAACAGAGCCTGCAGTCTAAAAGGGACAAAAGGGTAACTAATCATACATGTACAGACATATTCACCTTGTGCAGCAATGAAATGGGGATGAACTGGCAGGGGAGCAGCTCATCAGCAACAGCCCTAAAGGTGGCAACAGAAAGGCTGTGGGTGCTTACAACACAACACCTATGGAATGTGACAGACGAGCTGGAACCAGGGGTAAAAGACTAAGGATAGAAGTTAAAGAAGAGCATTTCAAACTGGAAATGAGGAGACTTTTTCTCCAGGGACACAGGGGTGGACAGGGAGCAAGTTTCCCACGGGGCTGTGCAACTCCATCCTCAGAGTTGTCTGAGTTTCCCCAGAGGATGCAGCCCTGGGCAGCCTCATGTGAGCTGGTCCTGCCCAAGGCTGCACCATTCTGTCTGAATTTTCCTATAATCTTACAATCCTATACAAATAATTTTTATATAGCATTGTTATATCAAAATATATGGACCAACATATAAGTTTCAGTGATCAGAAAAGTATTTCTATTGAAGAAATCCACCTAAAGAAGAATGCACAGGATTGAATGCATGTGTTTTTTTCTGACAGCGTAAGAGCATGTTACAGCCAGAAAGAATGTCTAGTAGATTTTTTGTTTACTGCCTCAGTTTTTTGTGATCTGAGCTAAGATAGCATTAGAGAATTGGTCAGGGCAGACCTCATTATGTGTACACCTGTATACACTTTGTCTTGAGCTGATAATTACATAAACAGTGCAAACAGAAAGAAAATGATAAATCCAGAGACCTTCAGTAGACTGATACTAGAACCTAGATTTTTGCAATAAGTAGTCATAATGCTATGTCACTGGGACATAGGTCTGTAGAGGGAACACAAGTAAAAGTGAAACAAGTCATCAGTTGTGTTACTCTGCATTTCGTAGAACCCTGTGTCCCCACTGTATCCCAGGAAAGCAGGATGCAGACCTATTGGGTCCCAGTCCAAGAAGGATACATCCTTCTACAGCCACCGGTACTCCCACTTTCTCTTCCTGATCTACTTTTTCCTATAGTTCTGTGCCTCTCTGTAGAAAATCACTAACTGTAGTTGTGCAAAAAGAAAATTAAATGATCCCAAGTCTTTCAGATCTTGCAGTCTAGGAATTGATCTGTGTTCATACGATATGGAGGATAGAAATGAAGGAATAGGGGAGACACAGCACACCCTCTGGGGGTTGAATCTAACTTTTTATTCTCAAAGAAAATATGATTTTAATATTTGCCTTTATGGTGAAGTGCCTCCTTGAATTATAAAAATAATTTAAAAAATGACAGTGATCTTTGTGCTAGTAAGGGCATATGAATAATAGCACTGTGACCTACTGGCAAAGGAGGGGTAGGGGAGGAAGGAAAACACTGGGCACTAAGGACTCCCTCTTTATTGGTCATCCTAGTACATCATGTGGCCAAGGCTCCTTTTTAAAGCCCATCTCTTGGAGCTCATACTATCCTCACGGCTTCTATTTCTGCTTGATCCTGTGAAAGACTGCTACGTGGCCTGACAAAATGTGCGACCAGTTTGTGGGCACCTGGAAGCTCCTTTCTAGTGAAAACTTTGAGGACTATATGAAAGAGCTGGGTGAGAAATGTTACTTGAAATTATTGTGTCTGGGGAAGGGAAGGAATGCTGAATTTGAACTCTATTCCTTACTTGCTTTTTCTGTCTATGCTGTTTACCAAGGTCTTTTTAGTCCAACTACTTGTATTAAATAGTTTTATACTGGAGAACTTGGCTGTTTGGAGTAGCGTTGTCACGCTCCTATAACATAGAAAAATCTTGATTGGGAGGAATAGTTTCAGGTAGGCCAAGTCTATGCATGCCTAACTGGTAGAGCTATAAATGAAAGTAAGCACTTTGCTGCAGTATTCTATGTGAATTTGCTTTTAAGCTTTTGGAAATACGAAGTGGTGTAATGCTAGATTGCAGCAAGCTTCTCCATGGCTAAGAACACATCTAAATTTGCTTTTGGACTAGGACACTGATTAATTGCCATGGCTATTACAGAAAGTGAATGAAACTCTGTGACTGCCTCCAGTGAATGTTAACAAAGAAAGCTGTGCAGATTGATGCAGATACTGCAGATACTTGCAAAAGAGTCAAACAATAGCACTCTAAAGGTGTATACTTCTCACTTAGAATTAAAATTGGGCTTTAAAAAGTTTCCGTATTCCAGAAGGATGAGGGAAGTATGGGGTAATTTGCACTGTTTGGATCTATACAGGGTAAAAATCCAGGGGTTTATTTGGAGATTAAAGGTAAAACACTCACTGAAAGTTCTGCAGCATGCATTTAGATGGCTTTCAGTGAGATTCTCACACTTTTCATCTTTACCCCAGATTTTACTCAGGACATAAGAGTTGCCAGCTATTTCTTAATCATTTCCTTTAATTCAGCCTAGCCACTGATAAATATATCTGCAATTTAAGTGATTTTTTATTCGTTTGTTTTTGTGGCTTACAAACTGCTGTATGTTTGTGCTTAGTTATTTTTAGATATAATTAGCATACAAGTTAGTGCATAAATCACTGTGGTTGTCTGGAGCAAGTACATATGCAAATATCTGGCACTGAAACTTTGCCTGTCTTCAAAATGTTGCTTTTGCTACTCTGACAACAGAGCGTACAATTTCTTTATCTCATCCCATCTGGCTTGGTCTATAAACATACCAGCTAATAGGGAGAGTCTCTTATTTTCCCCAGATAAGAGAAAATCATGAAGATAAAACTTTCATAGTGTCCTTTTTTATTTACAGGAGTGGGGTTTGCTACCAGGAAGATGGCTGGTGTGGCCAAGCCTAATTTAACTATCAGCATCAATGGTGATGTAATAACCATCAGATCAGAAAGTACCTTCAAAAATACAGAGATCTCTTTCAAGCTGGGTGAAGAGTTTGATGAGACCACAGCAGATGACAGAAAAACAAAGGTGAGTCCAAAAATGGCATTTTCCAACTATATATATTTCAAAAAGATTGTTGGATAAGGAGGACAGAGTTGCTGTTCTGACATTGAATCTTGAAATGCTGGTAGTAAAGGTAAACGTGCTCAGATTGCTTTTTGCTTCAGTACTTTTTAGACATGGAAACAGTCTCTTCTTTGGTCCAAAGCACCCTGAAATAGTCATGCTTTGCTTTTTTTCCTCCAACAGAATGTCATCACCCTAGACAATGGCACATTGAAGCAGGTGCAGAAATGGGATGGCAAAGAGACTGTTATCAAGAGAAAAGTGGTGGATGGGAATCTGCTGGTGGTGAGTTCATTTTTGCTGTCTAATCACTGAAGTCACAGTGCAGAATGCTGTTTTGATGGATGCATTATATGGATTCAAACACAGGGAATAAAAACATCTGAAAAGACTGTGCGTTGAGTAGGAGGTCTTTCTGAACAAGTCTGGAGCATGTATTAAAACTGAAAGGGTCTTAAACTTACAGAATGTTATAGAAGTATCTGCATTCCATCCATAGCAAGAAATGGTTAGGAGAGAATAGGGTGAAATATAATCTCAATTAGGGAAATATTTATATTTTATAATCTCAAAGTCCTGGACAGGATAGCGGATGCATTAACAAAGTCCAGGTTAGGTCCACCCTTTCTGACACAAAATACTTCTGTTCATCTCCAGTAGATCCCCCATAGCAATGTCTGAGGGCCAAGTTGCAGTCTACCAGTAACCATGTCAGTGCTATTATGCTGTAGCAAAAAGAAAGTAGTGGGTATCTGATCTCCTTTGATTGTTGTTATCTGGGCAGACAGTGCTGTGCTTGACTAGTGCCAGTGAGGCTCAGCTGCAGTTTGGGGTTTCCCAATGTTGCTCTCCAGTTTAAGGAAAAACACTTTGAAATGCCTGGGGGAGAACTAACAATGTCTTTTTAAAAGGCAGCTGGGATTCCTACATGCTAGAAAATGATACACATACATTACATTCTTGTGGAGTTCTGCCTTCCCTAGAGAAAATGATGTGTCTACAAATTTAATACTTACATTGATTTGAATAAAGACCAGAGGAGAATAAATAAAAAGTAGTTTTTAATAACAACTTCATTGGAAAAGTCTGAAGAAAACAGAATTTGATCTAGCAGAAAAATAGATGAGGACAGAGCCTATAATGCAGAGGATGACACATGCAGCTGGAAGTTGTGTAGGACTCTGTGTATGTGCTGTACACACATATGGAGAAGATGAGCCACAGCTATAGAAGGTGAGGAGATAAGAGAAAACTGCCTAGATCTAAAATGCCCCTTGGGTTTTCCAGGAGCCTTTTTTAAGGCCCAGAAATTGAGGAGATCAGAAATCTCCTGGAGAGGCCAGAACAGTCCTTTGATGTTGCTTTAGTCCTAGGCTTCTATGAATATTTTAGACTTTTATTTCTGAAGCTTCCAATGTTGAGTTTCATCATTTTGGCAATTGCTCTTGAAAGAGGAGAAATGCAAATTCTTTCTTGCATTGGCTCCCAGTACATAAGTAGTTTTCTACCTTCTGACTATCAAATATGCAGTGAGACTTAAAAGCTGATTAAATATGTATTTCTTTCCAGGAATGCACCATGAATAATGTTACCAGCAAAAGAGTTTATGAAAGAGCATGAGGAAGCCATCTTCACATGGGACTGATGCTCAAGGCTGAATAAAAACAACTTCACTGAAGGAGAAAAACTCCACAAATACATTTTGAACAGAACTGCATTTTTTACAGATGTATCCCTCAAAATTACATGCAGCTAGCCTGATTTGTTGTGGCTATTCAATAAACCATTCTGCTTTCTACAACTCTTGTGTGTGTTGGTATTTCTCAGAAAGGGCCTTGGGTTTTGCAGTATGGGGATGGTGCTATGTGGGATGCGTCATGTGAAAGCCAGCACCATGCTTGGTAACTGTGGTCCATCTCACTGCAGAAAGAGGGTCATAGCCCATCCAGTTGGTGGTATTTGCTATGTAATGGAGGTAGATGAAGACCTGGATACAAACCATCATCTGATGACGTGTATTTGCTGTGTACAGTCCACCAACTGCAAGGAGCCTGTGGCCAAGATGCCCACCATTGGAATTCAGTGTGAGCAGGGAACCTGGCACCTCACCCATGGCTATGGTTTGAGAGAACATAGAAAAGCTGAAAACCTTAAGCTGGGGGTGATCTGAAGTGGTTTATTCTTGTTCAGCTCCACGTGGAGTGAAACCAGAGCTGCTGGAGCTCTCAAGTGTGATTATGTTAATAATGTGCCTTTCCCTAACATTTTTTTTTTGCCCTAGATCAGACAGAAAGCATGAACATAAAGATCATATTTTAGAGAGTACTCTCAAGCCTACTAAAAAGCATTTAAAGGTTTTCTCTTGTTACAGCCTCCTTACTCTCCTACACACATTTTCCACTAGGTCATTAGATTAAGACAGTCTTTGAATTTTATATCTGTTAGAGAAAGCTTTTATGGGAACACTAACTTCTTTAGATGCAAAGACCTTTAGGAGCCAAATTTTTACACTCTTGTTTTTGAGTTCCTTTTTTCTACGGCTTTTAGTTCTCGACACCTACTTCAAATGTTCAATCTTAATTTCTTAACCTGGAAGGAGGAGAGGATGAAAAATTAGGAAATCTTGGGAAAATCTGAACAAGCATCTGAGAAGATGTGCAGTATCCACCAAATGGGAAAAACACCACATCTGGAGCCTATGACTGGGTTGACCATTTGTGAACCACACTGCACATTCCTGAAATCAGCTGTCAGAGGTAACAGCACTGGGACCTTATGCCAGCAGCAGAAACCTCATACGTACACTTGGACTTTCTTCTGCAGGACAGACCTTGTCCAAGATTCTACACTATTAGCACAGCTGAAGAGGGGGAAAGGTAGGGCTTCTAACCTACAGATGAACTAAGAAGTCATTTAAGAGCAGTTCTGAAAGGTTGTCAGCAAATTCTGCGGAAAAATATTGAAGGAGCCGTGAACAAGCAGCTCCCTGTTTTTATTATGGCTTCACTAATTGTGAAATGTCATCAGCTTAAAGAACAGCAGTTGCATAGGGGAAGGAAGAATGCTTTTGAGTACCCCATACATACAGTATTCATTTCTTGAGTAAAATGAGATAACCCTCAGGTAAATGAAGTGTGCTCTATCAAAAGTGAATAAAGGTGACCCTATGCATTTCCAAGCATCTTGCCCTCACCTGCAGAGCAGTACAGGCCACCATCTCCTTTTTGAAGTGCTCAACTATTCTCCAAAAACCATTCAACAGCATTCCTTTCTTAAAAAAAGAACTATGTTCCTGCAGACCCCATTGGCCACAGCAGGCACCTCTGAGTGCTAAGAGGAGCAGGTTTTTACTTGCTAGCTTATCGGCTCGCTATTCCCATAAAGGTTTCATGGATGATCAGAGGAGAAGAGGATTCAGCCACAGATTTGTAGCAGCTCAGAAGAAGGATGAGACAAGGCTTATACTTTGCTCTGACCTTCCTGTTATTTTTCTGTTTAGCTTTGAATTCTTGGTTAGCACTGCGAGGAACACAGAATACTTCTGCATGGGGGTCTGCCAAGCCCAAGGTCACCCAGCTCTGCTCTCCATACCCTGCCCTCAGCAGCTTTGGCCTGGTCTCTTGGGTCCCCCAGCTAAGCAGACAAAAAGTCATTCACACCCCCAAACTGGAGCTGTTGGGAATAGGCAGACTGCTGGCCTCATGTTTGCAGTCAGTCCCTCGGCTCCCTCATGTAAGCATCAAAACATCCTTGGTGTCTTTAGGCAAGGCAGGCATTCGGCCTTTCTTTGCTTTTATTTCTGTCTGGTTGATCTCCCCTAGGATTTTAATTAAGGTGTCCTTGGGATGAAATGTGTCCAGATCATATTCCCTTTAAAGAAGTTGACATAATCTCACATTTTAAGTTCTTTTAATATATATTCTCCTCATGTTTTGTCTTTGTTTTTACAAGATTTAACATTTCTTTCTAGTCTTGCTTCATATTCTTCAAGTGCATTTATTTCAAATCCCATGTCTCTCCAATCACAAGAAAAAATGGAATCAAAGATCCTCTCATCATGTGCGTGCACAATCCTTGCCACATTTTTTCTTTACACTTGAAAAAAATCCTTTCCACAGATATTATTTCTACTGAAGTTATAATTCCCTGCTCTTCTTCTTTCTAGACTGTAAGTCCTTTAAATGAAAGTACTGATCTTTCTTGGTGACAAAGAGATGGATGGTAGCAATGTCAACATTGTTTGAGACTGCTTAAGACTGGGGTTTTTGTCTGTATAAATAATTCTCTGTCACTTTTTTTTTCTTAATGTTACTGGTACTGCACTATAGCTGTTCTATTCTGACTAATTTGCTCTTTCTGAATTTCTTTGGATCTGATTTTACAATGTCCCAATCATCTTTTATTTCCCAAAGGCACCAGCCTTGTCTTGTTAAAGTGCCTTTATTATATGAATAGGACAATTAAATGAAAGAACAAAGAATGCCTGAGGGACAACGGTAGAATATTTTCCTATTATTCACTGAGAAATAATGGATAGTTTCATTTAGAAGAAGCTTTCTCATTTCCAAAGATTGGATAAAAGACCTAGCCATTTCTAACACTAAATATGATGTAATGTTTTAGAGTAACACTGCATGGACATATTCATAAATTCATTCACACTTATATACATTTTACAGACAAAATGTCTGCTTCCTATTGTGGGAAGAAAGACTCATTCTTTTATTTCTTTTTATTTTAATTTATTTTAATAAACTCGGGACTGAACCCCTTTACACTGCAGTGTAATTAGACCTGAGCAATAATGGGAACTTCTCTCAATTTATCCTCCATCTTACGACCAATAGGATAAAAACATTTTGCATTTACAACCAATACTTGTAATTTAAGACTCTGACATTTCCACACAACCTCAGAATAATCCAGAGATTATTTTATATTCCCTGCCCAAGTTGAATCTTACTTCTGTTTAAGCATTTTTCCCTTACTGTATATGGCAGCTGTTGAGACAAGACTCACATCTTTGCTACCTCATTCCAGCATCAGTTCCATTCCATTCTTTCTATCCTGGATGCAACAAACTCAGTTCTGCAACCTGTCATACCAGCATCCCTTTATCCTTGCAGTGAAGATCTGAGATGTTCCCATATGTGGTCATAGCTCAGAAATTAATTATGCAAAAAAACCCCAAAAACACCAAATAGGTATAGAAACCAAATAGAAAAGAAGCCTCTTAATACTTTAATGTAACAAACAATCATTTTCTCCAGGAAGTTAGTTTAGAAAGGAGAAAGGCAGAATTACACTTGATGTGTTCTCACACTGCAGTTTCATTTATTTTGGGTTGTCTTGAATTACAATTCTTGACATTCTTGCCTGTCAAGTACACATATGGTTTATGCTACTAACCACAACACAGCAATTCTAAATGTACATTTACAAAAGCTTTTCAAACTTTCACTCAGTGCTTCTAATGCCACGTTAACATAGGTGAGCAGAGTGTCCTTGCCACAAAGAATACTAATGATTTCCTGGGATGCATTAAGAGTAGTATTGCCAGCAGGCCAAAGGAATGCCATCATCTCTGCTCAGCACTGGTGAGGCTACACCTGGAGAACTGTATCCAGTTTTGGGCTCCCCAGTACAGGAGAGACCTGGACATACTTGGGACAGTCCAGCAAAGGACCATTAAGGTGACAAAAGGACTGGAGCAACTCCTGTGAGGAAAAACTGAGGGATCTGGGGCTGCTCAGCCTGGAGAAAAGGAGGCTCAGGGGGATCTCATCAATATCCATGAAGATCTGAAGGGAGGGTGCGAAGGGGACAGAGCCTGTTCAATGATGTCCTGTGCCAGGACAAGAGGTAATAGGCATAAATTGAAACAGCTGTTGTTCTCTCTGAACATTAGGAATCACTTATTTATTGGCACAGTTTTCCCAGACAGGTTGTGGAGTCTCCTTCTTGGAGTAATTCACATGCAGTTTAGATACAGTCCTGGTTAGTTGGCTGTAGATGGCCCTTCTTGAGCACGTGATTTGGGACGGATGAACACACATGCTAATCCAGACAATAATGTCACTAGAAGAAGAGATGTCAGTGACAGATTTTTTGTTGACACATCTGGAGGTATAAAGTGTTTGGTGTGCTTCACATGGCACGGAAGAAGCCATTGCCCTTCTTGACAGCAGAAAAAAATCTCATGACATTAGGAGACATTTGAATGCAAGACCTTTAATGACTGCAGTAGCTTAAATATGAGTATGAAATCTAACTATGCAGGTGCAGAGAAGCAAGAAGGGAATAGTGTATTTCCTCTTTCTAAGCCAATTAGACTGCTTACATCTCACCAAGTGACTTTGTACTAAGCATAAGCCCTTTAGAGCTGAGCTCCACTGATGCACCGCTATTCTGAACTTGCCCTTAGTTGTAGAAGAAGGGAGACAGTGAAGCTTGACTGCTCCTTTTCTATGTGGTGCTTTCTGGGCTATACACAGGGAAAAACCAACAGTTTGGACTCATTGCTCTGATTCAGTGGCAGAAATAATTCCATTATGTTTGCAAAGAACACAACACACAAATCCTTTCCTGGACATGACAACAAAGCAACAAAAAAATGTGTAAGCAGATCCTTGGCAAATCTTCCCTCACATTAACGTGGTTTTGATTTACCTGTCATAGAAATGACAACAGTAGTAACGGTGGCAGCAGCAAATGGTGCTGGGAGGACAGTCAGAGCTGAATTTCAGAGGGATAAAGTGGCTGGTGGCTACATATGGCTCAGATCTCACCACAGTCCCCGGACTGCTCCATGTTTCCAGCAATGGCCTCACATCCCCAGCCCCATGTGTGCTTTACTGTTCTGATCTACCAGTGGAGGAAGCTGAGGCAGGCGTCACCCGGAGCCTTGGTACAGATACGGCTGCCTTGGACAAGGTGCACATTGTCTTGCCCTGGCACTGCTGCTCCCATTGGCCCATTCTGACCATTACAGGGACTGGGCATCTTTAAAAGGAGGCAAAAGAGATCTGAGTCAGGCACAAAATTTCCTTGGCTCCCACCAAGAGCATTTGTGACTGCTGCCTCTCTCTAGGACCACTGCCTCACAAAGCCAACACGATGTGTAACCGATTTGTGGGAACCTGGAAACTTGTCTCCAGTGAAAATTTTGATGACTATATGAAAGAACTGGGTGAGAGATGTTGTGTGCTTTTTCTTCTTTTTCTTTCTTTTTTTTTTCAAGTAAGTTTCCTTTGCAAATGCCTCTTCTTCATCTTACGCTTTGCTCATGAATAGTGCTTTCTTCCTGGCCATATAGGCATTGCAGTTATAGTTCTAGCATAACTTATTTCCTTAACACCTAACATGGAAAGAAAATAAAGACTTCTGTTATAAATTTACCTCCGTCTAAGTGAACTAACCTGATCTAACCTGTTTGTAATGAGAAGGATCTAAGGAGATGCAGAATTGTTTTATGTTTCTCTTCATTGCACTGTTAAACTCGTGACTTGTGATAATTTACAATATATAATGGAGCTGATGTCTCATGACACTTTGGTTTCGGAGTTCTAAATCCTATGAATGAATATATCTGTTTCCGAGAAATGCCAGGAATGTAATCAATTGGGCATTGTTTTTAATTCTAATGCTGGCTTCATTCCTAGATAGCAAGTGCACACAGTCAGTTACAGCATTTCTTTTGCTATATAAATGATTCACTGAGACACTAATTCCCCTTATTTGAAATGTTAAACTGAGTAACAAAAGAACTTCAGTAAATTAATTAACCAGAGTAAATGTGGGATGCAAGTCCAGCTACAGACATTCTTCTGAAGATTGGAACAGAAATGTTTCAGTACTGAATAATTACTGCAAATAGTATTATACTTTACAGATAACAACATATATCCTTTTGTATGTATCTTCTCATGTGAGCACTTCATAGCATTAATGCAGCAACTCTAGCTATCCCCTTTCTGTTTTTATAAAACAGTGACATATCATTATTTGTACATGAACTTGCCTTTTCCTCTGAAGTTCAAGAGTCATGATCCCTAAGGTATCTTAGTAAAAACCTACGAATTGCCTATTCTCCAGTATATTCTTTGCTTTAATGAATAAGTAACAGCATAATGGCAGTTCAGAATCCAGTTTCTTCCCAGCATCTTGCTAAGAGAAGTTCAGATTCTAAGATTATTCAACGATTTTCATATAAAAAGGATTTAGTTGACCTTTCGTGAGAAATAGTTCTATCTCTACAAAGACACATGCACGCTACTAACCACCAGTATTTCTTCCTAGTTAAATGTACACCAGTACATACTCGAGTGAATCTTTGCTTCTTGCTGGAGGCGCGTGCCATCAACTGGGGCTGCGTGATCATCTGAATACAGTGCTTCCACATATGAAGAATCAGTGTCTCATGTGAAGAAAGCATTATAGTATTCAGGAATAAACTTTTCCTCATTTTTCTACTGAAGTTTTTCAAAATGATACTGAGTTTTTTGCTTCCTAGAATGTAATGACAGTTTTCTTCCTGATTTCTAGGAGTGGGCTTAGCAACCAGGAAACTGGGTGGCCTGTCAAAGCCCAATGTGATCATTAGTATGAAAGGGGACATAGTAACCCTCAGAACGGAAAGCACCTTCAAAAATACAGAGATTTCCTTCAAATTGGGTCAGCAGTTTGATGAAACAACAGCAGATGACCGGAAAGTCAAGGTAAGAGGGCTGGTGTTCTCTGAGTGGTCCTAACATACTAGAAGAGAGACAGGAGGATTTTTTCCTACCCTCTTAGTGTACTATGAAATTCCCAGGTTATTCAAGAAAAGCACTGAAAGAAGAAATAATACGATGCTAGCACCACTGGTAAGAAGTTTATTGTTAGCAGAGAACGCAGATCTGGTTGAATATAAAATGAGTCGCTACTCTAATCTGCAAAGCTTTGATTACAGCTTGAGACTCTTCTCTTGGCCTTTGTAGAGCGTTGTAACCTTGGAGAAAGGGTCATTGGTTCAAGTTCAGAAGTGGAATGGCAAAGAAACCACAATAAAAAGAAGACTGGTTGATGGGAAAATGGTGGTGGTAAGTTCCAGGCTCTTACTTCTATGCTGCTGCATGGCAGGAGGATGCAACATTCAGTTGGCCTCTGTCTAAGCAGAGTGACAGTTTTGGCTTATGAAGAAATAAGGATGGAGAAAATGGGAAACAAGCTTAAGAAACAACCTGGAAGGAAATAAATGTTATTCCATAACAGCAAATTGTCATTAAAGTAATTATACTGGCAGAGATGTCAAGATTTGAGATCATATTTACTGATCTCAAAATTATTCTGCCTAAAAGAAATGTAGTTTTCATAGAGTAGAAATCTGTGAAATGTAAAAAGAAGTTTGCAAGCCAGAAATTTCTGTCCCTGGAATGGCTCTTTTCTTTTTTCCATCTTCAGAATGAATCCTGTCCACCTTAGAAAACTCATTCCATACCTTTTTTTGCACACCTGTTTCTACTTGTGCCGGTCAGTTCATACTGCTGTTTGTTTTTTAGGCATGAGCACTTCTAGCTAAAGGTGCTGGAGGTTTATTGCATGAAAGGCAGTTCTCTGTGCCTAATTCTGCTGGTGATATTGACCTGCAGCAGGGCCATCACGTCCTGATGGCTCCTCTGAAAGGCCCTTGGCTTTGAGAGAAGCCCATCCTTCATGAAGGCTGGGGACTTTCCTCAATCCATCTAACCTACCTACCTTTCTCACAGAAAGGACTGTTAAGCACTGGAACAGGCTCCCTAGGGAGGTGGTTGAGTCACCATCCATAGATCTGTTTAAAAACCATTTGAATGTGGTGCTCAGGGACATGATGGGTTGTTAGAGTTAGGGTAGTATGGTTAGGTTGTGGTTGGACTTGATGATCTTGAAGGTCTTTTCCAACCTGAGCGATTCTGTGATTCTCTACTAGGTACATAAAAACCACAGGGGAGCCAATCCGGTGTCATAATACATTTCAGGGAATTGAGATTTTACTTCCGAATAAAGAGAAGTATCTTAGAATTGAAGAATGACAGAATGTCTTAGGATGAAAGGAACTTCAAGGACCATTGAATTCCAACCCCCTGCCATGAGGAGATCAGGCTGCTCAGAGTCCCATCTAACCTGGCTTTAAAAATTTCCAGGCATGGAGTGCATACAGCTTCTCTGGGCAGCCTGTGCCAGTGTTTTGCTCATTCCATCAGCAGCCTATGTCCTATCCCTGGCCTAGGACAGGACTGCTGAGGAGGACTCATTTCTGCACACTGCTGAGCCCTGCCTCATGTCCTGCCACCTCAGTTGCACTTGCCTGGTGGCTGTGAGTCATTGAGAGCCACTGAGGGCCACCAGGACAAAGGGGTCAGGAGAAACATCTTGTGATTCATGAGTGCAAAGTTTTGTAGGCCAGAATCCTGACCTCTGAGCTGCACAGGCTGCATCTGTTTCCACAAAAACATGTTTGTAAAACCGAAAGCAGTTGTGAGCCACAGTATGATAAACTGGGCCTTGATGATGTTTTTATCAAGCCATAACAACGGGAGTGCTTTTTTTTCCTATAAGCTGAAGCTAATTTTGCATTCTTTTTGTTATTATATGCCATTTAATTAAAAACAAAAACAACCAACCAACCAAACAAAATCACTTATTGCACTATAACTATAGTTTTGCTATCTGCTCTAAAAATTATACAGATTTTCAAAATATGATATCTGGATTTTCAGTGAATTCAGGGGTACTGCAGCAGACATATTTGCTGCCAGTGAGATCCTTATATTAATCTTTTCTTTTGTGCCTTAGGAGTGTGCCATGAAAGGGGTTGTCTGCACCAGAGTCTATGAAAGAGTGTGAAGGAACACCTTCTCTGCACCGGACTGGGACTGGCTCTAAAAACTCACCCTAGCCCAGTGACCAAAGCTTCATGCACTGTGCTTCTTTATTTTATTTCCTTTTATTGGGAAAATGACTCCATTAAGATTTGATATTCCAGAGCCATAGTGTGACTAATCCAGAATATTGTGGTGCCTCAATAAAAGCTTCTCAATAAATGAAATAGAGCGTCTGCCCATCAATTTTTAAAGTTTGCTTTCTCGGATGCTGCCCATCTTTTCTGTTCTTGTCTGTGTAAACGGTCAGACTATTTCTGTGTAAAATGCTAAAATACAATCGATCTGCCTCTGGGAGAGGGCTAACACTGTTTTCTTGGTGTGTGTAAAAGTTCTCATCTCATGGCTGCAATGTAAATGCAGTAAATGATTTTTCAGTAAATTTCAGTAAATGATTTTATTGCTGAATAGTTCCTATAGGGAAAATCATCTTAACCAGAATAATTTTTGACTTGCAGTATGATTTATTTTTTCAGTCTTTTAGTTTTACTGCATCATTTGTTCTCACTGTTCTCATCCTAAAATGCTTATACTTCTCTTCGTACCATTTTCTATAACATGGCATTTGCTTGGAAGAGAGCAGCTTTAGGAGGATAAATTATCGGGATGTATTCCATATTTCTCTGCCCAGCAGCTTTTGAACTTTCAAAAGAAGTGTGAAACAGGTCTCAATGAACTCTGGAAATCTTAGTGCTGGAGAGTTTCATTTTGCAAAGCAATTCCTCTTACTTCTAGCAATTTTTAATCATGGATTTAGAGTTAAGCACACAGAAGAGATTTCAATGGATAGAATTTTCTGCTAAACCCAACAGAGTAACTAAGCTGTTCATTCTTCCTATTGTACTTTGTGCTTTTAACTAAGGAAAAAACAGAAAATCTCCTTAATCCAAAGGCGTTGGAGCAGCTTATTAGTTTTTACCTTCCTTAAGTGGCATTCAGTAATGCCACAGAATTCATGCTCGCAACACGAAGAGGAGTATTTCTTCCCTCTTCATTGCCTCCACGTCATCATGCAGGAATCTCTCTGCCTTCTCTGGGGGGTTAAAACTGCTGTGATTGGCAGATGTGTTTATTTTGGCTTGTTAGGAGCTGTAGTGCTACTGTGAACCTTTGCCTACTGGTTCTGCAGTTGCAGAATTCTCACAGTAAGGGAGATCCGGTATGTCAGTATTGGTGCAACTGAGCAGATAATTAGGAAGTGAATGTCGTTTGTAAATGCAAAACGTAAAGGTCACTTTTCTTCTCTACCTATCGTTGGAGAAGCTTGAGACTAGGTCTGGCTTTGACCACAATCATATCAATGCATACTCACTGGAGGCAGCTGCCTGAAGGTACTAGAGGCATCCTAGAAAATATGAGTTGTGATAGAAAGCTGGAGATTTGCAGATAACTTTATACTGGTCTCTAACCTAAGTGGGGATAAGAAGGGAGCAAATTCTTCCATTTTGCCATTAAGATTCACATTTGTGAGAGTCAGAGTTTCTGTGACTCTAAATCTTCAGTGTCTGTAACAAGGACTGTAAGTAAAGTGCTGCCTCATGTAACATAACATCATTCACAAGCTGTCTGAGCTGTTATCCAGCTCAGAGCTGCAGGCAAAGGAGTGGTGAGTGCTGCAAACACACTCTTTATTTCCTTTGCTTTTCTTTCAGCAACCTGTAAATGCTTCTCTGAGGTTAAATGGAAAATTTTCCTCTCTAACTGAATGTCAGTTTTCAGTTTTTTTACTTCCTCAAGAAAAGGAAATAAACATTCAGTTTGGTACAAGCTGTGTTTTTCCAGGACTGGGGGAAAAAAATAGGACTGTTCACTCAGTCCTCGTTTATTTACTGTCTTCTCCTTTTCTCTCACACAATCCACCTTCCTCCTCTCCTCTGTGTGGATTTTTTAATTGCATTTAATTTTCCAGAGTCTGAGGATTAAAATTCCTAATGAGACGCAGATATGCTATTAGGATCCCAGTATTTGGCATTTTCACTCCATATGAAGGTCACTTCAGAATGTCATGTGAGTTGGGGACTTTCCAAAACAGGAAAAGTGCAACTGGACTGATAGTGTGGAAGGCGAAAACAATGAAGCAGGTGGCACAAATCAGTGCAGAAATGGAGCACTTTGGGATACTGCAGCACATAATGCAGGCCTTGGGGTCTCCAATAGGAATTAAAGTTTATATGAACTGTGTGGTCTGAAGGTTTATTTCGTGCCTAACTACAGATCTGTTTTTCTCCTTTACTAAACATTTTACATGGGCTAGATACTATGGAATGAATGTCCAAACTAAGATATGACACCTATGTCTTGAACACATTGCCAAAAGTGTGAATTTTCCATTTGCCTGCTGCTTAATCTAGGGATGAGAGTATCCTGATGCTGGCATATGAATAGCATTGTTTAAGCGAATCAGCTTGATCTAGTACCCACCTCATCCTCTGCTTGCTACAGAAACCACTGGGACTACTGAAATCAAGCAAAAGCTGCCTCTGGCCTGTGGGTGCTGTGGCTGTTGCCTTGGACTGGACAGAATTTGACTATTTGCAATAGAAAGTGTCTCTGGATGATGCATATATAAACCTGTGATTCTGTGCACAACAATCCACTCACTTCTGTGCAACAAGGAGCAGGGAGGAGAGGCCACAGACCCATGTCTGTCTTTGTCCCATGTTGGTATCTCACGTACCTTTAAACTTTTCTCAGTTGTTCTTGGTGAGCTCACATTTGTGGTATTGCAATTATATTGCAAAGCTTATTTGCACACATCCTAGGGACCAACGCATGGCCTTTGGTGCTGTTGTAGTTATACTACCTTGATGCCTATTGGACCATTTCACCAGGCAGTAACTTTTCTAGGAATGGCAATGATGGGGGAGGCGATTACACAGAGTTATTAAATAAGTTGCACTTCATAACAGATCCTCACTACGTATCTTTTTCATAGAGGAACTCCTTGCCGTGCTTATAAACACTTCACTGTATAGAAATTGCTCAACTTTGCCTTTTAAGATGCTGTTACCTTCCTTAATTTTGATTTTGTATTAAAGATGTTCTGTTGATGTCTGTGTTACAATGGAGTGAAAGGTTAGCAGAGCTGAAGGGGTAATCAGTTAGAAACAAATAGGCTGATGCCATGAAAAATCGCCTTCAGAAATCCTGGAATTGAAATGTAATCAAGGTCTTTGTTAGAGAGGTAAT
Source organism: Centrocercus urophasianus (assembly GCF_019232065.1). NCBI lineage: Eukaryota > Metazoa > Chordata > Aves > Galliformes > Phasianidae > Centrocercus > Centrocercus urophasianus. The sequence goes on from NW_024884253.1 coordinate 26,481,415, forward strand.
TAAAGCACATCCTTGCCATTTCAGTGGGGAACGTTGTGATTGGCCATTGGCCATTGTACTGCAGATAGGAAACACAATAAAATGATGTTATTTGGACTAAAGGGTACAACAACATTTGGAAAAATGTATTCCCTGAGACACTAAAGAGAAAGAAAGCTGTGTAAAGCAGACACCGTCCAGCAGCGTTTTCAAAGGAGATTGTGTTTTGTTTTTTCACCTATTGGGTAGGAAATCAATATTTAAATATAATTTCCTCAAACGTTATGAACATTTTAAAACTAAAATGTGAGAATTGGCATGATTCAAGGATTAGGAAGGAAGGAATAACTGGGTTACAGTTGGATCTATTTTCAGGTACTCAGTAGAGTGGTAGTTAAGACTAGTTAGATTAAAACATGCATATTGTTTTAATGTGATCACCAATATTGATTATTCTGTGTGAGATGTGTAAGGCAGGGAAAAAGGCTTCTCAATTTACCTCCTCGTGAACGTATCTACTTCCTAGCACATTTCCTTGTGGACACAGCTTCCATATAGGCATCTGTGTGAGCAATAGGGTCAAAAACACTGTGAGAATTGATCCTGTGTTTCAAAGCTTATAAATGCTCTAACAGCTAGGGCTAAAGCTACAGGAGATGTTTGTAGTGGAGCTGCGTGGCAGATCAGCTAAAGCACAGCCCGTATCAAGTCTGACTGAGCTTTAGGCTTCTTTGGGAAATCTATAGACATAATTACTAGAAAGAAAAGATATTTAGTGTATCTAGCTATTGTACAATACTTACATTACTGAACATGCCAGCAATAATCTCATTTATCTCAGCTTTTATGTGTTTTACTTGGAAACTCTGCACATTAGATATGAAAATTGGAGACAGTGAATGTGGAAGATTCAGTTATCTTGTACTCAGAAGCTCTTAGCAGAGAGGCACAGCTTCATATAACTTCGTGCCACCTTCTCATGCTTTGCATCATAGCGTTCAGTTTTTTACCTTAGTGACTCTTATACGTGTGTATAGGTAAAATCATTTAAAGAGAATGTTAACTCTTTCACAAATCCTCCCTCTTTGCTAACAGTGGGATTATGAAGCAATTTGAAATGATAAGACATAACACTGAAGGCCCCTAATTACCTGGTTAACATAAACGTTTTGATTTAAATTAACAAGAGAACAAGCAGTCAGATTATTAAAGGGTGGGTGCATAAAAGTTTCCATTTTCCAGATAGAATCTGAGCCTCTGGCCAGGAGTGCAGGAGACAACACTAAGGCTCTCCCTGGTGCTTCCTCTACCTGAAGTATTTGATGTAATTAAGAAGCATCATCACAGTTTATACTGGTGCTATATCCACTTGGTTAGAGATTGCATTACGAAATAAAAAGGCAGCTATTAGAGTCTACGATAATGACTTTGGAAGACGTATCAAGGAACGGGAATAATTTTAAGATTGTATTCCCTTGCCTTTGCAAATCCTGTGTGTTATGGCTAGCTCACATCTTAGTTTAACTGCATCTGACCTGGAAAAAACAATTAAAAAAAAAAAGCCATTTGCTAACAACAAAGTTCTGAATGAGATGACTGCACAGATATGACTAAAAGCAGAAATACAGCTCCTGTAACTTCTGAGGAAGAGGAAGCAGAGGTCTTCAGTTCTTTACTAGGATAGAAAGAGAGGCCAGAAACTTACAGGGCAAAGAGTAGAGCAAAGCCTCTGTCAGGCAAGCTATTTATGACAAGCTGAAAGAGAGCAATATAATGGAGGTCAATCTGAATAAATCAATTCAAACCAATGCTATTTTCTTCTACCAGAGTACAGACAAGTCTTGTGGCTGGAAGGAGAGTGGCAAACCTCACCTCTAGTGACTTCAGTAAGGCGCTGACAGTCATCCATTAAACACTTTCATAAACGTGATATAAATTTAGGGTAGACTGAGTTATTCCTACAGAGAAAGGATACGAAAAATTTCTGTACTGTCATTGGTTCATTGTCAAACTGGTCGGATGTTTTGAGTGGACTTCTGGCCTAGTCCTATTTAATCTCCTCAGTAATAGCACAGATGCTATTTATGGATCATACGGAGAAGAGAGGAAATGCAAGCACACCGGAAAGCAGGGTTCAAATTGGGATGATTTCAACAAACTCAGGAAATAGTTTGAAACAGCCAGGGGAACATTCAGAAGGGAAAAATGTGCTGGTCAATATCAGCTGCAGCTCGCACATCAGATGGGGAACAAGGAACAACCAGCACAAACTCTGAGAACTTGTAGCGGATCACAGACTGAATACAAGCAGTAAAATTGATGTGATTGAAAAAATACAAACCTTGTGTTGAGATGTGCAGTCAGGAGGACAGCCTGTGAGCTGGGGTTGTCGGCCTGTGCTGCTCGTCACTTTAAAGCCTCCACGCCACACGTGTCTAGTTTTCAGTAATGCAGTGCAAAACAAATTTGTCAAGAGATAAGTATTAAACCTAAAAACATAGGTTTAACATAATAGGAAGGATTGAGGAAAGGGATATTGGCCAAAGGTGCCGATGGATGCAGTGACGCAACAAAATTCCTCACACCACTAAGATCTATGGTATATGCAGATCCACACACACAAGCACATGCACAGAAGTATCTATTAATGTGTACCATTTTAGTCAGAGCCAGTGACCACTGTTCTCAGACACTGAAACTGTCCCAGAGGCAACGTACCTGAGACCCAGCTCACCTCTGCAGCACCTGCCATGAGAATCACAGCTCAGTTGATCTCTCCTCAGCTTCCCAAGAACAAGTTATAATGGGTCAAAAGCTCATCACATTAAAAAAAAAAGCAAATCTAAAAAGAACCATAGAAAAAGAGCGGATTACTCAATGAACAACACTACCTTCTACCTTCCTTCTACTACTCCTATTTTCTATCTGAACTGTGATGTGAAATAGGAGATTTAATCTATTTGGACAGTAATGTATTGGTAGAAGTTACTCCTTTGCTTAAGTAAATAATTAGCTGGATGTTAAACAGTATGTGACAAATAAAATAAAAAGAAAGAGAGAAAGAAAATCTGGACTAAGTAAAGAAACCCTAAATCTGAATGCACCATGCTGTCATGAACCCAGCCAGCCTGTAAATATGACCAGATTTTGTATCTGTTTTTGTTTAGAAAAGTTGAAGTTCTTGTCACAGAATCACAGAACGGCCAGGGTTGGAAGGAACCTCAAGGGTCATGAATCTCCAACCCCTCTGCCACATGCAGGGCCACCAACCTCCCCATTTAATACTAGACCAGGCTGCCCGGGGCCCCATCCAATCTGGCCTTGAAAACAGTCAATCTGGCCTTGTAGAACAGAAGATTCTATAACTTTTAAAAACGCTACTCTTCTCATCCTGTCACCATTGTAGAGTGACTGACCAGGCAATTGCATGTCATCTTCCCAAAGATTTTCTAGGATGAGAGAAGAATTGGTGCACTGCTCTTTGGTGCAAGTTTCACATTACTCATAAGACGCTGTGAAAACAGTTGAAGGATGTGTGTTTTGTCTTCATTTTGGCTCTAGTCAAGCCAGAATTCTTCCCTGAAATCCATATGATTGCTCTGGGTACCCAAAATGGGACTTGCCTGTATGATATGTATGCGCCCTTTGAGGCCTGGTGCTCATAGATCAGAAACATATGTTTGGACTAAAGATATTCTCAAACTCTGCATAAGCTCTGCCACATAAAACGAGCTTGGAAATCTGCTGACAGCTTCTGTTGGTCAGCAGAGGAGTTTCACTCACCATCATCCGTCTGAGTTATCATGTCTGTATAGCTCACAGAGCATAATGATCATTGTGAGGAAAGGGTTTAGATGGCTTGTTTTAAAGATCTTCTTTAGAAAAAGAATTAAAGCTTAGAAATATGTGCCTTTCCTCCCTGACTACTAAGTGATATTTGTTATTGTCTGGTATTTGATTAACAGCTCACCGAGCTGTAAGCACTATTCTGGTTGAACTTCTTTGGTGGTTGAGCTCCAAGGAGCATCCAGCTGGAGAGAAGTGGTGACTGTGTACATGGGACACAAGATTAACTCTGTTAATATGACTGATGATCATCTATTTATAAGAGCAGTGAAAGCAACTCAATTCCTTTCACTCAGCTGTGAAAGTGTGGCCTGAGTCACATACCCACATGTGTCATAAGCGTGGTGATGCCAGCTTGTTTCTCCGTGCTGCCACCTGGCTTCCTGCTCTTTCTGCAGACCTGGCAGACTGTCCTGCTTCTTGGGCTGAACATCTGGGCAGTACCAAGGGCTGCTTTCCAGTTAGTTTCCTATCCTAATTCAATGGTAGCTTCATGCCTCTGGTAACTGGTACACATTTGTTGTGCTAGTAAAATTTGTGGGAATCTGAGGGGATACAAGGTCCTTCTTGGCTCTAAGAAATAATGCTCTTGTATTGATGTAACCCAGTTTGGGCTCCCTGGAGGTTCTCGTCAATCTGGCAAACAGTCAAAATGCTGGAAGCAAAACTAAATTTGGATCCTTGTTCCTCATTTCTTTCTAAAAATACTGTAGTTTTTCTACTCACAAATAGAAACAAAACATAGCAGCACAAAATAGTAGCAGGATTCTCGAGTTTTATTTATTAAATCAGGAAATTAATCACTACTCACCCGAGAAGTTTTCATTTTTTTCTTTCTCTTTTCTCTGTAAGACTGAAAAGACCAATTTTAGCAGATGGGGAAAGGGTGAAACACAGAAAAGATGCTAGAGTTCAATAACAGTATGTTGCTTTTGTCCAAGAGAAAGAAAAGAATGTCACCTCAGGGACTGGAGTTGAGTGTCCACATTATGATAACACGATGGAACATTCAGATCCACGGCCAGGAGACGGGAATGTGATCAACGTCACTCCCAGGTGTGGTGCAAGGATGTACGGCAGCCAAGCGGAAGAGAAGTCTGTTTTCAGTAGCAGAAAATTCTCCAAGCACCATCTGGATTTGAATAGGAGATACTCTTTAGAGGAAATAACGTATAAACGATGGCATTATCCTTTGTATTTTGCATGGCTTTCCACACACATCCTTTTTATAACACACAAACACACATGGGGTTGAGGTACTCCTACTGCTTACAAACGCATTTGTCAGAAGTTTCTCAAAATGTGAGGATGACAGAACATGACTAAAAGACTGAAGAACTGAGGGATCCTGAATATCTAAATGTATGTTAAGAAAGGAGGAAAAGCTTTCTTTCATCAGTTAAACTAAGCAATCTATCATGCAATAATTAATCAGTGATTGACTCCTGTGCAGCAGTTTGTGGAGATGAATCTGAAAGATTCATCTGAAAGAGATGAATCTGAAAGCACAACAATGTCGTAGCACTACCCTTCACTAGCTTTTCTTTCTAATGTTTCTATATGACTTTTGCCAAGTCTTTGGTCTTAGTAAAGGTCATCTGGACAACTTTAGGGGAAAAGCACCTGTACCTCACTGCCTTACAATCATCACAGAATCCTTAGAGTTGGAAGGGACCTCTGAGGGCCATCTAGTCTCTGGTCTCCCTCTCTCACACTCTGCAGTAATAATTTTGGACATCTTGTGCTAGGGCGATTCTTGGGTCAGGATTTTAAGGATTTTGCTTGGACAAGATTCAGTGTTCCATAATTCCTATGTGTTGTGAATTTTCCCAGATATCTCATAGGTATGTGGTAACAAATATGATCTAACTGCAGGGGTGGTTTCCTGTGAGTATATATACGCTTTTCTTTGTGTGAAGAGCTTTTTCAGAGTGTTGATTTTCAAATGAGGTAACTTACACACATGGATATGTAATACTGCCATGTGAACTTGAAAGGGAAGAATGCTAAGAGGGTGATTTCTTCTTACCTTACGGCAAGTTTGAAGACAGAGTTCTGCAGCAAAGAAACTCTACACTACTCATAATGGAAAAGGATCAAAATACTTTGATGAACAAACTTTGTCAAAGGTCCATTTTCATTCCAGGATGCTGTTAGCTAAATGTACTGATAGGAGATCATATTTTAAAATGTATGGACAGTTACAGACAGTGAAGCTGACTAGTAGCAACAAAGATGATGTGTCATATAGGATTTCTACATATAGAGTTTCTCACTAAAAAGTCTTTAAAGTATATCTTAACAATTGATTTGTCCTGGAAAAGATTAGGGTGATATTAAACATGTCTGAAACAAAAGATGAAACAATAGAAACTGATCTATCATGCAAGGAAAATAACAAGAAGCTATCACTTTTCTGTGACTTTTTCCAGAAGTCTGTATGATAATACTTCAGGAAAAGTCTGAGCCTTGGAGAGGAAGTGAGAGAAAACAAAAGGAGAAATATTCTGTTATAAAGATTAAGTAGTAGTACTGTTTGACACTGTCCTGCATGAAATTCTAGTCACCAAGTTGGAGAAAAATGGATTTGATGGATGAACCACTTGTCAGATAAGGAATTGGTTGGATGATTTCTTGGAGATGGTGATGACTAAAATTGGCTTATTGTATCAAAAGTTAACTACCCATGACAAGCGTGTACTATCATTTGTTAAAGAAATGAAGACAAGATGCATGACACATCAGCTGATGGACATGGAGCTGCCATTTTTTATTACTAATAGCAGGCAAGACGAGCAGCAACCTGATGAAGTCTTTTCATAGCTCCACCTCACTCAGCTGAAGAATATTTTCCTCCTCTTTGCACTAAAACCCAACTGGATAGTGAGTCTTCAGTCAAACCCAGCTTTTTCCTTAAAGCTTAGTTTCCTATTTCGTTTCTGATTATTTTATTTATGTTATCATCTTATTGTTTTGCTATGTCTACTGGAATTTTTATAAACTATTTTAAAAGACTTCTGAGACAACATGTTGGAGGAAACAGGAATATTGTTCTCTGCCCGGATGTTTTAACACAGCTAACTCCCTTTTATGTAGTACAAATCTTGAAGCAGAAGAGGTTAAATGTAGAAATGATGCCACCAAAGAGGAAGAGAGATTTCCTAAAGTGAGCCTCTTTGTGCCTCAGTGACACATTGTCCATCTTTCACAGGAATCTTGGCTCTAGGAAAAGTTTGACTAGGTCTTGCCATTTCAGCGCTTCCCAAAATGGTGTGCTTTTACTCTCACCAGCCCCAGACACATGGAACACTGATGTTGTCCTAAAATGAATCACAGAATCACAGAATTGTAGGGGTTGGAAGGGACCTCCAGAGATCATTGTGTCCAACCCCCCTGCCAAAGCAGGTTCCCTACAGCAGGTCGCACAGGCAGGCATCCAGGCAGGTCTTGAACATCTCCAGAGAAGGAGACTCCACCACCTCCCTGTGCAGCCTGTTCCAGTGCTCTGTCACCTCACTGTAAAGAAGTTCTTGCGCACATTGGTGCAGAACTTCCTATGCTGCAGTTTCCGGCCGTTTCCCCTTGTCCTGTCTCCACTCACCACTGAAAAGAGTCCGGCCTCGCCATGATGAAGATCTTCAGACTACCATATATCCATTATTTTATAGATGATTCTTTAAGAATGCTTTCAGCTAGTTTGCACCCTCCAATTTAATGTATACTTTAAGATTAGATTGAATGAAATCAGAAAAAAAAAAAACCCACACTTTTGGAGAAAACATGTCACAGATTATACAACTAATTTCCAGTCTTAAAGAGCACAGTGTCCCAGGAGATTGGGAAAAGCAGCTGCATTTATAAAATGTTTTTTTCATCCATACGTGAGAAAAGAAAATGGTAAATCAGTGATCTTACAAAGTTGAGTTCTTTTCTTGGTATTTTAAATATGTATTAAATAATCATGTGAATGCTTTGTTGCCCAGGATTAAGGTTTATGTTAAAAAGTCACATGCATCCTAAGCCAGGGACCTCTGTTGACCATACTTTATCCTTCATTTTAAAGCTGTTTTGGGGAAGATGTGGTTAATGCAACATGACTTACACAACCTTTGAATTCAATTAACTATTACAGCAGATTTTTGTTGAACTTGTTTTGGTGGCTAAGTGAATCATATTTATTAAGAGTTAGTACTTTCTAACACTAATTACATTACATATAATCATGCAGAAATCTCAAAGTAATTCTAAGGAAAGGGAGAATTTAGTAACAATGTTTGCTGTCTTGTGACATGCTGTCAATTTTGTACCTTGCCAGTTGCATTAGAAGCAAGCAGAAATCCAATAACGCCCACGTGTCCAACATGATTTAGGCTTGTCTGGGCTGCTTTGAGTGAAGAGGAATCGTCTTGGGCTGCATATAAAATGTATAAAATGTATAAAATGTATTTCTAATATACAATATTTATCTTTTATGCATACATATAATTAAAACATAAAAAAGAGATCAACGAAAACTTAAAACTCGTGGGATATGTGACCTCGTTTTTGTGAAACTAACACATCGGTCTGGTTTGATGGAATTGGTTGCAATTTTTGGTGAGTTCTCTAGGTGTTCATCAGATTTTTCTGGAAATTGTACTCTTCCTGTACTTCACCCATGAGAAAAGTTATTTACCAATGTACATACTGCCAAAAAGTGATGACATGAATAAGGCATGATTGGGAAAGGAGGGATATTTTTCTCTGATAAGAGATATCTTGTGAAAGTCTGGTAAAGAGACATGATCACATTTTTCTTTGAATTTTTTATCCAATTTCAACTCTATAAATTCCATTTGAAAGTCACATGGCAACCTACTTATGTCAACTGAAAATCAAGTTGCAATTGTATCAAAAATATTGGTGATTTTTTTAAATCCTGAAACTTTTTTCCAAATTTCTTTATCAAAAATGAATGCAAGGTTAATGCATAGTTAAAAATCACAGAAGAACATTAAAAGTTTATGATCTTGTGGGGTCACATTACTAGCTGTCCAGGGCTGTATGTGACCTATGGGTGACAGGTTGGACTGGTCTGCTGCAATGAGAAACAGAGAGTCAGATGCGGAAGGAAGGAAGGAGCAGCAGCAGTTTTCTGTTGCTTTTTTTTTTTTTTTTTTTTTTTAAGTATTTTTATATTTGAAACTAGGGGAGTAGCTTAAAATGTCATGCTAATACATAGCTTGATTTTTTCTTCCTTGTTTTCTTTCACTGAACAGATGTCAAGGGCAAGGGGGCACTGAAATTACTTCTCAAAAAGGACTGTGTGGTGGATGAGTGTGAAGAAATGTGTAAGTTGGCAAATAATTTGCAGAATAAAAGCCCAAATGCCAAATTTTAATGTGACCTTCCTCATGCGTGTCTAATCTTCAGTGACAATGTGGAAGTTTTTTTTCAGCTTAAAACCTGTTTTCTGAGTCATCACTCTCACTACCAGTGAGTAACTCTACTATTCTTAGTTGTCCATATGACAGCCTGTCTTAGGGTGGATTAGCCAATGAAACAAAGTTCCCCATATAGCTTTTGCCTAAGCATAAGTCATCCTTGGCCTATAATTTGGGTACTTATGCCTAATGTATTATGATACATTTTATGCCAACAACTGTCGCTGGAAAGATGTGGCAGACAGTGCAAAGCTGGGCACTGGAATAAGCAGTACAGAGAGTAGAAAACAGCCCTCACCTCGCTCTGCTTCATGCATACACCTGCTGATAGCACCTGATGCAGACAAATGATCTGGGCTGGATCCCAGATGGCAAGCCAGAAGTGCAAATCACACAGCTCTTTTTCGGTAGTGTGAGTCATCTAGGTTTTATGAAGAGATAAATATTTAGCTTACCCACACAGTGTTTTAAAATACAAAAAAAAAAAAAAAAAAAAAAAAGGTATGGTCTGCAAAGTTAAGCCCTCTGAAGTTAAGAAATGTTTTTACAGAAATCATTCTTCTATTTTCTGCATATAATGGTAAAGCTCTCCGTGATCATCTTGTTATATATTGGGGTTTTTGTTTGTTTGTTTTTTGTTTTTTTCTGTGTCTGCTGCCTGAGCAGTCTGTAATCAGTATCAGTAAGACCAATGGCAAAGACATCTTTCAGCTGTCCTCAGTGGGTACGTGACAGCAGAGAGGTTGTTACCTTTTGTGTGAATCTGCAGAGAGGGCATAAAACAGACATTGTCTTTCACAACTTGCAGGAAGAAGGTAATCTGGGGCACCAAGATCTTCCATCTGTAAGAAGGTGCTGTTGTCTGCTGGCTCAAACTGCAGCCGCAGGAGAGCTACTTGCATAGGCTCAGCTCACCCACTCCAGGCATTTCTGTGGTGTGGCTGGGATGGGCACCCTACAGCCAGGACAGCCAGGACTCACCAGACTGACCTTAAAAAGCCATTTTTCTGGCCTGCCTGGGTGAGAACAGGCAGTGTCAGAGGAACCCCCAGTGATTTTCCCAGGAACAGTGACACTGAACAGGCAGTGAGGCAGGTGGTTAGAGGCTATCATTACCCTCAGGTGAGAGATATCCTTTAACGCATCACCTCTACGGTCTTAGCCTGCTTAAAACTAAGACCTGTGGTCTTAGTTCTGCTTAAAACACCTTATAAATTTTCTGTGGGCAGCAATGCAACTTTATTTTTTATATGAATTTATGGTCTCCCATAAAGATTGTAACTAGAATAAGCAAAAACATCTCTCCCAGTCCGATACAGCTGGCAGCGAACCTGTACAGACCGATGTTGCTGCATCTGAGCTGCAAAGAAAGAACTGCTGCTATCACTGAAGATGCCATGTCTTTTTTAACTCATATAATTACATTTTTTACTTAAGTCCAAGAGGTATTTCAGTTTGAAACAGGTGCATCTCACCTCCCATCCTATTCTTCCCTGGAATTTGGTGTATAGTTTTCATTTCAGGACACAGGGAGTCCTTGCATTCTGCACCTCCCAGCACTGTGGAGTGTTATAGGTGGAGGACTCCCCACCATTCCCCCTTACCTCAGCCCTTCATCAGGCCCGGGGTGGGCCTTGCCCAGGTCTGTTGGAGCAGCCCTGGGGAACAGCACAACCTGTGGTGCCTCGCCTGACTCACTGTTGCCAAGTATTACAGATCCACCCCACAAGAGAAAAGCAAGGAAGTCTGAATGAAGGACACTACGTTCTTAATGAACCCACTTTCCTTTTCCAAGCTGTATTTTGCACAGGGTGGAGTGCAAGCAACAGCTCTGGAAAGTGAAGGAAGCCCGCCGCCCACTCTCCCAGGACCTCTCTCTGAGCTGGACATTGAGGCTGGACATCCGCATAGAAATGCTCCATCAGTGGGGCCAGAACCAAAAGCCATTTCCTGAGCAGCATGCCACGCAGCACAGCACAGCAATCCACTCCTCCCTCCCTCCTCCTTTAGCAGGGATGGGGGCTGCCTGGCGGCCCTGGCACCTTGCCCTGGCATCAAGCATGGCTTCCTGCTCCAGCCCCTCAAGGACCAATCCTGCTTCATGCTTTCCATTAAACCACTTTGTGGTTGCCAAACAGCTGGCCAGATAGTGTGAAAATACAGCAGAACTCAACAAGCACTGCTTATAAATGGATGATACTGAACAGCATGGTTGGAAGCCCATTGAAACCAGTGGAAAAACTGCTGTCCTCAGTGGGCTTTGGATTGAGTCCAAAGACTGTTTGGCTTTAGATAAGGAGAGGTTTGTGTCAGAATTATAATACCTAGCCTGAGCAGTTAATACCTAACCAGTTTAATCACACAGTTTTTCTTTAAGGACCTCAAATTGTCTTCCTGGATAGCTAGGATATAATATCTTAGTGTCTTAAGCTCTGAATTAGTGTAGCAGCTTAGTGTGTACCTAACCTTGATCATGCAATTAGCATACTGGATTTCGTACCCTCATTGCCTTCTCTTTTTTTACAGGAAGGGTTTATAATGTTCCTGCCTCTGTGAAAACAAAGGCTTTCACTGATATGATGTTAATTAAAATACATAGCTTATCACTGTCATATAAATTCAGTCGATGCTGTGTTTTCCCATTCAGGAGCTGTGTGCCCATATTGGTCCCACTACCTGAAAGATAACATGACTAAATTGTTTTTGAGGACAAAGAATGGGTGCAAGAGAAGGAAGGGGGAAGAAAATATTAAATAAGTGAACACTTAAAACAGTTGTCGCTGTTTAATGAACAGAAAGTAAAAATGCTATAATTTTTCTGTTCAGAATGTTTTTAATTCTACTGCATCAGTTTGGTCTGTTTACAAAGATATCCCTATTTTTACTGACTCTGGTGATACTAGGAAGGGAGCAGAGCATCAGGCACCAAGTACAAACTGTGAAGCTCTGTAACTAACAAAGGAGGGAACTGATTTTCTGGGCTCCTGATACCCACTGGGCTAGGAATGCAGTCGGTGGTGTAATATTCTTTGGGCAGCTTCCAAACAATGCTGTGTTGTGGGAAGGAAGTTATAATGCAGTTGTGTCTCTGTCTTATATTGACTGCTGGGTCAAACAAAGCAGAGTGATTCGGAATTCACTTGCTGTACCACTGCCTACTGCAACTAGTTTGTGAAGCAGGCTATTGTGGATGAAAACAGGAAACAAAAAGCATTTGATCTTTGCAGCCCTCATGAGACAGCTTTGAATTTGTTGCAACGTTTTTTTTTTTCCAGGCAGCAAAGGAACAGATTAGTATCTGATTATGGATCAGCACTTTCACAAATGCTGAACAGCAAATGCTCCTGGCATCACTTACTAGAGATGTGAAAAGAAATTATTCAAATCATTTAGAAATTGCTTGACAGCACTTTTGAGATAAAGATGCATTAAAATAAATCTGTGTCTAAGCATTGCTTACTTAGAGATAAGAACATGAGAACTGCTGTGCTGGATGATATTGAAAGTGTCTTTGTGATCTGGTCTCCAGCAATGGGCATCCATAGATGGATGGATGGAGGAAATCCCACAAAAGGAAGAAGGGCATGTACCAAGTGGTCCTTTCCTTTATGTATCCTTTCAGCCTTCAGATACTCAAACTGAGGCACTGCTAGAGATTCATAGAATCATAGAATGGCCTGGATTGAAAAGGACCACAATGATATTCTAGTTTCAACCCCCTGCTATGTGCAGGGTCACCAACCACCAGACCAGGCTGCCCAGAGCCACATCCAGCCTGGCCTTGAATGCCTCCAGGGATGGGGCATCCACAGCCTCCTTGGGCAACCTGTTCCAGTGTGTCACCACCCGCTGTGATAAACTTCCTCCTAATATCCAATGTAAATCTCCCCTGTCTCAGTTTAAAACCATTCTGCCTTGCCCTATTACTATCCACCCTCATAAACAGTCATTCCCCCTCCTGTTTATACGCTCCCTTCAAGTATTGGAAGGCCACAATGATATCTGCCCAGAGCCTTCTCTTCTCCAAACTAAACAAGCCCAGTTCCCTCAACCTTTCCTCACAGGAGAGGTGCTCCAGCCCTCTGAACATCTTAGTGGCCCTCTTCTGGATCCATTACAAGAGCTTGGTATCTTTCTTGTGCTGGGGGCCCCAGGCCTGGATTCATTACTGAAGATAGGGCTTCAAGAGCTGAATAGAGGGGTACAATCACCTCCCTCTCCCTGCTGGCCACCCCTTTTTTCATGCAGCCCAGAACACGGTTGGCTGCAAGCACACACTGCTGGCTCATGTCCAGCTTCTCATCCACCAAGACCCCCAAGTCCTTCTCTGCAGGGCTACTCTCAAAGAGATCTTCGCCCAGTCTGTATAAACCCCTGAGATAAAATTGCATGTACATTCTTACATTGAAGAGTTTGAATGCGTTCCTCCCTAGATTCAACTGACTGCATTTTGAACAGATTTATATGGCTGGCCTCCCCAGCATTCTGGAATCAGTTTCCATCATTCAACAGATTTTAGTGGGTGTATGAAAATCATGGCTTTCTGTTGCTTTTTCAGTCATTGTCTATCAGCTTCCTGAGGGTCTTGCACTCTAAAAAAGCTTATGGGAGAAAGACAATCATTCTCATTTCATCTTTTGCAGACTTCAAGACCTGGGTGGATGGGGCCCTGGGCAGCCTGGTCTAGAAGAAGGTGTTCCTGCCCATGGCAGGAGGTTGGAACTAGATGATCTTTAAGGTCCCTTTCAACACAAACCATTCTGTGACTCTATGATTTTATGATTCTTTGATTCTATGAGTACAAATGGCCTTGTAAGTTTCTATTATAACTGATTTTTTTTTTTATTTTAATCTAAAGATGTACAGTTGTTGAAAGAACAAATGATGACTCAATTTTCTGTGCCTCATTTTATCTATCTATAAAATTGGGTTTCTGATTTTAGGCTTGTTTTTATATCTTGGCCTCACCTCCATCCTAACATCTGGGAAGGCTCACCTAACAGAACAGATCTTGATATTTCAGTAAATGTCCTGGTATTTCAAAGTTAATGGAGACTACACGATTCTCAGTAGCGCTGCACACAGCAGCACTGTGCAGTAAATGCTGCTGTTAACTCTGTTTTCATGCAATGATCTTGATATATATGTCTAAGAAAAAAATAAAAAGCTGTACTGGAAAATTACTCGCCTTTTGTTGTTCACTAAAATAGTGGAACATTGCACATTGATCACTCTTTTACATCTTTCAACTTCTATATAGGCAAAGCAGAAAGCATAATAGGACAGAAGTTCTCATAGTGGATGTAAACATACTAGCCACGTACAATAAAGGAGTGCTAGCAGCCTCTTCTAGGCTTAGTGATCTAACCACAGAGTATGTGGCCCTTGCCTTCTTGAACTGGGGACAAAATTCCTCACAGTATTCCCAGGGTAGTATAAGAATCTTAATGGTAAAATCATCTTTATGAAAGGGAGGGGGGCAGCTTTCTGAACATCATATTCCAAACTCCCTGTGGACCATAGCAAAACCTTTTTCATTTCCGAAATTCTACTTCCACTCAAGCACTTTATCTAATGTGTTCCTGGACTGCTGAGCCAGGATGGCTAAAAGAAACTCTCCTCTTCCTCTCTCCAGAACAAGGAAAAAAGGAAAAATTGGAATTGTTATTATTTTAATGAATAGGACATAAGCACCTTAGAAAAAGATTTTTAAAGATATCTTACTGTCATCTTTCAATGAACTTCTATCCAATACAACTTGTTCTTTGTATAACTTTAAACTTACAAAAGCAGAGTGAATAGCCCAGCCCATTAACTTCAGTGAAATGTGACTGGGCTTTTGTGACTGGGTAATTATTAAAAAATGGCATAATTACCTTTTCAATACTGAAATACATCCAGGAACAAAGGAAATCCCCATCCTAAGAAGGGAGATATCTGACTTGGGCAAGTGGCAGAATTCTGCCAAGAGAAGTCAGAGTCATCCAGCCTACTCACACCTTCTTCTGCCATGACAACAGTGGGCACACTCAGGTCTGGAACCAGCCATTGCAGTGCTTCTGCCTTTTTTTCAATTCCCTTGATAAGTCTGTGACCTCTTCTACCTAATTTATTTGTTCTCAGATTGATATTTCTGGCATGCCTCTGAATTGCTTTGTTCAGGTTTTAAAGCAAGTTCCTATGCTCTTGGTTTCTATAAAATGACTTGAGAGCAAGAAAGATTGTCTTGAGAAGTCTCATTTCCCACTAGACATGTTGCCCTGCCCTTAGCATCTCTTAAAGAAGCCACTGGAAGAAGAGCATAGGTAACACAGGGCTCGTAGACTCACAAACCAGAAGCGTGAAGACTCTCCTGACTCTTCTGGCACCAGATATGAGGGAACCTTGCCCATTGGTCTAAACAAATATTGCAGTATTTTTGCTCCTAGAACATGAATCAAATCAATCTCATACACGCTGTAGTCATTTAAGCAACCTTTCTGTTTTATTTACCTGTCTTACAATTGCTTAGATGGCTTTTTAAAATAGTCATGACTGTTAGTGGTCTGGACGTAATTTTTTGCAGTAAAAGCTGCTCTTTAAATCAGTTCAGTAATACTAATTTACGTATGTGCACGCCTATTGCCCCAGACTAGGGTTCTGCATCCAACCTGCTGAGTGGGGATTTCTACTGACCCACGTTATCCCCACAAACCACAGTGTGGAATGCTGAGACACCACTGTAACTATCCAACAATGTAGACTGTCCTGCGTGAGGGTTTAGTCTTCTCTTTGGCCCTACCTCATTTACTAGTATAAATGTTATTTGTTGCGTAGCTGCAGATTGTCAAGAAGGTGTGATTTCAGCACACAACACTTCTGTAAAAACATAGACTCTTTTTAATCTTCTTTTTCCTTGTCAGCAGAAAGAAAGAAATAGTTTCATGTTAGATGTTGCTAGCAACAACGCGTTACTGCCTACCTCTGTCCTGCTTACAGCCTCAGGAGCATTCCTGCAATCCCATAGTAATATCTGGCTGCAGCACGCAGAGCCTGTGGGAGCACCAGTGGTTGGATGGATTGAAGCACTGCTGAGGTGCACGCAGCATGCTCTCCAGCAGGCAGGAGACCCACTGCTCCCCCAGTGCACGGGAGGCAAGGTGGGGCGGCCAAGCATCTCTGCTTTGAAGTTTCCTCCTGGCCACAGCACTTGAGGATTTAAGTCTGCAAGAGTTTGGGGTTGTAATTGTCTGGATGTGAATCTGATTGCTTCGAAGGATTCAGTTAAACACACCACAAAATAAAAACGCATGAATAAGAGATTATTTGGGTTTCGTACCATGCATGGGACTGAAGCCTAATTATGTCTTTGTTGCTAACAACATCTGATTATAATCACAGAATCACGGAATGGTTGAGATTGGAAGGGTTCACTTGGGATCATCTCGTCCAACCCCCTGCTTCAATAACACCGTCTTCATTTCATGATGACTCTTTCACAAGCTTTCTTTATGTTAGATAACAGAGGTGTCTACACCACAAAATAGAGTTTGATGGAGAAAGTAGTGCTGACCAAGAACTGACTTTATGTAAAGGTACTCAGATGGAGGATTCTGATTCAGAGGACACAGCTGAGTAGAGAGAGCTGTGGTTTATATCCAGTGATGTTAACAGGCTGTGAAGTTTAATAACCAAGGAAATTTCACAATCTGAAGGCCACAACGCCATGCCTAAGGAGTACTGTGCCTTAGTCTTTCAGCCAGATGAACACATTGATTTCTGAACTTTCACAGAGAATATCAACATTTGGAGCTCAGGTCATCTGGTATTGACTGGATTCTGAATGAAGATGACTTAAAATAATTCATAAGGTTTTAGAGGAAAGACAGACAAACACATACCCTCCGAACACACAGAGTCAGTTAAATATGAAAAAAAAGTGAATATTCTTTCAAGGCAGATATTGTCTATACACTTGGTCGTTTCATGCAACTTTCACTTTCTAGTATCACAGAAATCAACGTTCAGGTTCCATTCATACATAATAAAATATTTGTGAAGATTTTGTCCTTTCATTCCAAATAATCTAACTTTACAAAAAGCAGCAAATATGTCAGTCTGACATATGACAGTCAAACCCTACTGGGCATGGCTTTGCTTCAGACTTGAGCTTTCAGCTTCTTACCACTAATGGGAAGACTGCTAGAATTTGCCAAATGAGCTTTGAACTAAGGCTGCTGTTGAAACTACATAAGACCAGGGACATGCAGTCAGAGTAATGCTAAAAGTATGAAGACTGCTCTCAAGCTGATATTGTGGGAAAAGAACAATAAATTAGGAACTTTCTCTGAAGCATGTCATTTGTGATTTTACATTATTGCTGCTTTTACTGCTTTTCAGCTGGCATCCATGAGATAAGATTTTCATACCTGCCATTTGGCCACTGTATTTTATCAAGATATAAAAATGTAATGTCATCTTTCATTTCAAAAAGATCCATCTTTTGATAACAGCTTTTGCTTCAAGATGGTTGTGATGTTTTGATGGAAGCAAGAAATGGTCGAGCTTTCCAGGCAGTGCCGATCAATTAAATTACACTGAATTAATGTAATGTAGCTCCCAGTATTTACCAGAGCATTGAGAGCATCTACAGGAAGTTGGGTTGCATAAGTACAGCAAGAAAGGACTAAGTGTTTATTTTAGGAATCCATTTTTTGAAGCAGTGGCTTTCTGGGAATGTTTACATAGTTTTTGTAAAACTACATAGATCTGACTTTTGTGTTGTAGAAATTAGACTGATTTTTTTTCCAAATGTGTGCGGTACAAACCATTCTGAACAGCACCACGGCAGAAATACAAAATCTGAGGAGGAGGGTGAGGCCATGTAAAGAGAATGTTTGGGAAATATTTCAAACATTTCTATTAGTGCTTTATTTGTGATTCATGTATTAAACCTGCGCAGTCTTACACAAATATTGTGAATGCTCCCCAGAGACCACTTTATTCCTGGATTCTTTTAATCTATTGTATTCTTAATCTTCAAGCAGTGTAAAGATCATGAGGAATGTGCTTTACTTTCATGTGCTTATAATTTTCTCCATGTGAATACAAACACTGTAGTTACATGGGTATTTCACAATTTAAAATGTTCTTTGTAGACCAGTGAAAAAGAGACAGAAAGTTTACAGTGAAAAATAATAGTAAGTTAGCTTCAATGAACATTCTACAGAAAATCTTGACCAGGTTGAAAGCTCTACATGTGCCTTCTAAACAGAAAACAGAATCACGGAATTGTAGGGGCTGGAAGGGACCTCTAGAGATCATCGAGTCCAACCCCCCTGCCAAATTGGGCTTTCCTGAATTTTTAAACTAGTGAGACTGAGGAAAGCAAGAAACAAAATCTTTCCAATTGTGATGAGTAGCCACATATAGCCACATTTTGCCACAAAAAGCCCAGTACAACAGGAGAAAACTTAGTCAGGTCCTTAGATTTCTTGAACGTAACACAACAGCTGCACTTTGAATTACTGTCAGGAGCGAGACACCTAAATTACTTCCGGAACCAAACTGAAATTTGTTTGTCCGTGTCTTAACAGTGAACCATCACCACAAACTCTGTCCAAGGAAAATATGTGCGTGACAGGTACAGAAATGAGCGTTTGTTCCAGGAAAGGCCAAGTCAAAGTCTGCACTTTTCTCTGAGTAGAGGCTGGATCTTTGCGGTCCAAAGGGAGCCCACTGCAGTCTGGAAACTATGTATGAAGAGTGCCACTCCTTTTCTAAATTGACAAAGCACTGAAGTATTGTCTCAAGGGCAAACGATAGATTTTAGCTATTTATCTTCATTTCATTTGAGAGACAAACTCAGTTATTGAATTTACTATTTTATTGGCTTTTAAACTATCCTGAAAGTTTTAAAGATCTTAAGAAACTTACTTCTAAGTCAGAAAGCTTAACTTCTACTACATTATTTTATAAACACAACTTTCATTTTTTATTCTGCTTGGCAGCTTTTCTGCTCCATCCCTTCTGTAAATGAGGTTTTCTACTATGCTATTGAGTCCTTTCTAATGAGTTCCTTCCTAATCAGTACTGCTGCTAGGATTACACCGAAGAGTTAACCATAAGAAACACAAACTGTACGTTAAAAAAAGTCTAGCTGTATAGCTGTTGCTTCAGCCTAATAGCACTGATCTCTGTTCTTTTGAGTACCAGAAAGACTGCTTCAGAATCTGTAGATGAGTAAGCCATGATTCCCTTATATGTGGAATATTTTTGCATAGGCTGAACAGAAGCTTATTTCAGGAGTACATTTAAAAGCATTACAAAGCATCAACAATGCCAGATGAGAGCCAGGGCAGAGATATATCCCTCCAATGACAGCCAGAGGAGCAGACAGGTTCTTTGAACGTAGCTCTCATTAGTTTTGAATTTGTCCCCTAATTGATGACATCTGCTTGTGCTACAAAATGGCAGCAGCCAAATTGAGCAATGAAGGAGGAGGCAAATATGAGGAGTATTGGGAAAAGGAAATCAGAGATTGTATCTGTTGATTTTCCTCTAAATATGGAAATTCTTATACAATAGACTATCAAATGTAATTTCCTATGTCTTGGAGGACAAGCTGTACGTTTTCTAAAATAGTTCAAAAGGTTTACAAACTCTAGTTCAGGGTGTGGAAGTGGAAGGAGAGGGCCAGAGGTGCTGCGGAGAAGAAGAATGGAGTACAGGATATCCCTCTCCTAGCTCTTAAAAGAAACCCCTGAGTTTAGGAGATTTTTATGTATTGTTAGGAACTGGCCTATTATCTTGACAGGACTGGTCCCAGTGCGGGTTGATGACAAAGACACCTTTAAACAGTAAAACTGAAAGAGATCCACAGTTTTGTACATGGACAGCAGAGTGATCACTTGCCAGCTGCGCCTCTGGGAGAAAATATTTGACATCAGAGCTGTGGCACTCTCCTTGTGCTATTCAGCATGATATGCAACACATAGGAAGAGCCAGCAGTATCATAATAACACTCTGCCCTTTGTTGTTCTTTGTCTTCTCTGCTTGAAACTCCAGGTGTACCTTGATCTGCTCCACTGTAACCTTGCCTCTGTGTCAGAATAATGTTCAAAGCTCACCTTCTCACTTGGACTGCATCCTATCCTTTGTTGACCAAGAGTGAATATAGCTAGTGCTGGCTCATTTATTTTGCTTTGTTGCTTCCAAAATGCTTTTGTTGAAAGAATTCTTGATATTCTTGATATTCTGCCAGAATCTGCCACTCAGTTGCAAAACTCCTAAGAAACCACTGGGCAGCTTTTAGACTCTGCTAGGTCAAAGAAGAAGCAAAAAGAATTTCCAAAGTACTGAAATAACCTTTCTCCCAGAACGTGATGAGTTGCTCTTTTTCCCCATCTGCTAATACTTGCTGAGTATGTGGTAATAGACTTGAACTGGTTATTCTTGCCTAATGTCACTAAGACATTACAGTGCTGAGAAAGTCGATGCAATTTTACAGCAAATAGTGTCAGCTAATAAGCAAAAGGTTGGCAGTGGTAGGAATCATTGATTCCTTCAAAAGAACAGTCTTGTGTGTGGGACTTCACTGTGTCATATCTCTGTGCTCAGCTTTGGAAATCCGTTTATCTCACACAGCTTTCCAAGACTTGTGAATGAGGAGCAATCTAAAAGGTAGAGGAGAGTTTACAGAGACAGACTCACAGAACATGAGGGATTGAAGCTGACAGCCTGGAAGTTCAACAGCAGTGATATTCTCCTCGCTGATTTCAGGCTCAAACTGCTTTGTACATCTGTTAAAGGGCTGGAGCTAAAAAAAGCAAACAAAATCATACATGTACAAAGACCAGTGGGGACAGGAAATCTCCCATACTTATTATTGTAGACAAATAAATAGCTTGTAAAGTTTAGACAAATTACAAGCTGTCTGGGAAGGCAAGAAGCTGGGAAAGAGAAGATGATCAGGTATTCTTTTAAGTTTTAATAAGCTATTTTTCTATATTTGTAGGCAGATGGGAATAAGGAACTACTTAACATAAATAAACCACCAACTCTGAGCATCCCTTGGATATTTTTCTGCTATTTCCAGTTGCTCTCAGGAGAAGTCATGTGAATTTGAACACATAATTTCTCTGTCATCAACAGCCTTGTGATGACTTGCACAAGGTGAAAAATTGGCTTTCTACCACCTGATGTAAAGGGAAAGGGGATAAAGAGTGAGATTTCCCTACCAGCTGGCTCCTCTGACTTACAGTGACTTCAAAGTTGCAGCAAGCACTTTGAAGGTGGCTGAGGAGGATTCTCAGGCTGGAGGGTGTTCCAAGTAACAATGATGCAAAGTTAGATTACTAGATTTGAATTCAACAGCAATGGTGCCTTCAGGTAAGGAGAAAAGAGAATCACATCAGCTGGAGTGTGGGGAAGGTTCTATCTACTCATCAAGTCTCCCGTCACAAGCAATGTACATCTCCCAGAGTTGTTTAAAGCTAAGTCTAAATGAAGGAACAGAGCAATACAAAGGCTGTGCATTTTATGCACTAGGTAATCTTGAGTAGTGTCACTATTTTGTGAAGACCTACTCTTTTGAGACTCAGGAACGTCTTTCACTCTCAGCTTACACAGTGATGTTGTAGAAAACTATCAATATAATTAGCACATTCTGTGAGACACTCCATGATCTGGTCTTAAAAATCTCTAAGGAGAACACGCCCACAATTCTAAATTCCTAACTTGAGAATAATTAGGATCATGTGATTTTATAGCTGGAAGTGAAAATATGTATCATGAGAAATGATTTGGAAGAAACATTCCAGAACTCTAACCTCATCTTGAAATATGGAAAAAGAGAATTTCATTGCTGTAGACAAATCAGTTACATTTGATGGATGACAGGCATTGGAAGAAAACATCATGAAAAGAGGAAAAATGCAATGAAGAAATTTCACCTGAAAGAGGATGCAGTATTTAAAGAGAAAAAAAATTATTTTCACAACACAGTTTTTTAAAATATATATTTTTGTGATATTCATTGGAAATGCCTGGCAGCGTTAGCAGATGAACACGACTTCAATGCAACATGACTTCATTCTATGATTTTATTAGTGATAGGACAAGGAGTAATGGTTTTCAACTAAAAGAGGGTAGGATTAGATTAGATATTTGGAAGGAATTCTTTACCATGATGTTAGTGAGGCACTGGTGCAGGTAGTCTGGAGAATCTGTGGATGCCTCATTCCTGAAAGTGTTCAAGGCCAGGTTGGATGGGGCCCTGAGCAAACTGGTCTAATGGAAGGTATCCCTGCCCATTGCAGGTGGCTAGAACTAGGTGATCTTCAGGGTTTCTTCCATTCTTAACAATTCTATGGTTCTATGATTCAAAGATTCCAAGACAGTTCATGGACACAAAGTGATTCCTGTAGGACGGTAAAATGTTATTGTAAGAGAATTTCTGCAGCTCAGATGTTGAACTCTAGTGAATTCCTGATTGACCAGGGCAGGACACATATTTGTTCCAGGTAGAGCAGTCTAGTTAAGAACCGAGACCACAAGGAGACCTAGGGGATGGAGAGCCTTGTTGAACTCATTTTAACTGCTTACTTCAGGTCCTCCTGGGCCAGAGAAGAACCAACATCATGTTCTCAAGAAGGGACTGAAAGGAGGAGAAAACTTGTATTAAGAATAAACTCATGTAAGGATCAAACCTGGACAGGAGACAGAGAAAGGTAAAACCAGGGAATAGCTGAGGTGAGCTCACAAAACAGCTGCCTGTGGGACTTTGTTTATCTTGGTAATGATGAGAGAACTGATTGTAACATGCTTGAAGCTCTGACTCACAGGTGTCACCACTTATAAGAGCAATGGTCAGCAGAAAAGTTGCAGAAGATGCAGCTTGCTATGCTATGCCTATCAGGAAGCATGCAGGCAGACTCTTAGCTGAGAACACTTGTAGAAGGATCTTTAATAGTCCCTGGCTGAGGAAAATGTCAGGGATGTCACTTACTATTGAAATCATCTATTAACTTTCTCTGTGCAAGAAAAGAATATGTCTGTGTTAAATATAGAAGGTAAATGACTTCTGATGTATTGCACAAGATGGAAAGAGAACCTAAAAATTCACTTTGTCTATCTTTACCTATGAAACTAATAGTGTTATATTTAAATTCATTATGAAGACAAAGAATGACATACTCTGGGCATTATGGTATATTATATCACTTCCCTATGAACAAAGTTTCATCCCCATTGCTTGTGTCCAAAACCTGTAATGCCTTTAGCAAGGCAAAATATTTCATTCAATTGACACTTCTGCAGGCAAATTGGAATATTTCCTTATTAGTAATTCATTGATGTGGGCTTTCATATATACCCTGCAAACAAAAATGTTAAATCTCTTGTTCTCAATGAACAGATCAAATGCCAACAAGGCAAACAGATGCTTAGAAAGGTTTAACAGGTACTGGCAAGAGAGGAAGTAATTAGGAAATGAATAGTTACTCATGCTCATGAATGTGCTTGAACAAAAATCAGTTATACTCACTATTCTTTCACGAGAGCATTTTTAGAACATTTATTCTTAGCAGATCAACAGTATTTAGAAAGAAATGCATTGTATTTGTTCGTTTTTCTCCCAGGCTTTCACTTAACAATGGTTGACATGAATGTTTTCCTGAGATCAACATTTGCTTTCCAGATTTGTGGGATTCAGATAGCTTGGAGCCATGATGTAATCTTAGCCATTTCCCCCTATTCTCCATCAGGCCGTTTCAGAGCTGGAGGAGTATTGTGCTGTATTGATAACTCCCTTGAGAAGGCTTCAGTGTAAGTCCAGGGGGTGTGGTGATCTGAAATGTGAAGAGATGCAGAGATCCCCTTCATGAGCACATCATTAAGGGGAACAGCACTGCGTGGGCCTGACACGGAAATGCTGCAAGATCTGCTATCCTCGTAGACCATTGCAAGTACATTGATCTTGTTATCTCTATCAAGAAAAATAAGTAACAATTTAAAAAAGATAAGGCAAATTCTCCTTTTATTAGATGGATGAAGAGTGTTTTATGTTTACCACACGCGCACACAAATTATTAAAAAAAATACATGCAGGTGATTCTAGGATTTGTGCTCATTTACCAACCTCAACCATTTGTCAGTAAAAGTTTGGCTGTGAAACAGCAGCATGAATGAGTTACCCTTCTTTGGGGTGCTGAAGGGTGGCCCAAGTCTGAGCTACATCTGCTTCAAGCTCTTGGCTTCTCCTCAGTTCCACTTTTATTTTGATATGGTTCAATTTTAGACTACTTTTCATTGGTCAGCCATTTTGGCAGGCCATTTCAGCAGCACTGTTCAATGCTCCATACTGAGTTGGCACACAATTGTAGCTCAGTTTGCCTTTGTTCTTGGACATACCTAGTGGAATTAATTTGCAATGATGTTATTATTTTGATGGAAGTTGTTAAGTATAATCTCTCTGCCTAATAGAGAAAAATAGACAGTATTAAAGGACTGCTGATCTCACTTGCAAATGTAAGGTTGATGGGATTCTTCTCTATTTCCTATAGAGGGAGCCTCAGGGACCTTGTTGGACTCACACTGAGGAAATTTCTGTACCTGCAGTTAGATTAAATACATTCCCACCTTTAATGATATTTTGAACCACCCTCCCAAATCCCAACTGGGGCATGAAGCTGCTTATTAAAGGCTCATCAAAACAGCCTATCTTCTTTGCTGATGAAACAAAACAAGAAAGGTCATCTGATAGTTACTTTGGATAGGTCAAGGGTCACAAGATAGGATAAAGTATAATCAACTTATATCAGCATTCTCATGCCTAGCCTGCCTGCTATTTCCAAGTGTATTGCAAAAGACTGGAGTTTTCATAATCAGGTCACAGATGACTAAAATCAGCTACAAAGGTTAATGCTCACAGCAGCTCTTGTTCACAGTGCATACGGATTCACAAATTATTTTCTCTGCTGTTACTGTAACAAAATGTTATTGTGATGTACACCATGTTACCTTGGGTCATCTATCATTGCTAGATCTCTTATCTCACCTGTGACACTGATGGACTTAGGAACCCAGACTCTTTTTTTATAATGAAGATATGATACTTCTAAGCTTACATCACTCTTCCTGCAATAAAACTTTGCCTGATTTTAACACTATTTTGTAAAGTAGCCGTGACATACAATTGTCATAATGATTGTTTTGTTTCAGAAGGCACCTCCTCTTGCTGTCAGCCTTTTGGAGACACATCCATCCACCCTTTGACTCATGTAGTTGATGAAGAAACTTGTCTCAAGTGCAATTCTCTGAGGATTTGTTAGCTAATGGAGCAAAGGAAGAGGAGGAGAAGCACAACACAGCTGAAACTATTTTACAGAAGCCTTGTTTGCTGGCTTACAAGAGAAAGTTTCTCCTGGACAATAGTTACATATCAAGGCTATAGCTACTCTGATTACATGCTCCCTATAACATTCATAATGATAGGCAAATTAACTTCTTTGATGGTTCTACCACAAACTGATGTTATTTACATGCATGACAACTTGATAAGGAAAGTAAAAGTCTCATAATTGCATCTCCATTGAACTGAGATTTTGATTTACAACTAATTGCACCAAATTATCATGCATGAGTGCTACTACATACAGCACATACCTGTAACAACTTCACACCAGACAGCTGGTTACTTTCTGCTGTTCCATCAGGATTGATGGGACAATTCCCCATCCTGCTTCATACCCCTTAGCCACATAGACAGAACCAGACCTCAGCACTGCAGTCAGCATACCTGTGTGACCAAGGTTATGTGGACATGGTAGATAAGGCTTTAGGAAAAATGAGCAAGGGGATATGTCGATATGAAGGAAGCTGTAGGGATGGCATGGGCAAATGGGAAGGGGCAGTACTATTTCAGAACTTTCTAGAAGTAAAATAGAAAAATAGAATCTGGGATGAGAATAAGGTCCTTTCTCCTACTTTCCTAGGTCTTTCCAAGCTCTAGGGTCACCTCCTCCGTCCTCTCTCCATGGGCACTTATGCCTCCTACCACTGACAAATTTAATGTCCCAATCCATTAGCCATTAAACCCACCATCTCTCCATGGGAGAAATCTCTGTTCTCCCTGCTAGCCCCAACATATCCTCCTCTGTTGATGCCACCAAGAGAAATGGAAACTGGGAGGAAGGCAGTCAGACCATGACCTGGGGTGCATCTTATTGCAAGAGCAGAAAGTTGAAGTAACAAGGACAAAGGGGAATGGTAAGCAGGAATTTCTGCTTCTGCTCCCATCACAGGTAAGGATTAGGCTACTGCTTCCCTGTCCTGGAGTAGTTATCCCCTACCCACTTAACATAGGGTATTACTTTGCAACAGAAGCACGAGAGATATTTGAAATACTTCAGTACAAGAGGTAAGAAGTGGAGATAATAGAAAACACTGCAAAACACTGAAGGACTTGCAAAGTTACATAGCTTCGTGGGCTCTGCAGTTGTCAGCCAAGCCTTTCACTCTTCAAAGACACGCTTTTGTTTCTGGTAGACAATCACAGCAGCCTGTAATCTTCAGAATAATCCATTTGAGCAGCCATGAAGCTCCAAGGGCGTGTTTTTCTCTCCCAAGTCATTTAAAGGCAATTGGTGTCACAGTCTTCTGAAAGGGTCAAAGATATTGGTCACTGAAGAGGAATCTCTAAAAGCAAAAGCAAAAAATTACACACAACTAAATTTGTTTAACTTAATTCTTTTTAATTTAAAGTATTTTTAATTTAAAAAAAAAAAATCATAGAACCATGGAATGGCTCAGGTTGGAAGGGACCTCGAGGATCATCAAGCTCCAACCCCACTCCCGCATGCATGGCCACCAGCCTCCATATCTAATATTAGACCATACTTTCACTCTGAGTTGGATCTACATTGTGACATTGTTCTTTTCACCATAAAGGTTTTCAGTTGTTCTTTTGTTACTTGCGACCACATCGTTTGTATATATTGAAAATATACATAACTATAGGAGACGACTGGAGTGGCAGGGCTGGCTTGTTAGCAGACAGAGGAAACAGTCTGCCACCCCCTGCTCTTTCTTTGCCTTGGTGCCATGCAGTTCTGGTCACAAAGCTGTAGAAGTGTTCCTTCCTGCAAGATGTTTGAAAGGTTATCTCCATTTGAATTCACTGTAGCACTCCAAAGGCAAGCTCAGCAGCTAATAACATTATAGTAAATGTTCCCATATTCATTTCCATTCTTGAGACAAACACAAGTTTTTGTGTTTCTTTAGAAAAAAAGTAAATGGCAAATCTCCTCAGCTACAGTTCTTTCTTATAATTCTATTTCTCATTGTGAGTAAGATTATTTTAATTCCTAGTGACATTCTTTCTTCCTGAAATGGAGACAGTTTACACTCCTCCCTCTCCAAATGTTCCCTCAGGAACTCTTTGTACTTTCCCTTAACTGTTCACTACATTCACTGGAGTCTAGTTGCAAAAAAATGGCTCAATTTTGCATCTGGATTTCCAATCAGTCACAAATTCATGGCTGCTTTCCCAGACAGAGAGCAATTATATGAAACCTGTAAAACCCATTACCAAGATTTCTGGAAACATCAGTTTGATCAAACAAGATTCTGTTCTTAGAATTTCTCAGCTTTCAGAATTAAACTTGTATTTTGTTGGTATTTAAGGAGAAATCACTTCCAAGCTCACCTGCTACTTCTTTCCCTCTCCTCATTAATATTACAGTTCGTTTTATTTTATTGCTCTTTGCTTATGTCTCATTTCCACTTGATTTGTGAACACGCTGATCTGACTCAAGGTGTCAGGCAACCCAGCAGGGACAATTGTTAGCCTCCAGCCTTCACAGACCCATAAAACTCACAGAGCTGCTGCTTTGCATTAGCTGCTTCACTGGAAATGACAAAGTGCCTTTTGTCCCTTCATGCTTGTTAATGAGATCAGCACAAAACTGCATAGTTTGGTTAACACCATTCTGTAATGTGGGCAAAAATAATAGTTTTTAGACTTACATCTCCCTGTTAAGCTGACCTGTTCTTAAATAACTTTTAGAAAAAAACCCAAAACATTTCATGTTCTTCGTGTTGTTCATGTTAATCCACATTCTTTTCTGAATAGATTTGTGCTTCCCTGATTCACTTTCAAGTTTTTTTTTCTTGGGATGCAGTATAGTTGAAACAAGAAAGTGTACTAAAGGATTTGGCACTCCTGTAAGTGCAGAGCTAAGATAACAGTTAAATTCTGAATAACCTAACTGCCTTCATTGTTTTTCGATGTGTTCTGTTCTGTTTTTAGAAGAATGCAATAATGCTTTCCCTTTCTATTCACAGGTCTACTTCTGTTAAATAATCTTCAGGGAAAGCTTCAGTCAAATGACATTCTTCTGAGTGCATTATAGAAAACAGAAGAAACTGACTCCTCTTTAAATATATCCCAAATAGAAGAAGGTGGTGTCTGTGCAATGCATATTCTGGTTCTCTCTATTAAACCATCTCCAGGGTCTACTGGTAAGGTTTGAAAATCCTAAGTAGTCTCAAAAGCCATGTCAATCAACCTGCTGTAAAACAAAATTGTTTACCAAGTGTTACCAAGACTTTCTTCTCTGTCTTGACAGTCTAAAGCATGGCATCATACTGTCTGTTTTTGCATTCATTTTTTTCCACCTTACAGACTAGCAGTTTGCCTAGATAAGTAGAAATAGGCATAGTGACATCTTCTTGAGCATCATCAGTATTGTCACAAGAGGCAATAATCGTCTTTTTCTCAAGTTCTCTCCAGACAATACTTTTTTGTAGGGCTTGCAATAGCAATTTTTAGCATGCCTAGATTTCCCAAGCTAAAATCTAGCTAATTTCTGATCTCACTTGCACAACACCTGTTACATATCAGCAATCCAGTATTTTCAACATCAGGCCTATAAGTTGTGTTGTAATTTCTGTGGTAGTACTTGTCGGTAAAAAAATACAAATATCTGTTTTCTATTTGTAGCACTGCAACCAACTCTCTGGGAATGAATCTAAGCAAACCACTTTAAATAATACTCTCAGTATTATTATTATTATCCCACTTCTGCCTATAAAAGAGTGGCTGTGATGAAGATCTCTTGCCAAGTTAACACAAGCAAAGGAAGAAGTGCAAAGAGCAGTGAGGTATTTCTACAGTGATAAAGAAAACATGAAGAAAGATATCTAGGGTTCCAGCTGTGTAGTATGGCCTGAATTTTTTCTTTCATCCACGGAGTTATAAAAAATGGGAAAATTTTTATTGGGATTGATTGTGATAAGGATCACAAAGGCAGCATAAGGATAGGGCTGAATATTTTGGTGCTAGTAATTTAACATAAACTCAAAAATATGCATCAGTTAAGCACAAGCATATCATGAAACATCTCTGCCTATAGTGTTTCTAAGACCATTTAGCTCCTAAATATGGCCTAAAGGTGATATAATACTAATTTACTTAGTAAAGAAGTGCCAAATCTCAAACCAACAAAGTAGATCTGGCTTGACAAACTGGCTAATCTGGTTCAGCTCTGCCTGCTTTCTTTCCCAAAGCTCCCACAGCAATAGGAGGGGACTGCACAGCAGTGCCAGACAATCTGGTATGGCAGATGCAGCCAGTTTTGGCCACCAGCCTCACTCCATCAAGATCACTGCTCTCTTCCCATCGAAGTATGACAACTGGGAGTGGGCTCAGAGAAATTGTAGCCTTCTCCTGGCTTTTTTCCTAGGAGCTTCTGGGAGGCAGTCAAAGGGCCAACAAAAGCAAGAAATATTCAAATGTTTTCAGAGCTGCACTAATATAAATTCAAATCTCAAGGGCACTGCAATGCCAAGAGGAGATGAGGTGAACGACCATGCTGTGTTTGTGCACTCTGCTCTATGAAGGCTAGGTACTAATGACTTAGTATATCTACTTTATTATCATGGTTTGCCTTACATTTCAGTCTTTAATTACATTACAGTTTAGACCTGAGAAGTAATAAGACAAAATTTTAGCACTCTGTGCAGAAATGCTACAAATTGTACTGCGAAGATGCAAACTTACACCAGAAAATGTTCAAGTTTCTAAATGCAAAGAGGAGAGAAATGCATCAAAGTACATAAAAATGGGGTGAATGTAACCCTTGAAGCATGTCCTGATCATTCAAGCAGTTAAAAAAAAAAAAGTTATTTCTATAAGAATTTCTACTTTAAATGGTATTTGTTTGCCTTCCTATGTATTTTCCACTGATGTGGGAGAAATATGCAGAAAATGAACAGTTGCCGACTTTGTGGTTTTAAGAAATCATTTGAGGCTGTAATGTTCAGCGTGATGACATCTCCCTATGTAGGCAGTGTTGAGATATATATAGCTAGAGTCAGCTTTTGTGCTCATCCAGTCCCTGTTCAGCTTTTCTACTGGCTCACAAAGCATCTTTCATGCCACTATCAAACAGTGCACTCTGTAGGTTAGTGACATTGTGCCTGGACTCCTCCATTCACAGTCTGGCACTGTCATCACCCCATTTTGCTATCTCACATACTCAGGGGATTCCAGCA
This sequence comes from Centrocercus urophasianus, assembly GCF_019232065.1. NCBI lineage: Eukaryota > Metazoa > Chordata > Aves > Galliformes > Phasianidae > Centrocercus > Centrocercus urophasianus. Next base: position 26,512,197 of record NW_024884253.1, read on the forward strand.
AAACCAGCAAGAGGCTGAAAAAAAAAAAAAGAGAGAAGTTTTCATTATTCATTATTTCATACATCTTTTCTTAAATGGCAGCGTTCAGAGTCCTTTGGTGCCTTTTGAAATGCTGAGATCCCCAGATGCGGTATTCTTTCATAGATTACATTTCCCTTGGAGCAATGAGCATACATTGCTCTTTCCATCAGCAAGTATTGTACCAGACTGGCTGGATGGAGACTTTTCTCACTGACGCAGTGCTGTGAGAAAATAAACCATGGCACTGTGGATACTCCCATCCTGGGTACTAAAGAGCAAGCAGCTGAGGATTACAGCTTTGTTCACACTACTGTAAGAACAGCTGGTTTTGATCCCTTGTGGTCTCATGAGTAAAAATTATGGCTGCTTCTCCCTTCCCTACTTATCCTATAATCCACCAAGCAGATGTGTTAAGCAACTCAGAGAAAACTGCTTTGTAAAATGTGAAATGTTGATCATGCCACAGTCTGCAATAGGAAAGTAGCGTTAGTACAGTTTCCAGCAGTTTAATTTCTAAGATCTTTAGTCTTTCTAGTACATAGATTTGTTACATTAGGTGCCATAATGCACATGGAACATGAACACATATCCATTTTTCCCTTGTCTTCACAAATTCATTTTGCATGATCCCCACAAATCCTAGACAAAAACACACGCATATCATTCGAGGCAGAGTAGGGAGGGTTCCCCCAAAGGGAGACAGCTGCATCCTCTGAGGAGATATGGAAACAGAGGGAGTAGGTGTCAAGAGCAATTTCTCAGCCAAAATGCTTCTTAAGGCTCCTGTTGAGGCAGGGAAGCTGTGCACCACATCCAGCACAGCAGGTACCACACCATGCTCTGCTGATTCAGGGCTGAGGATCATCTCCAGCAGCTTCTCACTTGGCTGATGCAATCACACTGTACTTCCAAATCAGATCGCCTTTCATTTTGGAGGTATTTGCAACTTAGTGTACGCTACAGGATCCTTTAGTAATTTTATTGCAGATTGTGAAATGCTGTATATTGGGCAACAATAAATATACCTGAAACCTCACTGTCTTACTGTTTTCAGAACTGAAGTGTGTCTGCAAGCATATCTGAATCACACTTGAAAACAGGTTTTTCAACAAGCTGTTTTAGATAGGGTTAACTTACATCTCTGGAAAATCACCTCATTAAGTATTTTCTTCTCTGCTGATTCATTCTTAAGTGTGCTTATAGTCCCGTGTCATCTACATTTATACAAGCAAAGAGACTTTGGCAGCAGCTCCTTTATCATAACGTGATCATCATAAATATGGCCATTTTCAGTCACTGTGTTCTCAAAAAACATCATTCTTTCAGAAAACTGATAGGAAAGGAATAGAATCACAGAATCACTCAGGTTGGAAAAGACACTAAGGATCATCAAGTCCAACCACGACCTATCCATACAACCCCAACTCTAACAACCCTCCCCTAAGTCATGTCCCTGAGCACCACATCCAAATGTTTTTTTGGAAGTGGCATACAGATGTATCTGTGTCATTGAAATGTCTTGAGAAGTTACATTTGTTCTCCACCTGGGCCCTCTGATCTCATTTCCTTCTTTCTCTCTTCTATCTTCCCCTGCTTCTAGTTTCTTTTCCACTTATGCAGATTAGTCAAAGAATACAGACAGGCCTTGAGTTTTTCTTTTAAGGAACACTTAAAGATACGGAAAACTACAGTGTTTAAATAGGAAGGTGGAAACTAATTCACCCTCCTGGTTGAAGAGATGAAATGCTAGATGTGTGAAGTGAAGGATCAGGCTGTCTTTTAGGGTCCTACTCTGTTTTCTTTCATTGTAATACACTCTCCACTCATGGTGTCTGCTGGATTCCTGGCACCAGCATATATTTATTCTGTGGGACAGCCTCTGAGTCCTTTTGTTCTACCTGAGAGCTTCAGTTGTGCTTGGCTCTTGGTGCTGTAGTAACACTTCTCCAACGATATCCTTATTTTAGGTGTCATTTTAGTGTGTCACATTTCTAGATTCCAATCTCAGTTACTCTTCACATAGATAATTTAAAAGAATAGGAAAACTTTGTAAAGTAGACAGAGCCAGAATTATTGCCACCATATTGCCAGTACAGGCTACTAAGCAAACATGCATTCTGTACAGCCAGTCCAAAACATAATAAAGAAAAATTCTTGCCTCAAACTTACTATTGATCCAAATACACAACGTTAGCCTTAATTATGTAACTACTGTAATTTCTATATAGGATATTTTCTAGATCTATAGGTTAGCTAGACATTCAGATGCCACACTTTTGTTACATCCTAAAATTGCTAAGTTTAATCCCATCAGAAGAAGCCATCTGCCACAGAATGATAGGAGTAAGCTTAACAAGGGAAAAAATGAAGGGAGGCGACAAAGAGTGCTAGTGCTGGTAGGTGTCAGTTCTTTATTCTAATCAGAGATTTGGCCTTTGGCCTTTGTAAGTTCAACTGGTCAATCTAAGAACACCTTCTTTAAAAAGGAAGTTTTTGGCACCAAATTTTGTTACCAACTACCTCTGCAGCGGGGGAGCATCACCAATGACCTGGTGACCCATGTACTGAGGGACTGGTACCACCCCTGCCCACTCATCTTGCACTTGGCTGCATGCCTGTTTTCAGAAGGTCTATAGGTAATTTAATCAACACCAATTTTCCCTGTGTACCATAACATATTCCTCTTCAGTGAGGACTGTTTGTGTCTCACTCCATGCTTCTTGATTTTCTTGGTGCCAGATTTACTAAATAAACTGTCAGTGAGCCCATCATGGGGATGTTAAAGCAAGGTAGATTTGTCTGTGCCCACATATAAAATAAAGCTGCTCACTATAAATGAGTGTGAATTCATTTAAAAGTCATTTTAGTGATAAATTCTATGGCAACCTCAGTAACATATTATTATCCAATGAAAAAATGATTAGAGAATAAATAAATATACAGTAGATTTCTTTTTCATCCACAGCAAGCATGCTCCATACTCATGCACAGGCACATGCCCTGTTTTTCTGCTTCCAAAAAATTTGATGTTCTTGAGAAAAAAAGTTATTTTATCCACAAAATATCCACTGGCATGATACATGCTTGGTATGCTCGTTGATCTTCCTACTGGATGACACCCAGTTCTCCAAGCTGTCTGTTCATACATCAGTTCTGACATTCTTTCCAAATATAGTTTCTCCATATGCATGCAAGCCATCCACTGACAAGGCTAGTTTGGAAATAAGCTATCTCAGATAGTATGCCTCAGAGCTATGCCTCTAGTTCATTTGGATATGAATGAAGAGGCTGAGGAAAAATGGAAAAATTTCTATCAGTGGAGGTAGAAATATACCATTTTTTCACATAAAATAAACATCTGAGATGCCCTTAATAATGCATTTATAACCATTAAAATTAAATTCATCCAATTCATTTGCTTAGAAAATAGAATAAATGAAAAATATTTACCCTTAGTTTTGTCAAACAGCATCACTGCAATTTTTTTTCATGTGGAAATGACAATTTGACATTTAACTAAGACACCTGATTCTGCAATGGGCATCTACCCACGCTCTAGCTGATTAATTTCCTCCAAATTCAGGAGATGTCTAGTTAGTATTGTTGGTGGAGCTGGAGAGCTGTTGAGCTGACTGTAGGGTGAGCTGGACCGCCAAGTTCCACCACCTGAGATGACTTAGATCTCAGTTCATCTGGCTAAACGTAGGCACCCAGTGCCAACACCTATGATGGTGCAAAAAGAAAAATAATCTCATTAATGCCCCAGGTAACATTTCCTTTGAGAACATCTAAATACTCCAACAGTATAAAGCAACATTAAGTGAGTCAAGCAATTTCCCTTAAAATCTGCCATAAGGTTTAGAATGCATTTTAAATGCATTTGTATGATCCATCTTAGCTTGCTAAAAATAGGTACCTCCTCAGCCTTTCCTCAAAGCTACTACAAAGTAGACATTTTTAAAGATACTACCTATACTATCATGCTCCTGCTGTGATGAGATGCTGTCTTCATTTGGTAGCTTGAAATCCAGTAGTTTAGTACAGGCGTTTTTAGAACATCCCAAAAAGCACCTGGCTCAGTTCATAGTGAAATTCATTTAAAACTGTAAATTATTGTATAGGCACCAAACAGCTTTCAGTCTGGAAAAAAAAAAAAAAAAAAAGATAACTTTGTCAAATGAAAGTGTAATCAAAGCAAAATCGCAGTTGCTTCAAGCTCGTAGAAGAAAGCACTGCCTTACTGGAGGAAAGAAGGCTATGTTGGCCCCCCCAGAACTCTGGACCGGTAAGGAAGACCGGATATGCAACAGTCCTGAAGCCAGGGGCTGATTTCTTTGCAGAAAGCAGCGTGTACACAAGCCTTGATTAAATGTAGGTGCCTGGAGCTAGTGCCTCAGGTGCTGCCAAGCCCCCTGCACCTGCAACCCATTGTGCCACATTTGCTCAGGCACAACAAGGCCTGAGCTGGTTCAGAAATAGGCGCTGAGGCCTGTAATCTTTTCAGAACAAAGGCAAAAATAACAAAAGTATTTCCTAGGGTTGCCAGAGTAACAAAAAAACAGTTATCTAACAACCCCACATGAGGCCTCAATGGCAGGCACTCGAACTTGCACAGCAGCAAGACTTGCTGCAGGCCTGGAGGATTTCCAGCAGCAGGCAAAGGGCTCAGGACCAATTGGCTGCCGTTTCTTTTCAGACCAGCTCTCCATCAAAAGAACAACAGACCCTGAAAATGCCTAAGCAGTATTTTTGGATGGTCTGTAGCAATGCACTCTCTCTGAGCTGGCATTGTCCCAGGCTCTGCTGCTTTCCCACAGGCTCCTCACAGGCTGAAGTCCAATGGCTGCATCCATCCCTGCTTATATTTGCTTTAGGATCAGCTATCTCCATCTGCAGGACTGGCAGTTCCTCCTCACACAGCAGCATCCCCAAGTGCAGGGGAAAAGCCAGTTTCCAAGTTAGTGTTTGTGTAGGCTTTGTGCCCTTCCCTCCCCAGTCGTGTAATGGCTTTGCAGCAAGGAGAGAAGTAATGATGGAAGCTGAACCTCCATGTCTTCTGTCACACATGGGCTTTAGCACCAGTGTGCCACTGGTGAGTGGTTTGACCCACCCTGGGGCCAAATTATTTCACAGCAGCGTCTCAGAGCTTGGACCACAAGGTCACATCTCCTAAAGGTAGCACAGGGGCAAGAAGAAACCTGCTTTCCTCTGGCTGCCTCAGGTGGTAGGCCCACAAACACCTAACTAGGCATGAAGCACTTCAGTTATTCATGTTTAAATTGAGTTTAGTTTGAATTGTCGGAGGACAACATTGAAATACCTGAGTGAATGAAAAAAAAAACAAAAAAAAAACCACCTTGTACAGCCAGGAAAGAAAGAACTGAGTTTAAACTTTTTCAAGGACAACTGTTAGTTTGAAAGGATATTTAAAAGTGTCTCTCCAGAGAGACAAAATGTTCCTTTCTAGACAGTAGTTGCTTTTCTTTTTAAATAAAGACTGAGGTTCTGGTATTACCATAAATTCTAACTTTTAAAAAGGGAACAGATAAGCCTGACTGGCTTGAGTTTTGTTTTGATCACAGAGAATACTCTGTAAATTTGCTGTAGAAAGAAGTGCAAATTTAATGCTACTTGTATTGCTCAGTGGCAGAAATCTGTCTGGAATCACAGACTCACTGAAGTTTTAGCTGCCTGTGCTTCAAAATGCAGTATCAATGAAAAATGTAAGAGATTAATATGTGAGGCTTAAAATTATTTTTGTGAAGAAGGTAAACCTTATTTTCATGTCTTAAGGTTCCTCCTTTTTCTAATATTGACAGGCCAACTAAAAATGAATTGTTTCTTAGAATCCAGATATTGCATTCCAAGAAACTATTTATAACTGTGTGTATCATTGCAGATTAGGGTCCACCCTACTGGAAATAAGCTCTGCAAAAGAAGACCTGGGTGTCCTGTGGACAACAGGTTGGCATGAGCCAGCAGTGTGCCCTTGTGGCCATGAAGGCCAATGGTATTCTGGGGTGCATTAAAAAAAGCATGATCAGGCAATCGACCCCTTCTGCCCTGCCCTGCTGAGTCCTCACATGGAGTATTGTGTCCAGTTGTGGGCTCTTCAGTTCAAGAAAGACAGGGAACTTCTAGAGAGCATCCAGCGGAGAGCCACGAAAATGATTAGGAACCTGGAACATCTCCTTTATGAGGAAAAGCTGGGATATCTGAGACCATTCAGCTTAGAGAAGAGAAGACTGAGGAAGGATCTTATCAGTGCTTATGAAATATGTAACAGGTAAGAGCCAAGTGGATGGAGCATGGCAGTGCCCAGTGACAGAGCAAGGGGCAATGGGCACCAACAGGAACACAGGAAGTTCCATCTGAATATGAGGAAAAAATTATTTACTTTGAGGGAGATGGAGCACTGTAACAGGCTGCCCAGAGAGGTTGTAGAATTTCCTTCTCTGGAGATACTCAGAACCTGCCTGGATGCTTTCCTATGCAACCTACTCTGCTTTAGCTAGGGAGTTAGACTAGATTTGGAAGTCCCTTCCAACCTCTATGATTCTATGATTCTGTGAAATGAATAATAAACAGAGCAACTGGTTGTCAAGAGGAAAAAAAAGTCAGTATTACAAGTTTTGCTAGTGCAGTGAGACCTGGGAACAGGTGAAGTCATTCTGAAAACTCAGTGAAATAACAAAGACCAGTTAAGTTAATCCACAGGACTAGAAACTGCTTATAGCCCTACAGCCTGGGTTTAGTGCTATGAATCAAGCACAGATCTGTTGTGGGGAAAGGTTACTGACATGTTATAGCAGCTCTTCTTTCATCCGTAAGCTGCCTGTCTTAGTTTTGCTCGCATTTTACACCAGAAATGAGATTACAAAAAATTACAACTGCATTTTGTACGGATTCAGAAAACCAGTGACAGCTGGAGGGCTTCATGTATGAAGAATGAGATTGATAAGTTGCCTTTGTAGCTCTCAAACTACAGTGTCTGTAAAAGCAGTACAGACAGATTCACCTGCTCACTGCAAACGTTTTGTTTTTTTTCTTATGGCAGCACCTTAAAGACGTAATTTCTCCTTGACAGGTCATGCACTAAATAAAATGCAGCTTTCAGATTAGAAGAATCTGCCCTGCCCAACTTTTGTGGAATTTATGAGGGAAGATGAAAGCTATTAGGAACAAAAGAAATATTCAAAGAAGCAAAGATTGGACTTTGAAGAAACCTTCTGGAAGTTTCACACGTGACAAACCTACATTGTAAATGACATTTTTCTTTCACAGTGGAACACACAATTCAGTAATTCAGCCCCCTCCATCCTAGCGCATTAGAAGCTAGCACTGCTTGTTCCATTCATCCAAAAGTGCACACTCTCAAAAACTGGGAACAGTGAATTTCCTAGTGGGCCACATAGTAATCTGTTTCCTTCTGAGTCTACTTAAAAGCCATTAATGCACCTTCAGAGATGGTGATATTCATAAATTTAGCGTTCTCTGATGGAAAAAGGAGTCTTTACCAGTATTTACCAGAAAGCAGTTGCTGGATTGTGCAGATGATCTGAGAAAAACTGTGCCTCTTGTGCAGACCCTGAGCAGGAAATGCTATTGAGTTTTGTAATGCCTAGGTAGCGTTGAGCAAGTTGCACCTGATATAAGCTCTCATGACTTATCACTTACATTATGATTGTTCCTAGCTACAAAACCTCCACTCCCTCTGGGTAAATTATTCTGTATGAAGAAGAGTTAAAAGCAATTGCTTCTGGGTTTAGCCAGAGCCTAGCCAGCACTATGGAAGACAATTCTTACAGAGGGTCCTACCTGCTGCCAGAATAACAATACATCAAATCTAAATGTATGCAAATGGAGTCACCATCTTGGACTTTTCAAGACCCAGCCAGAAACAAAGCTGCAGCTGACCTGATGTAGTACTGGTGATAATCCTGCTTCGAGCAGTGGTTTTGACTACACGACCTCCTGAGGTACATTCCAGCCAACAGTTCTGTGAAGCTATGAAACATTTTTAAAAGCTTTGAATATTTAGAATGTAAGTTGGCTTGCATTTTAGTAGAATTGAGCTTGTAACTGATCCAAGGATGCTGTATTTGATGCAGTTGGTGCTATTCCATCCTTGTGTGCAGGATTTGGACATTTGCACATTGTGCTTCTATAGCTCGCCTATCCATTCCATGGATTGCTGATGGCTTTTGATTTCAAAATAGGAAAATGGAACATCAACAAGTCAATATGATCCCTCCCATGCAAAGAGCATGCAATTAGCTTTAGTTGCTCGCATGACCTGAAAACAGAGGGCTATGGTATCACAGAAGCTGGTGACAGAGGTTAAATCCTGGAGGAGAAGCTTCCAGCATTCTGCAAACAGAACAAACCATTCAAAGGACAGCAAAATAATTACTTACTTCAGATTAAACAGCCTCCTTTGCTTCGTTGGATGAAAAATATTTTAAAGTGGGAAAAACTGTAAAAACTTCATGTTTTGATTATTTTCAGATAAGAAAGAGTGTTTGATATGGGATCTTAACAGAGGCCACATCTATATCACAACTGAAAGGAAAAAAATGTATTAAAAAAAAGAAATGGAATATTTTCATGTTTAGCACTTTCAGAGCAGTTTGAAGGTTCAAAGGGTCCCATCAGTGAGGGAGCTGGTGCAAGATGTCTCCTGAAAGACAATAGAGAGTCATGGAATCATAGAATCATCATAGAATCATGGAATGTTTTTTGTTTGAAGGGACAATTAAAGGTCATTTAGACTAGCTCCCCTTCAGTGAATAGGGACATCTGCAGATAGATCAGGTTGCTCAGAGCCCTATCTAGCCTGACCTTTAATGTCTTCAGGGATGGGGCATCCACTACCTCTTTGTGCAACTCTTTGTTCCAGTGCCTCACCAACCTTATTGTAAAACACTATCCAATATAAATTCCCTTTGTTTTAGTTTGAAGCCATTTCCCCTTGTCCTATCTATCTCATAGTGTAAAAGAATATCTCCATTTGGGAGGGACATTCAGGAATCATGGTGCCCAACTCCTTGCTCTACACAAGACCACCCCAAATTCAAATCATATTTCTGAGCTCACTGTCCAAATGTTTCTTGAGCTATGGTATCTTCAGGCTGTTCCCACTGCCCTGGATGGCCTGTTCTGTGTCCACCACCCTCAGGTGAAGAACCTTTTCCTCACACCCAACCTGACCCTCCTCTAATACAGTTCCATGCCGTTCCCTCAGATTGTTTCTCTGCCACAGAGAGCAGAGCTCAGTGTTGCCCCTCCACTCCCCTCATGAGGAGATGTAGACCACCATGAGACCTCCTCTCAACCTCCTCTTCTCAGGGCTGAACAAACCCAGGGGTCTCAGCCTACCTTCATACCTTCCTTCTAGATCCTTCACTTTCATGAACTGCTCATGGCAGTGTGCACTTGAAGCCCAGAAGGCCAACTATGTTCTGGGCTGCATTAAAAAGGGGGTGGCCAGCAGGGAGAGGGAGGTGATTGTCCCTCTCTACTCGGCTTTTGTGAGGTCCCATCTGCAGTAATGAGTCCAGGTCTGGGGCCCCCAGTACAGGAAGGATATGGAGCTCTTGGAGAGGGTCCAGAGGAGGGTCACTAAGATGACCAGAGGGCTGGAGCACCTCTCCTATGAGGAAAGGTTGAGGGAACTGGGCTTATTTAGTTTGGAGAAGAGAAGGCTCCAGGGAGACCTCATTGTGGACTTTCAGTACTTGAGTAGAGTGTATAGGCAGGAGGGGGAACAGCTCTTTACAAGGGTGGATAGTGATAGGACAAGGGGAAATGATCTTAAACTAAGACAGGGGAGATTTAGGTTAGATATTAGGAGGAAGTTTTTCACACCGAGTGTGTTGACACACTGGAACAGGTTGCCCAAGGAGGTTGTGGATGCCCCATCCCTGGAGGCATTCAAGGCCAGGCTGGATGTGGCTCTGGGCACCTGATCTGGTGGTTGGTGACTCTGCACACAGCAGGGGGTTGGAACTGGATGATCATTGTGGTCCTTTTCAACCCAGGCCATTCTATGATTCTATGACTCCATGATTCTATGATTCTATGATTCTATGATTCTATGATTCTATGATTCTATGATTCTATGATTCTATGATTCTATGATTCTGTCTTTGTAGCCTTCCTTTGGATGCCCTTTCATAGTTTTATGCCATTATATTATCGCACCCAGAACTGCAGACAGGGCAAGGCAGAGGCTAGACGACACAGAGTAGAGTGGGACAATCCCTTCCCTTGCCCAGCTAGCAGTGCTGGGCCTGATGCACCCCATGGTACATTTGGCCCTTTTGTCAGCTAGAGCACAGAGCTGATTCAAATTCAACTCACCATCGATCAGAACCTCCAGCTCTCTTTTCATAGAGCTGATCTTCAGCCATTCATCCCCAGTGTCTAAATATATTCAGAGTAGCCCTGTCCCAGGAACAGAATTTGACACTTGCTCTTGTTAAACTTCACATGCTTGTTGATTGCCCAAACCTCTAATTTGTCAAGATCTCCCTGGAAGTTCTTTCTACCCCTGAGGGGATCAACATCTCCTCCCAGTTTAGTGTTCTCCACGAACTTACTTAGTAGTCCTTCAAGTCATTTATCTTAGTCATTGATGAAAACATTAAAGAGACCTAACTCTAAAATGGAGCGCTGCAGAACCCCACCTGGTCAGCAACTGGATGTAACTCCATTTACTATAATCCTTTAAGACCAATCCATCATCCTTTTGTTCATCCCTCACATTATGTTTTTGTCTAGCGGTATGCTGGGCATTTTGTCCAGAAGGAAGCTTTAAGAAATAGTATTAAAAACTTCATTGAAATTCAACAAGATTACATCATCTGGCTTCCTAGTTGGATAACCTTGTTATAAAGGTAGATCAAGTTTGTTAAACAGGACTTTCCCCTTGAGAACCCATGTTGTCTGTAACCAATAACTGCATTTTTTTTCAGGTGTTTTTCAATAACTCCTAGAATAATCATCTCTATAATTTTGCCAGGCACCAAAATGAGACTGATGGGCTTGTAATTACTGATATTTTCTTTCATATCCTTCTTAAAAATTGAGACAAGTGCTTGCCAGCCTCCAGTTAACTGGACTTCTCCAGAGTCCCAAGACAACAAAAAAATAATTCAGAGGTCTTGTAATATATCAGTCAGCTCTTCGAGTATACTGGGATGAATCCCATTGGGCCCTACATCCAGCTGGAGTAGCAAATCCCAGACAAGTTTAGGGTTGGCTGCGAGTTTATTGTTACTGCAGCTATAGTCCTCAAACTCAAGGCTCCAAGGGACACAGAACCCACCACTAGTGCTGAAGACGGAGGCAAGGAAGGCATTAAACAACCAGTAAAGCTGAAGGGAAAAGCTAAAAAGATGAAAACTCACTTGGTTTTTAGGATTTGGATCTCAGGGACAAACAAGCAGAGTATGTTCGTTACCATTAATGTTTTAGTGAGCTTAGGGACAGTAAATGTCATTTAAGGCAGAATGAATGAAGAAGGTATGAGTTTATTTAATTTTAATCCAGATTAGTGGGAGGAAGAGATGAGCATAGTTTTTAAAACACATTCATGACTTTCTTCCCTTCTCACAGCCTCTTTCCTCCTCCTATGATCCCATCCATTCAGTATGTTAAGTATTCCAATCATCACCTGTGAGGAAGAGAAATATTATCATGGCATCTTTCAGCTGACAAGGAAAAGCACCGAGTTTACAACCAAATGTTAAAAGACACATTAGCACATGGCTTTAAGGATCTATGCATAACTAAACATATTTGCTCAAAGCAATACAGAACATTGATGCCTGTCTTGTCTTGCTTAATGTAATATCATTTTTCTCTATTATTTATTGCTCAGCAGATGGATGGAATTAAGTCTCACTCAGTAATTGAAAGCACTTGCTCATTTGTCTGTTAAGATATTAATAATAATAATTTAGCCCTGTCACAGCCATGTACTGTAGTCCTCTGATTTATTTGGAGATTAATATTGTAATGAATATAAAATAATATTACAGGAATACTTTCTTCATGAACGTTTCCCATATTTATAGACTAAACTTGTATCAAGTTTTATGAAAATATCATTTCAGTTTTCCATCAGTACAACCAAATATAAATCTATCTGAAATACAACTGACTTCTAAATGAAAGAGGGAGAAGAATGAACCTGAAGAATAAATATAGCATTATCATGTGTTGTTCATGTTGATTTTTTTTTTTTCTATTATCCAGTAGAGAGTGAAAATGTGTTGAGAGAAATGTATTGCTTAATAGGAAAGTAACTTCCTCTTTGCAATACTTAGTTGAAAACATAAGAGTCACTGGCAGTGGAATGTAGAATTGTTATTGCACACTGGATTGTTCTATTTGAAGTCATTTTTTATTTTTGTGCAATTTATTTGCTATAGGAAATATGTTAGCAATGCGTTGAGAAATCCGTATCTGACGTTATATTGGCTCTTTTTCAGTTCATGCTTCTTCTCTAAAAGCAAATCAGAAACCTGTGCACAAACTTTACGCTGTATCATTCCCCAGGGCAAGAGGGTTCCTTCAAGAGGGTTCAAAACTGAAACTCCCTTCAGGGCACAGACTAAATGTTTTTCTTCTTACTGCACAGAATTTCAGTGACTTATCAATTCAATTTTTTACACACCAGTATACATCACCAATTTACAACAGGCTCAAGGATTTGTCTATCTGACAGTACACTGACTGCCCTTTGTTACTCAAATCTCCTTTAGTTTTCTACTAAATCACAATTTGATTTTCATTCTACAAGATAGATATAGATTGACTTTTTTTCCCAAATCAAGTGCTTGCAAAGAAAAAAATAATCTCATTCAACAATTATCATAAGAGGATTATTTCTTTTCTTAGCTTTCTTTTGAAGCTAAGAAAATGCACTCCGTCTTTTCAATCCTTCTATTCATCAGGCAGCCAATCTTTCTAAGCCTCCTTTATGTGTATCTCCTTGTACTTTTCTGCACCATCTTTTTTTCTGTGCTTCTTTCTTTTTTTCACTTTCACTCATTTTCTGAAGTGTATGTTACTTGTTGTTGTTTTTTTTTTTTTTAATTTACTATTATATATTATTATTATTTTCAGGGCACCAAAGCAAAAGACACCTTGTGTGACAAGTTCTTAAAAAAGCAGACATGCCTCTGGAAAACTCTATTACTGGAGGTGCCAGCTAAACCCAAATTTGACCCCTGATGCCTTATTAACATCTGGTGCCATCCTCAGTGTCAAACCTTTTCTGGTTCCTGCAATAATGTCTAGATCAACACTGCTTTCACTCAATGTTGTTAATGTGTGGCTATGACATAGAATAATAAAATCATAGGACATCCCATGTGTGATAGGCGTCCCACGTGTGTTATCTCAGCATGAAAAATAATATGAAATAACAGGTTATTTAGACCTGGAGAGACTTAGGGAAGCTGCAGCCCAACCCTGGACTCAAAGCAGAAGCAGGTCTCTGTTGAGACCAGGCAGCTTAAAGCTTCACCCAGCCAAGCCAACAAAAATCTTGAGGTTTGGAGACCTCATGGTTCTCTGTGCAATCTCTTACATCTTGTGGCTATCCTCAGAGAAAATATTTTTCCAATAAGGCACCCTCTTGTTTCAGTTTATGACCACTGAGCCTCATCCCACTCTGCAGATCACTATGGCATCTGGTTCCCTTTTTTCCAATAATCTCCTGTTGTGTATCGTAAGGCTGCACCTGAAGCTTCCTTTCTCCCATTTGAACAGGGTTGAGTGTGTTGGGAAGTGCACTAGGTGTTGGATTCAGCTCACTTAAATGTCGTCTTCGAAAACTTGAGTATCTCAGAAGCGTGTTGCCCGAGGCAACCTCATCAGTGGAGGTAAAGAGAGGCATGTTCTTAGCAAAATTCCTCTTATAAATTAGGTGCTCAAGGGAGGTAGAATAAACCAGCCTGTGCAAATGTCAGAGATTTCCTACTAACAAAAGAAGGAACGTATATACTCAGCTTAAAGAAACCTAGCTTTGAAATGGCAGACTTTAGGCAAAATGAACCTTGCTAGTAGAGGCATAGACTGTCCCCTTTTGTCTTTGGCTGCTATGTTTGTGCGACACTGGCCAAGAAACAGCATCTCTTCATTCTACTTTTTCTATCTTTTAGAAGAGAGAGCAATGACTGATCAGAGCATTTTGCCAAGGGTTTTGATTTTCATGTGTGAAAAGTACCATATGAACAGAAAGGCATTGCTCATGCCAGAGGAGAATGAATTGCTGGGCAGAAATCATAGTCTTTTTAAGTGGCACACCCCAGTGGTAACAGAATGCAACATTCTTTTTTTCCTTTCTTGCCTGGGAAATGTCTGTTCTGCACAGACGACTAGCCTACAAAAATCGTTCTGTGTTGCAAAGACACTCTGAAAACATATATAAAGGCAGAAGAAAGCTGGCACCTCCTTAATCTTATCTCTCTAATTGCATCTATTATGGTTTAGGACACACCTTCATCTAAATACAGGTGAAGTTTGAAATCTTTCTGAATCAATCTGATTTTTTATTTAAATGTTGTTGTTAGAAAATGATTCAATGCTGTAATTACCTCTAGCCATAATTGATTGTTTCTGTTTACACAGCAGGTTATTAAAAAAACATTATCTGAAATTGGACTCTACCTTTAAACACAGTTTAGATTATTGCAACAATACACAAAATATAATGTCGTAAATGTGAAACAGGTGGCTACTTAATAACAGTTAGGAACATTCAGCATCCGTTCTGAACAGTCCATTTGGAACAAGTTTTCAGTCTTACATGAATGATTAATTTGACGGGTGGTGCAGCGTGCAGTATGATTAATGAGCATTATGCTGTTTTATTAAGCAATAACTCACAGCTCTGTGGTGACGTCCATCTTTATCTTTGAAACACTGTTTTACGAAAGGAGTGAGTGGTCTTTATTTCCTCCAGCATTATGTACCCTGTGACGGCAGGGGAGGCCTGATGGCGGCTGCAGCTCCGCACAGGGAGCGGGAGGGGCAGCGCTGAGCTCTGCTCTGTGTGACAGCGACAGGGCCCGAGGGAAGACAAACCATGGTCGTTATTCAGCACAGCGTATGGCGGTGCAGCAAAAGAGCAGGCAGTATACGTGTGTGTGGATGCACTGTGTGGTGGTGGAGTGCTGTGTGTGTGGATGCACTGTGTGGTGGTGGAGTGCTGGGATGGATTTTTTCAGGAGGAAAGAATACTTAGAAGTGGAAAGGTGCACCTGGAATTAAAAAATAATAAAAAAAAAAATAATAAAAAAAAAGATTTCACAGAGTGAAGGACAAGAAAGCTAACAAACACATTTTGTAACATTTGAAAATGTGAAATTTGGTTTTCAAGAGAGGTCAGTGTCTCAGGCTCCCAGAGTCAGCCAGCCGCGTGTTCTGAGTCTCACTGGGAAGCTGATTACATCCTCTCAGCTGGTGTAGAGCTCATACTGCTAGACAGGAATGACTGATTAGTTTATAGACAGACAGACGGGAATGAGGGTGCAGAAAAGAGGAAAATACGTCTCATCAGTGACACAGATCACTCCATTTGAGTTTGAAAATCATCTAAATTTAACCTGAGCACTGTTCTGTTCCTTAACCATAAGTTTTTCAGGGTGGAACTCTTTCTGTGTTCTACTTCTGCACATCCTGTCTCACCCGCATACTTTCTGGTATTAGATGTACTTTGTTGATCCTTCATATCACATCCAATGTATTAGTTTTCATTTTTTAGCTGAATTAAGGCATTTCAGTGAGAGACATAATTTCCTTGTACACCAAAAGTTTCGACATGAAGCTCTATGGAGCTGTTCAAGAAGTATCAGCATGATACAGCCAATTTTTTTTTTTTTATTATCATCGTTAGATCCAGGAGCACCCATGTTTACAGTAAGTCTATGTCCCACTTCTTGCCCCTCTCCATAAGAATAAGGAAAACATCAAGATCTCCAGGATGATATTTGAGAGTATTTTACAGTTTAGATGTGAGTACTTGTGACACCTAGTGGTCCTGGAAAAAAAATGCAAATATTTTAGAGGAAAAGGAAATGGTGGGTGGGTAGGGCAGAGGAAAGAGGGATCCAGTATCACCTGCTGGAAAATAGTTAATATAATATCCAGGCAAAAGATGCTGGTGAGCAAATTTCTTCCCTAGGGATGTTGCACATTTGTCTGAGGCAGAAGCTCTTTGTACCAAATAACATAAGCAATGGAAAAGTTCAGCTCTATGAAAACTTCTGAGGGGGGTAAGACTGGATGGTTGTGGGTGGTTGGGTAAGATGCTTAGGCCCAAATCCTGTTTGTGACAAAGGAGGTGAGCACAGAAGCTGTGGGTGATGGCATCAACTTCACATTACAGGGACAACTTAAGGACACACCTGGTATAGATCAATTCCAATGATTCATGCAATCTCACGTCATGGAAGGAGGATGTTGGGGGTGCTGGGAGGAATATAGTTTACTGTGGGCTCTATACAAAATCATCCATTAAACGAAACACTTCAGCAATGTACCACCACCCAAGACTTTCCCTATATTCAACCAAAAAATGTGGATGATTCCCAGGCTGTAGATTCAGACCTTAGGTGCTCTAAACTGCTGTGTGAAGAAGCCTGTTTTAACATCCTTAACAAGATCCCTTGCATTATATGAACTTTGTAAGAAGATCAAGACAAGACACCTGTTTGATGCACATCAAGTCATGGAAAGATGCCATAACTAGGCAACATAAAATGTGCTAGCTGATTACTTGAGAGCCTGAACCTAGAAACCCACAGCCTGCTTACTTCTGCAAAGCGTGGCTTTTCACCATTCACTCAGACTAGTGACTCAAGCATGCAAAATGTCTTGTTCCTCCTGTGTTGAAGGTTCCTGGAAGAAAAGTGATTTTGATGATGGAGATCACCACATGATATCTTTGGGCAATTTCTAGCAGAAATCAAAAAAGTCAAATGCATAATTTGCAAAACATTCTCAGAGACAAGTAAAATAATAATAGTAGCCTGATAATTCCTATGCAGTTGTCTCTTAACTCAAAATACCCATCTGAAGGTGTTTAAATAGGGATAACATAAAACAAAGCCAGTTTATTTCATAGCTAAGCAAGTTTGCACAGCTAGATAACAGAGCTATTAAAACACCGCTTGTACATATTCATTTATATATGCATGGCTTGTATACACTTAGTGTGATTCATGAGTTGGAGTACGTGGTGTGATTCACACAGCTTCTGTGAGATTTGTCAGGTAATGACTATGTGTGCACCTCCTACTGTAGCATGGCTTCAAGCATTGCACTGCATGAATGTATGTCTCTGGAAGACAACAAAATACATTTGCAGTAAGCTTTGCAGCTGACTGCTTACTGCACAAACTCTGCCATCTGGTATTTCCAGGTCATGTCTGCTCCTCGTCCCTGCCTCTGTAGGAGCAGAGCAACTCAGCTGAGTGCTTCAGGTTAGCTTAGGTGAGATGTATCTGACCCCAGTGTAACACAGATGTTGTAACTCCCGTCAGATGCTATGGCTACATTTCCCAATTAAAGGATAAAGCTTAAATACAAGTAACTGCAAGATTTAAGTCTCCAGAAGAAGTATTAGAGCAAGACATCCTATGCCACTCCCAAAGCTACTCTCAGACTTTGCAAATGGTAATTTTCCTTGGATTGCTTAGCTTCAGTTTCTTGTCTGAGGAAGCATTGTTAGGTGTTCTTTGTAGAAAGCTGTAAGAGAAATAATAGAGAGAAATGTATTTTGTGAGACTGCTGCTACAACAATGGCAGGAAGAAAACAAATCTCCCGTGGTAACCAAGGTGTAGGCTGTATGCCATCAGTTATAGAAGTAAATACTCGTCATATGGGAAAGTAATACAACTGGTGGTGGGAGTAAAACTATTCAGGATTCAGTTAAAAATGGGAAATGGATTGATTCTGTTCACTCAGTACCAAACTCTCATTTTCCCATGTGAATGAAACCTCAGGCTTGCAGGGAAGCCAAGAAATTATGACCTGTTGGCTCAGCAGAGAATCACAGACACTTTGCAGAGAGGACACAGCACCAGCAGTGACAAGGGCAGCCTTATCATGCTGTTGTGATATAACTCAAGTCCAACTACACTCTGCCTTACATAAGTGTAGACTAAACAGAACCTGCAGAAGTAATCAGTTTGATAGTAAGATCTTCAAAGTCCATGATTCTTGTCTGCAATGCAGATAGCAGATGACCAGATGGAGTTGTCTTGTATGTAAAGGCAGAGCCTGTAGGGAAGGGGAAATATAAAATGTGGAATGAGAAATTCAAGAGGTGGATTTGCCACCAAATGTTCACTTGTTAACAACAGTAAGGAAACCTTAATGTGAATGTCAGCACCCATTTCAACTTATATGATGGAGAGCAGGGCTTGCTGAACATTTATCTCAATAAAGACCAAGCAGTGGATGTTAGCACAGTGAGGCAGTGGCTGGTGAGTTTCAGCAGTGGTAATAGAGATGTGAAAGGAAAGCCACATTCCAGACAGCGATGCAGATTTTCATGGGTGCAGCATGGAGCTGAGAATTTGCTCTGTTAAACAGTATTATTGTGCTCTTTGTATTTGTTGTAGTTTCTATGGAAATAAATAGGAGGTATTATTTTCAGACCAACCAACATACTTGGCACAAATACATTAACTGCTTTCACTGTATAGGGTAGTCAAACATTAATTACAGCTTTCTATTCATCAATATGAAGTAACTATATAGGCATGATCAATGATATTGCATAATGCTTTATTGGTGTTTTCTTCAGAAAATGCTCCAATAAACATTAAACTAAAAAAAAAGAGAGGCATTAGATCTTAAATTATTTTTCTAAATTTATATGTAATCATAACATTACTCAGTGAAATGTTATTGTAAGATGCAACTGAATATCCTCCCCAGTAATGTCTGTTGACACTACTCAAGGCCAATAAACAAAGTAAGGGAAATATTTTCTCCATGATACTGTGATTGAATAACACTCAGACATTAACATATATTTTGGTCTCTAGTGCTTTTCCACACATTTATTATAGGTTTTATTTCAAGAATAATACAATGACAGTGTAATAAAACCATACTGGTAATGGTGATTCTCATTTTTGATGTAAATATTAGCCCAATTGACCTAACAGAATAAATGAGTAAATATACAAAACTAGCAACATTTTCTTTCTGATCAAATTCCCAGTGAGCTCTATTGTTAACATAAGTATTACAAAAAGTCAAGAAGGATGTTATAAAGAGTCAGTAACATGTCTTAAAATTATTCATTTATTCTTGATCTCTCATTTTAGCTTTCAGTTACTAAAGCCCAATCTAAACTTACCGAAGCAGTACAAAGACTTCTGTTGGTATATAAGGCTGTCACTTCATAAGATAGCATCAGTGCCTCATTGATAAACATTCTTAGCCCTTGATCTTAGCAGGAATCCAGCTCAGAAATCCATCTCAGTATGTGTCAGCCTGAAAGCAACTATTTACTCCTTGGTAAAATCTGTAGAATACATTATGAGACAGTGCTAATGTTCTCTTGAAACGTAAAGCAAATTGGAACAGGAGCAGAGAAATCTGTCTGCAAAATCTTGGTTTATGAAGATCATGGAAGTGGAACAAAAACTCAAGTGACAAATAAAGTTATAAGCTAGGACAAAGGGAAATTCCAGTAGACTTCTAGACAACCTCTCATACAAAGTGTGCTTTTAATCACAACAGAGAATGTCCAGCTAATCCAAAGAAGTTAGTTATCTACAAGAATGGAAGCAAAGGCTGAGAGCTTTAGTATACAGAGCTTTATCTGAGACTTTTTTAAACATTCCAAAGGGCTTTGTACACTTTCTTTTCCAAGGATAGGTTTATGGTTCAGATTTGTGTTTGAGAAACACAAACAAGAGAAAAACCTCTAGGGAAATCTTTCTTCCCAGACTTACTATTTTACACTTGATATATCAAAACATCTTTAACTTGTTTGTTTTTTTTTTCCATGTGTTCTTCTCCTCCACAAAGCGAGTGAGGACAAATGAGTTTAAAAATCTCTATGGAATATGTCTTGATCACTGACCACAGGAGAAGGACATCACTCAATCAAACTTAATGAGGATCACACATGTCCACCTCTGAAACCCACCAAAGTCCCTGTGTATGGCATCCCTTCTTTCCAGTGTGTTGACTGCACCACACAGCTTGGTGCCATCTGCAAACCTGATCAGGGCACACTCAACCCAACTGTGTCACTGGCAAAGATTATATATAGTTCTGGTCTCAGTACCAACTCCTGAGGAACTCCACTTGTCACTAGTCTCCACCTAGACATTGGCCCATTGACTGCAACTCAACAATTCCTTTATCCACGAAGTCTGCCATCTTTCAAATCCATATCTCTTAAATTTTTAGATTGTTTACTTCATTTGATTATCATAAACCTCTATTAGAAAATAGCATCACTGTGACTATTAAAAATTAGTTCAGTAGAGAATCACTTTTCGGGAAAGCACATTTACCTTCTTTCCTGGGTCAGAGCTAAATACTGGAGAAAACTGTGCTTAATAAAATTTCAGCACAAGAGTTAGAGCAAACTACATGTGGTCTATCTGCTGTGGCAGCACATAATTACCTTTCCATATGTAGGTCTGCATATTTCTCCCAGGATTCAGCTGAGAACAGCAGAACAGTTAAACCTTTCAGTTATCTAAATCTGAGGTTGATGTTGCTGAACCATATAGTGCATGAAAATCCAACTATCAGAATGACTACCACTGGATACCATTGCTGTATACTCAGTGTTCTTCATTCTCTCAGTGGTGAAAAACAGAAAGAGAAAGCCCATCAGCACCATGGGAAAAAAAATAAGGGGGAATAGAGAGAGAGAAAGAGAGGCTAGACAAGATGCAGCTGTATTTATTACTGTCTTTCTCAATTCCTATTCTAACATCATGCCATCTGGACATTCAGAATCAAAATCAAAAGAGACCTGATAATCCTAATAGGAAAAAAGAAGAATCTTCATGAAGAAAGCAAATGTCCAGAGGGATAATGTGTAGGCTCAGATAAACATGAACTGTGCTGTGGAAATACGTGACAAAGGGAAAGGACTGAGGCATCTGTGGTTTCTGTTTATAATCAATTAGCTTCCTCTCTCCTGCCACAGTTTCAGAAAAGCAGCCATTGGTTTAGCTGCTTAAACAGGGGGGCTGTATTCCATGAATTATGCAAAAAGAAAATGACTATTCAAGTAACGCCACCACTAAAAATATGAAGTTTGTATTTTTATCCTGAATCTCACCAAGAGAAAAAAATGAAAGAATAGAAACACCCCATTTTCTGAACATTATTAGTCACAATTAAACGTTGGTTGATGAAAAATTCAACATGAGCTGGCAGTGTGTCCTTGCAGCCCAGAAGGCCAACTGCATCCTGGGTTGCATCAAGAGAAGTGCGACCAGCAGGGCGAGGGAGGTGATTGTGCCCCTCTACTCTGCTCTTATGAGACCTAGCGTGGAGTATTGTGTTCAGTTCTGGAGCCCCCAAGAAGGACATGAAGTTATTGGAGCAAGTCTATTTATTATGATTTCAAATCTGCTGTTCACCATGTATGACCATACAGCATGTCCTCAGAAGGCACCAAACCACAGCATGACATGCCCATGAGCTGTGCTGCAGCAAGCTCTCTCCCCACATCACTGTGCACCGTGAGCCCAGACTGAAATCTGTGCTTAGTCCCTTAATTTTCTGTTTGGCACTTCACTGCACAACAAAATGAACTGCACCCTTAGAGACACCAGCACTTTTTTGAAGGTAGACTAATTAATTTTGAACAAGAACTGCCAAGAGGATCAAGTTCTGTGCATGTGGGAGCAAATGACCAGTTCTAGATATGTAGTAAACATGATCCTCAGAGTAGAACATTTATCATCTGGTGATTAATTTGAGAATGTACATCTGTGATTAATGATAAACATTTTATTTTTAACTCTTAATCATAATATTTGGGAATCAGTCAATTTTTGCAGGACATTATTTAGCTTGCACGTATTACAGTTATTACTGAAGCTTTATGTTTATTCTGAAACTACAATGGACTTCACCTGCAAATATGTCAGAGTGTAACTAAGAACATCTGATAGAGGTAATTATTTTTGAAATAGTTTCACTGGAAAGGAAATTAAATTCACTCTTGGGAGTGTGGTCTCTAATAGTGTTTCCTTTTCCTCTGAAATAATAGCATAAAATAAAACCATTCTGGGAAGTGTCAACAAAATCTTAATTTGATGTATAAGGGCTGAAAAGCCAAAGCCAGAGAAGGAGAATCATGGGACAAAAGTTGTTTACACAGATGCTGGACTGTCTCCAAAACAGTTCTAAATCCTACCAGGGCTGAACAATGGGACTGAAACAAGGCATCAAAGAAGAAATAGTGTATGTTAACTTGCTCCCATCTGCTATCACACCATGTGGGATTTTTTCCCCTACAAGTAGTCAATATAGTGTAAAGTTTTTCTGCTAATTGTGTAATCATGTAATCAGGGAAGGAGTCAAAAACAAAGTTTTTATCAGAGTTGACCTGCGTTCCTGCTTTTGTTTTTGTACAACAGTTTCAGGTAGAATACAAGCAGTTGCTTCATAAAAGAATAAGGATGACTTTTTTTGGTGTAAAATCTGCAAGTATTTGAGCTGGAAACTAACTCCTCCACAGCCAGCACCAGCACCAGGCTGACACCCTGAGCTAACCTGAAATGGAGCACTTGACTTTCCTCTTCTGACTTGAAGAAGAGCTGCTTTGAATGAATCATAGAATCATAGAATCACAGAATGGCCTGAGTTGAAAAGGACCACCATGATCATCCTGTTTCAACCCCCTGCTATGTGCAGAGTTGCCAACCACCAGACCAGGCTGCCCAGAGCCACATCCAGCCTGGCCTTGAATGCCTCCAGGGATGGGGCATCCACAGCCTCCTTGGGCAACCTGTTCCAGTGTGTTACCACCCTCTGTGTGAAAAACTTCCTCCTAATATCCAGTATAAACCTCCCCTGTCTCAGTTTAAGGCCCCTTGTCCTATCACTAACCACCCTCGTAAACAGTCATTCCCTCTCCTGTTTATACACTCCCTTCAAGTACTGGAAGGCCACATTGAGGTCTCCCCAGAGCTTTCTCTTCTCCAAGCAATGAACAACTTTATGATCAGTAAAATATACTGAACATAATACTATAAAGAAACAGGTAAGAGTTTATTATTTATACTCACTAGAATATGCTAGACTTTTGGTTATAACCTGAAAGAAATTGAGTACCTATTCAATGACTAATTTTCTTTTTGGATTTTTGTTTCACAGACAGTACTGTTGAAGTAGTCACTGGCAGAGCAAAACTGTCTTCCTACACTTGACCTCCACACTTGAAAAAATAATCATTGCCTTTTTTTAGGAGAGCTGACAGCTAACAGTGGGACCATAACCTCAGAAAACTTAGATTTCCCATCACTTACTTTGTTTTGTTAAAAAAAACTTTGATCTGGAGTGCATACATATGGTAGGGAAGGGAGAGGAAAAGGGAAAGGCTAGTATTAATCATAGACAGTGCAGGCAGAGTAGGATGCCATTTTGAAATAAATCTTATAAACAAGCCATAACAGGGAAATCTTTAATTGTCTGAGAATCGTATAGAGCCAGTACCCTCAACTCAAAGCACTGGACTGCTCATTACTTTAAGCTTTCTCTTTGAGCCATTTTACTTGCAGCTTCAGTTTGCAGATGTTTTTTTTTGTACCTCCAAAATATTTTCAAAATCACTCACTAATATGTTGTGCCAAAACTCATCTCATTTCATAATTCTGTAGCATTACAATGCAGTTCTGGATGTATAATGCACAATTTATTGTTTGTTTCTTCTCAGAAGTCTTCTTTTTAGCTATCTTATGTGATGTAGTGAACTATATAGAGTTGTGCACATCTCAGGACAACTGGTTATTTAACATTCATGAGAATATCGTATTTACAAACTTCATAAAGAGTACAACTACTGGGTTGCACTATAACAAATAGAATTTGGAAATAGATCATATTTTTAAGTCTTGAGAAGCATAAATCCGGGATGGCAGTATGACAAAATTGTTGTAACTACGTAATCTAGTCTAATACAGATGGGTTGAATATATATATGGTAGTTCCGGGTCATTGTATGTTTACATTGAAGTCACCAGCAATAGAGGCTGAAGCTAACTTCAGAATAAAGCAAACAAATATTTGAGCCTAAGTAGGGAAATTAGTTCTGAAGAATTCTAGTTTCCTGTTGATCTATGTCTTCCAGCTGCTCAGCTTTCATATCTGAAGTAACTTATGCGTGCTGAAAGAGTTTATAAATGTTTTTCTTCCATTTAATGTTAAACTGCGACTTCCGTGTGAAGACTTTCCATCATCGAGGCACTTTGATGGCCTATTCCCTTTATCAGGCCTCTTATTTTCATGACATTTGTAGATTTATTATTCTTGGGACCTCTAGCCTCTACTTCACATGTGGCCGAAATCAGAGGCAGGGAAACTCACACACATACACATACACAAGCCCTGTTTCCATAGGAAATCACTCTAAAAAGATAGTCTTCTGCCTTTTGTTTTACAAGAAATGATCTCACTGTAGTCAGAACGGATGTCCTATAAAAGACATTGCATGCTTTTCCCATTCAAATGAAAGATAAACAATTAACAGCACTGAGTATGAGAAGAGTAAACAAGGAGCAGTAAGCGATAGACCAGTGACCACTGGGAAGTTTAATGGCCCACTCAAAGCAGCAGTATTCTGCTTCATTTGGAAGGGAGGAATGGTTTTCAGATAGACTCATAGAATCAAAGAATATCCCAAGTTGGAAGAGATCCGTAACGATCATCAAGTCCAACTCCTGACTCCACACAGGACCAGCCAAAAATCAGACGATATGTCTGAGAGCATTGTCCAGATGCTTCTTGAAGCAAGCTCTGAGTTCATGGCCACTTCCCTGAGGTCATATCATACCACACCACAGTATGACAGAATCAGAGGGATGGAAGGGACATCTGGAGACCAAGTCCAACCCCCCTGCCAAAGCACGTTCCCTACAGTAGTTGGCACAGGAAGGAGTCCACATGAGTGCTGAACATCTCCAAGGAAAAAGACTCCACAGGCAGCCTATTCCAATGCCCTGTCATATCATGCCACGGATTGTTGCATCTGTTTTCCTATCCCTATTTAGTCTATTTCTGATCATAAACTTAATAAGTTTCTCTTCATTTTTTTTTTCTGATTCTATGGCAAAATTCCCTTCCCTAGTAACAAATAGCCTTATTATATATAACAAATAAATTCTTATTGAAAATAATAAATAGTCCAATGCTATGTTAAGAGTCATCTTCCCTCTTTGGTAGGATGAACATAGAGATTAGAACCTTCTTTTGTTAGGGTGAATTCAGTAATACAGTAGATACAGTGAGCAGCTAAAAAAGCCTAATAGACTTGAAGTTGGATTCTGCAATGGATTCTACAGTGATTGATGCTGCAAACTAGAAGCATACAATTACAGGATCCTCCAGACTTGAGAATTTGATAGAAATCTCCTCATTACTTGTCACTGAACAGTTTCAGACTTACAATATGCTTGTCCGGTATGACCAAACGTTATCTAAACCTTATAATTTAGTTCAATCTGACAATTCCTTGGAAGAAATGTAGTATGTAGCCTCCATTTCCCAAGCAGAATAAAATTAATATTCAAGACATTGATGTTTCTGAGTATTTATTGTGGTACTTTAAAGCATATTAACTCCATTTATAGATGTTTCAAGTCAGTTCAAAAAATAAAATGAGGCTTTAAGTTTTAGGCAGTATTTCAGCAGGTTTTGGTTAAGAGTTTTTAGAAAGTTACTGGACAGGAAATACGAATTTTGCTAGGAAAACAAAGAGCACACTCAAATTAAGGCCTCCTTGAAGCAAAGTGCTTATGTGTTTACTTATGTTATCATGTCTATTAGCTCACTAGTGTATATATTTTTTCAGATAAGAAATCTGTGGGTTTCAAACATGAAAAAAAAAACCCCAATCCCTGAAAATACATTCCTCTATCTAAAGGCCAACAAGGTTTATCTCTTATTTATACCAGTGCATTCAATTTACTTTGTAACGCGTAAGATAGAAACAACTGCAGTGCCTGAACTTCGAACGTTTTTTTTCTATTCCAGATTTTATTACCTTAGCCATTAAAGATGAAAAGGCTGGTTAAAATTTAGTCCGCTGTTAACTGTTCATTACCATTATTTGCATTATCCTGAAGGGAAGGCAATTTGCAGTAGAGCCTAAAACCAAACTGAGTTTTTATAAAACCTCACTTTAAAATTTTACTGTAGCAACAACATTTGCACTTAATATATTTGAAAATTTTATTTAATAGCCTCATATGTTCAGAATAGTTACATCACGGCTTTTAAAAAGGATTGCACTCAGCTACTCAGTCCATTGAAATACTAGAAAACAGGGAAAAGGAAATCATGGAGTGTAGAGGAGCTGCGTCCACTGGACTGAGTTGTTTGTAGCAAGTTCCTACTGAATTTGAAGATGTTCTCATGCCTTCTGGTAGACTCTAACGCACTTGACACCATTCATGTCACATTCCTAGAAGATAAAGAAATGAATTCATTCATTTGCCTTGCCTCAGTACAGAACATAAGAAAAAAGGGCTGCAGCTCAGGATTTTTAGAGTTTTGTTTCAGGCTACTGACTGGCAGCACTCAAACCGGGCAGTAGGGCTGAACTCACCACCACCAACTGTCCATCCACAAGTTTCCGTGTGATTATGGTCTTCTTGCCATCCCATTCCTGCTCCTGGATCAATGACCCATCATCTTTTAAGCTGACAAGTGTCTGAAAAACAGAATCTAAGTGTTCATATTTTACCAACAGCATTTATTGAAGGCTGATGCTGCCCGACCTACTTTCTTCCAAAGGAAAAAATCCCACTCCATCTCACTCAGTAATAATTTTGCCATTGAAATCTACAAAGCCAGGATATTCTCTTAATTTTTTATTGATCCTCTTCTTACATTAGCTGACTGTTCACTTCCTGCCCTGACACATTCCTGCATACAACAAACCTCTGACAGCATGCACAACTTCAATAACAAGAGCGGATGACATTCTCTGTTCATGTCTTTGTGAAAGGGCTTTGAGCTTTTGTGTAGCATTTATTCGATCTTGCAGAAATAGATGAATTGCCAGCATGTGGTTGAAGAGACGGGGAACAGTACATAGAGAGCACTCACACCAGCAGATAAAGGAGACATATTTGAGGGTTTCTTTGTGTTTAACTTCCTTTTGGGTTAATGTTCTCCCTACTCAGTGCAAAGAGATGCTTTTGTTGCCTTATGAAACTGGAGTCTAGGGACTGACATTCACTTTTATGCCTGGTGTATAGTCCCTGCACACTGAGCTAATCTCTTGTTATGCAAATAGGAGAGGTTGAACAGTCAGGTCAGCTGCAGGGCTGCACTGCCACTGATTAAACATCAATGGGATTTTTTCCATAGGCTTCCAATAAAATGGCATTTGGCTTTAAAATGGATTCAAAGGTCTGTTAGTTTTACTAACACAATGCTTGTTTAACAAATTGAAGGCAACAGTACACAAGACAAGATTAGTTTCAGCATTTTCCCTCTTTGGAAATTGCTTGATCCAGAAAAAATCAATTGATTTCAATGATACTTATAGTGACAGCTGTTCATCAAATAAAAGCACTGTTAGCAAGGATGCCAAAGCTGACTTCTAAATACTGCCTTCATCCACAAAACACCCAAAGAACTGTGTTTATTCATCAGAAAGTCCAGAATAC
Organism: Centrocercus urophasianus; assembly: GCF_019232065.1. Taxonomy (NCBI): domain Eukaryota; kingdom Metazoa; phylum Chordata; class Aves; order Galliformes; family Phasianidae; genus Centrocercus; species Centrocercus urophasianus. Next base: position 26,540,124 of record NW_024884253.1, read on the forward strand.
TGACCTGAGTTTTTCTGCCATCTAATGTGTTTTCCTCAAACTTCTCACCGATCTTGAAACTGAACTGTGAAGTTTTGAAGGTGCTTTCTGTTTTCACAGTGATTGTATCCCCCTCCTTAATGATGTAAACATCTGGTTTCGCCATGCTTCCCATTTTTCTCATGGCCATACCCACACCTGCAAGGCAAGAGGCACAGTGTCACAAAGTCAGTTAAACCCCAAGGCTTATGGCCACACAGGAATCCAAATACTTAATTCCCATTTAATTAGGAGCTCAAATATGCTTGAGAATCAAAGCTCAAGAGTCCCAAAGAAATAGGATGTTTTAAATTATCCATTGATGGGGAAGGAAAAAAGCTTGTTTGCAAGGTTATTCCTTTGCTTCCTCAAAGAGTTACAGGTAAATCTGTGTTCCGCTTTAGAGGACTCACAAATGTCCTGAAACTCAGCACTGATTTTTTTCCAAACAGAAATAAGTATTAAACAGGAAAAGAAACACAAAAGCATCAACAAATATATATAAAAAATAACGTTCTGAATGCTTGGAACATTCTAAAGCATGGGTGTCCAACCTTTTGGCTTGCCTAGACTGCACTGAGTGAAAAGAAATCATCTTGGACAGCATATAAAACATATAGTTAATGTATATAAGTAACAAAACATTTTTTCTATTTTTTATTAAAACATAAAAAGGAGGGAAACAAGACCATAAAACAAGCGGATTGAACATGTATGGTCTATAGAATTAATTGACAGGTAATTCCACTTGCACATCTATTTCAACGTAAAAGGCAGTCTTCAATCATGCTGTACACAATTGCAAATGTGCAGTTTTTAATGAAATGTCAGCTCTTGTTTCCTGTCTCCAAAATACTGGCTTCTGAATGAGAATGCTCCTGTTACATGAAATACTGCTCACAGGCAACTTGCAGGCAAGACTTTTGGAAATGGCTGGAAATTCAACACATTATGGGTATCAAATGGAGACTTGTAGTCCTCAAAATGCTCCAGCACCTAAAAGATTCCCCATCTCAGCCTGTGTGTGTGCTTTGCTTGAGTCTTTTTGATCTGAAGGATGAAGATAGAAATAAGAGGATATTCAAGCAACAAACTGGACTCCATTGAATGGGAAAGTACAGATCTGCACCAAGTGCTGATAAGTAACCAAATGGATCAAGAAGTGCCACCAAGTGGGTGCGTAGTTAAAAGCGCTGTCGTGTCCAGCTCAGCCCCATACTGCAGTGCACAGGATGCTTGGGTGAGGGCTGAGTCCATGAAACAAAGATTACGGTTTCCTTAGGAGGTGCAAATTTAAGAAAGAAACTTCCAGCCATTGCTTCTCCAAAATCAGACAAGATTCCAGCAGTGAGCCATGAGCACGAGCCTGCAGAGCACAAGCCGGTCCTCTTGCGTTCGGGTGTTCTGGTGAAACTGCAAGGTACTGTCAAGGTGACCCCCCCCATCCCTTTGCTGTTGTCCAGTCCATGGTGAGTTACAGATCAGCTACATCTTGAAATCCAGCTACAGAGGTGGGCAGAGTTATTCTTTCCATGCAGCAAGCAGTGAAATGCAAACGTTCTTATCCTGGGAATTGTCTTCTACACTGACTGAGCAGAATCTGCAGAATCACAGCGCATCTCAGCTGGATCACGGGCAGAGCTTGCTAAGCAGTCAGCAATCTGCCCGAATTGCAGTTGTAACAAAGAAAAGCGACCGGCTTAAGATTGCGATCTAGAAGCAAGCTGACTACTCGCTGCCTACACACAGGAGCTCTGTGAGTCACCCCACTTCATTTTTACTGTGAAGCTGCAGCTCCTGCTTAGCACCCCGGCATCCTTAAACACAGCTGAGTGGATCCCAGCTCAAATGTCTGAATCTCCTCCATCACAGCCTTCTGAGAGGCTCAGCCCAAAAGGTTTTCTCAGCTCACACCTACCACACACCGACAGGCATCACAAATGTGATCACAGCCGCCATCTCTTGCACACCGTAACTGTAGCACTGCCTTTTGTATTTTACAAGAAGAACGCCTGACCTAAATTCCTTCCTCTCCTCCTCCAAAGAGGCTCAAAGCAAAACTTCCCCCTTCTTGAAAAAGCATCCCGGCCTTCAGCACTGAATAAACGCAGAGAACAACAGCTTCTGAGTACACAGCCACTGCAACGTCTATCACCTGTCAGCTGGGATGCTCACAGGGATGCAGGAAACTGCTCTCGATTCAGCACCGGCGTGCTGCAGAACGTACAGCAGCCCGGGGCTGCGGACAGCGCGCCGTGCGCTGTGCGCGTAGAGCAGCCCGCGGAGCGCAGCCAGCCCCGGGCACCACGCGCAGCTGATCCGCTTTGGGTCGCACCCGCCCGGCTAGAGGCGGCCCGGTTCCGCGCTATGCCCGGCTCCGGGCGGCGCCACCTCGGCCCGCGGCCCCGCATCCCCCGCGCCGAGCCGGCCCCGCTCCGTCCGCGGCACCGCGCCAGGCAGTAATCCGGGCTCGGCAGCCGGAGGGAGGGGGAGCGGCGGGGATGTGCCTGCGGGCACCGGCACCTGCCAGCGGTGCGAAAGAAATAAGGAAAAGAATAATTTTAAAACGAGATTTCCCACATTGTCCGACGAGGAGGAGGTGGCCGTGCCAGGATCGGAACGCGGAGCCCGCGATGCCGCACCCCGGAGCTGCCGCGGATTCCCCCCGCGGACCTTGGACAGAGCCTCGGCGGCGGCTCCGGACCGAACCCCGGGGTGCCGGACTCCCTGCCCGAGGCGGAGAGCCCCCGTCTCCTTACCCAGCTCCTTCATGTACTCCTCAAAGCCCTCGCTGGAGACCAGGCACCATTTGCCTAAAAACGCGTCAATGGCCATGGCGATGGCGGCGGCTGTAGCGGCGTACCCGAAGACGCTGTGAGGCAGAAGGACGGACAGCAGTGGGGCCGCAGCCTCCTTTATAGCGGGGCCGGGGACATGTGCCGCCGGGGAGAGCCAATGGGGCTCCCGCCGCGCCCCGGCCCCTTCCCCGCCGAGCCCCCGCCCGCTGAGTCCCGCCCGCGGCGGCGGCGGCAAGAGCGGGCACGTAGTGCTGCCCTTCTTTCTCCTCCTCTTGCAGCCACGCGCACACACGCACACACACACACACACGCACACACACGCACACGCACGCACCTCCCTGCCCTCACACCTGCAGTCCCACAGCCCGGGTACCAGCAACCCCCAGACACGGGGGTGGTGGGCACTGCTGGGGATGTCTCAGCCTTCACGCTTCTTCGGATGAAGAAGAAAAAATCCACTCAGCGCCTCCTGCTGCAAATGGATCCAAAAGTGGCTGCTGGGATTTGGGCTGCAAGGAGGCTTTGGAATTCTGGAGCGCTGGATCCTAAACTGCACCATTTGTTACAAATCATAGTAATGGTGGTGCTATTTTTATGGATATTTCAGGTAGGACAGAACATGGGGCACGGAGACAGAGCAATAAATCATAGACTCAGGATGTCCCAAGTTGGAAGAGCTCCATTACAGACATCAAATCCAATTCCTGGCTCCAAACAAGGCCACCCAAAAATCAGACCATAAATACTCAGCATTCCAAAACTGCTTATTGGCCCTTCCCATCAAGCCCCCATATCGCTTGCCACGTCACATCATACCACGCTGCAGCAGTGTGGGGCTCACTGCAGATCCAGCATACCTGTTACTCACACACATCAATGGGCAGCAAACACAATTTACCTAAGCACAGAATTTACACATATGCTTATCACAGAATCGTAGAATTGCAGAATACCCTGAGTTGGAAGGGACCTGTAACTACCATTGAGTTCAACTCCTGGCTCCACACAGGACCACCCAAAATTCAAACCATGATTGTTGTAGATAGGAAGAAAAGCATTCGTGCAACCTCATGCTTTAGCACAGGGAAAATGCGGATTTGATCTTAGTACATCTGCAGTACCCTAATTCCTACTTCTGACAGGAAAGCACTGCAGTCGCCATTGCTGCAAACTGGCACCTTCATGTAACATCCATGAAGTTACTTGCTCTGTGAGGCCAATCTTCTGTCAGATTCTGTCAGTGCACTGGGAGACCTACTGTCTTATTTTGTGAGAACGCTGCTATTTCCGAGTCACAACAGAAATCCTGACTCCAGTGTATCCCAAAGTGAGATTTCCAGCAGCAGGACTATGCCAGTCATTGTCCCTTTAACCTTGCACCCAAATGGATGAAACTCAGAACCACCACCTCTTGACCAGCAAACTAAAATCTGAATCTGTGCCTGGTACCCGTGAGGGTTTGGTGGACTAATGGTGGCTCCATGCTAGTACCTTTGTGGAAGAGCTAGAGTCTGAGGTGTCAAAAGTGGGTAAGACAGTGAAGTCTCTGTGCTGGTTCCAGAGATGGTGCTGTGAATTCGGGTGTTTGGTGCTTCCATTTGCACATAGCAGTGATGCAGTGCAGCAGAGCTAAACGAATCAGTTTAAAGGTTTAATACCTTCTAGAAAAGGTCAGATTTATCACACACTACACCATCAGCTCCTTTTTCAGCTGGGAATTTTTAAGCCCTTCTATTTAACTAACCTTCCCTAGTGAGCTGCCTTTAATTACCTTCAGCCTCTCTGGCAAGATGTTTTCTTTTAATATGCAAACAATGCTGTAGCGTCTGTCATAAGGCAGCATCCCACATTGCTTTTTCATCATTAAGCAGCTACACTGAAACACAAGACTTTCAGCTTCCTTCCACTTTTGTCTCTGTGGGGTTTTTTGGTTGGTTGGCTGTGTGGTTGGTTGCTCTCTGTCTTGTGCAAGAGTCATCAGAGTAAATTTTAAATTAGGCTGATGTTCACTAATTCATGTTAGCAGAAGCAAAATTCTGTCTGTTGTGCAGTTCCTTTCAGAAAGGATGAATTAATCATCTTTCACTTAGGTCTTAGGAAATATTTAGTCTTGTAAAACAGGGATGATTTCTAGAAATAGAAATCTTGGCTTTCGTTCACCTCTGCTAGCAAAGAATTTCTGATCCACATTTCTGCAGCGCTGCCTGCAGATGGTTTATGATATGCAAACACACAGGTGTAAGTGCTGCTAATGCAACAGAAGATGTAAAATCCACTATTTCCATCTAGTGGTGAGACAGTATTCCTGGATCTGAAGTATATGGAGATCACTTATCTACCTGTATGGAAGGCACCTGTATTTTTAATCCTCCCACAAGTGATTTGTTTTGATTTACTCTCCTTAGAAAATGTTCAGGTCTAGGCATGTAAGTTCGTATGCAGCATCAACAAGATGAGAGAGTCTTATCTCTCTTTTCTGAAAAGCAGACTGCCAGGATTCAGTGACAACTCTTTCAGTTCTTACCAAAATCAAGTGTTCTGCAAGTTTAATCCAGTGATTCAGATTACTGACTGTGATACTGTCAGTGCCACATCTCAAAAATTCTTTGAAACAGGAGAGTGCTGAAATTTGTGGTATCTCAAGTAAATAAATTAACTAGAAGGACCAGATGTGTCCTTTTGGGTGGGGTACAAGTGGAGCAGACTACCAAATATACTTTATTTTTTTTTTTACTATTTACAATACTTAAAATATTACATATATGTTGACCAAACATTTCAAACGTGATGGAAAGCAGCTCCTTATTTTGAGAGCCAAAATGAAATGGTTGAATATTCAGAGATGCTTGGGCCTCAGCCATCTGTCTCTGTAAATCCCAAAGCTCTATAAATCCTGCCTGATTTAATGCTAAGATCAAGATCAGGTGCGTTTTGATGTAATATTCTCTTCTCTCTGCATATACTCAAACAGAAGCAGCAAATGTATACATTCACAACCAAAAGTGTTCAATTCCTATGCCAGATATTACTATTTCAGTGCTTACAGTGAAAGTTGTCTGAAAGCAGTTGCGCTCTTCTTCTATGTTAGACTATATACATCATCAGAGAATCAAATTAACACTGAGAAGTGTAAAATTTTCCATGAATACTAGTGGCACGGAAGGCACGTAGCCAGAGTCAGAAGCAACCACAGTTTGGGCAGTTTGCGCCTGCCAGAGAGGATGTTTAGCCAAGGTAGTCAAGCCCTTACATCTTATAGGAGGGGAGGATATTACAGTTCTTATTACCAATTGTGAAGGAAAGGGCCAAGGGAAGAGTGCAGAGAGACCTTCATCCTACTCCTTTGGGCATCGTGCAGCAATGCTTCATCTGACATGAAGGCAGGAAGCTGTGGCTGGCACGGCCTGAGGTTTCTCTTCACGTAGCCATTACTTTGGCTATTGCATGTGTGCCAAGCCATAGTATGACTCTGAAAGTCATAATACCTGCTGCTTGGGCAGGGCAGAGCACCACCTCTCTCATCTGCAACACATCACTGGTGAGCTTGCATAGGAGGTGCAACTTTTTCCTTAGACTTTTCCTCATTAAAATGCCCTTCTGTTTAACCTGGAAGGAACCCAATCTGATCGCACTGAGCTTTGCCAGATTGTTTAGAAGGGATCTTGCTTCCCTTCCAGTGTACAGACATTTCACGTATATATAATCACCTTCCTATAGGCATCTTCTTCTAGACAAGTCTACCCCTTAAGAAAGTCTTAAAAAGATTGCCAGCGCAGTCCAAATTTTACTCTTCATCCTACAGCTAGCTGTGAAAAAAAAAAAATTAAACCACTGCATGAATAATAGTTACTCACCCCCAAGGCATGGATGAGAGAAATTGCATAGGTGGCACAGCTTTATTTCTGCTTCCTTGTTGTACAAGCATGGTTTTCCCTTCCCAGCCATGTCATCAGGGGTAGACATGATGAAACGCATGCTGCAGTTGCATAGCTGGCATAGGTGAGCTTTCCTCCAGCTCAGAAGCTTGGGCAACACTCGGCTAGGGATTATGAAGCAACACATGAACCTACATGTTTTCATCTATATGTCAATACAATCAAGATCTTCTAGTGTAGGGGCATTGCATCACCTTTAAGCTAAATGAGCCGGACATAGCCTGTGTTTTATCAATGGGCTTTGTGCAATCCATCCACCTCCACGTCAAAACAAAACAAAGCCATTTACTTGCCAACACAGCTTCATCTAAGGGGCGCGGGCCTGCAGATTCCTTGCCTTGGATGTGGCCATGCCTCTCAGTGGCCACTGTTGGGGGTGGGCTGTCTCACACATATTCTGTCTTCTGTGCCAAGCCAATGGGAGCTCCGATGGCTGCTGATGCTGCAAGGTATTACTGTAATGCAATTAGCACGCTGTCAGCATCAGCCTGTGGTCTGCAGATCGTCATCAGCATGCTCAAAGCAAACTTAAAGAGAAATGCTTACAACAGTGGTAAAGTTCGGTGCTCTGATGGCTCATCACTGGTACCCTGCTTAAGTGACAAAAGAGAGAGCACCAGGACTTGAAGTGACCAAAAAATCAGCTTCTGGTTTCGTTCTCCTCATTTCAGATAAAAATGACCTGATGCAGTTCCAGTTCACCTCATGGTGACTTCAGAATCAGAGCCTGCATCTGACTGAGAAAGCTTTGAAAAATCCTCTTTGTTCAGTAGCAGGATGTACCCTGAAGGGCATCCGCACATTCATACAAATAGTTCTCTTCAGAGTTTCATAATTAGCGTAGTCATTACAATACTGAAAAAGATTAGGATGGTTACAAATGGCTGTCCATTGTCCATGGTTTGAGCACTGGAAGGAGCATGGGTGTGAGATGCCCAGGGCACCAATTGTGAGGGCTTATATTTGCCAGAAGCAAGTCTTCTCATAGCTGTGGGCTGATGGGCTCCTGGGGGGTAATTCCAGCATCAGGTTCAGGAAGGATTTTCTCTTTCACTGACTGCAGAAGGAACTTAGGAAAAACACTTGGAAGCAAACACTATTTTTTACTACTATCCTGCTCCAACTGCCAACATGCTAAGTTTGCCAAGTGTGTTAACTACATGCCTTGTATCTAACAGATGTAAGAAAATCCTTCCTTCTCAAGCAACTGTGCAGAATAGGCAGGTGTTTTCCAGTTTGCTCTTCTAGGCCTGAAAAGCCTCATTTTATTTGAGTTTACATTCTCAATTCCTTCTCAAGACACAGTCTTACATATCTAGACCAGAGAAAAATCTGTAAGGAGGTGAGAAATGTAATTGCCTCTTCCTGATTTTCTTTCCTATGCTTCTGCCATTAGATAGCTTCTGGTACTGTTTCTATACTTTTTCTTGTATGCACATATGGAGAAGTCTCACTTGGGGCTGAGCTGTATGAAGGGAGAAGTAACCATACAATTCATAAATCTGCCATTTCCAGAAGGTAACTTGGGATACATTCAAGAAGAGGATTTTGAAGAGAAGGTCTCTTAAGTCCCATATACCTAAATAGACTTTAAAAGAAACAACTGCACAGATGTACTGGTAATGAGAAGGCAGTTTAAGGAAGAATTGTGTCTGAGATGACAAATAATTCGCTGGCTTTGCATGCTGACCACACTATTTTTACAGATAAGCTGGAAAGGAGCATAGGGGTCAGAAGAAACAGAGAAGTAGTAACGGGCTGAGGAAGGAACACGCTGCTTTGCCTCCTGCCTGCCCTCTGATGTTCTGTAGGGATTGTCAGTCTGAGGCATGAAAGCATCTCCACCAAGGACTCGGCCTTTCCCAGGCTTTGCTCTTACTGACCAAGCATTCCCTTCACGAACAAGTCTGCCTGCCCGCTTTTCTAGCTGTTTTGCCTTAAAAGAAAACTCTTTTCATATGTAAGTATGTCCAGCTTCCCTCTCCTAGGGAAGCCCAGTGCAGCCACTTTCACTGAAATGCCAGCTTGCAAGGCTGCCAGTAAATAACAGTGTTTAAAGCTGCACAGTCTCTGAGTTCATGTTAACTCTGCTTTCAAATACCACTGAAACTTAAAACAAGAAAACATGATCAAAACACATAACATAGGAACCCTTTTGTCTTCACATTCCCTACTCTGAACACAGCCTTAATTTTGTAAATTCTTAGATTATCAGCTCAGTGTAAGGTGACACTCTTAGACAGAGAACAGAGAATAAAATGGCCTAGTCAAGTCTCCACATCTCAGCATACTCAGCATCTCTGAGAGTGAAGCTGAGGAAGAAAAAAGAGAACAAGCAGCAGTCTACCAGGAGCAAAGCTTCTCTGAGAGAGTGGTCAGGTGCTGGAACGGGCTGCCCAGGGAGATGGTGGAGTCACTGCCCTTGGAGGTGTACAAGGAATGTTCAGATGCTGTACTGAGGGACGTGGTTTAGTGGGAAATACTGCTGATGGGTGGACGGTTGGACTTAAGAGGTTTTTTCCAACTTTGGTGATTCTATGAAGCTACTGCAGGTTCCTAGCAGACAGCAAGGAAGGCGCAGAGATGACTGACTCAGGCCTCCCAGAGGGAAAAGAGCAGATGAGATCAAATAGTACAGAAAGAGACTCTTAAGTCAGAAGGAGAAGCTGTTATCTAAACAGCACGTTCATGTGTTTTAGTACTATTTTCTCTATACGCTGACAAGAAGGTATTTGTATGACAAACAGGTCTGAGATTATTCTAATAATTGTTTTAAATCTCCAGGTATTAAAGGTCTAGACATTTTGATGCCATCTCCTGCTACCAGACACCCTGCTCATCCTACACGGTGTGGTGTTTCTATTTAGTTAATCCGAGCATCTTAAGGACCTGCTCAAATTCTTTTTATGTTTAGGCAAGTGGCTACATTTTTGCTGAGGAATTATGATCAAGATTCGTGGGTCAGCGAATAACAACATGCTAAGTTGCTTATCCAACCCTTCTTTGTTTGATATGATCAATCTTAATACCCTCTGTATCCACAACGCCTAGAGCACACCTGCCAATGAAACATCAGAACAGCAGGCCACTGGACCAGGATTCAGCTGCAGAGGAGCAGAATCTGATACTGTATGAAGAGCTTATGGTAAAATTATCTAAATGCTTAAAGAATAAATTCATTAAAGATTATCTTTAAGATACTTGAAAATTCCATTTGCACCCTTATGGTACAGGGAAAGGAATTTTCTACATATTAACACAATCATCATCAGAGGAGCACTCCCTTGCCCAGAGTGCTCATTTTTATCACTTCAGTATCTTGCAGTCTTGAGAATGTACATTTTTAGCTTTGTTTTTCTATCCTGTACATTTTTACATTACATATTTCAATTATAGAGAATTATATTTTTAAGCATAAAATATACCATACTTGGTAATCATCATTTACAGGGATGGGGCCACAGTGACAGGACAAGAGGCGACAGGCACAAACTGACACCAAGATGTTTTTCTGGTAACAAAGCACTGGCACACGTTGCCCAAAGGCTGTGGAGTCTCCTCCTTGGAGATCTCAAAAGCCATCTGAACATAGCCATGAGCACCATGCTCCAATTTCAACAATGTGAGGAAGAAGCTGTGAAGACAGACCTTGACAGCACCTTCAGAAAGGACAGTGTCTGTTCATGAATCCTGGCAAAAGGAAAGTAACATTAGTTTTAGATACAGATTTTTGCCTTAAGTCTGTCGACAAATTCATGTTGGAAATACATGTACTAGAATTTTATAAAAATTCAAGCACTTGATTAACAATGTGTAGAATACCCCCAATAGGACTGCACCTGCAATCTTTCAGAACTGAAATGCAATGACTCTTTCATTAAGAACTAGAACAGATGCACGTGAAATACATGTGCAGTTGACACTTTCACCAGCACAGCCTGAGGACAGATCAGCCCTCCCAAACCCAAAGCTCTCTGCAATACAGATGAGACACCTAAGCAAATAACAGGGTAGGACACAGGACTATAAACACCAAATAAAGCTCTCCTTTGATCTTTATGAAACGTTTAATGAAATCTCCCAAATGTGAGTGACAAAAATATTTCAGAACTGAACTTCAAAGATAGCTCTTTTCTCCAATTACCAAAAACACTAGCTTATGTTTCCCTTTGAGCTAAATTTTGCTACTTTTATGCCCAATGAGTACCTCAACTGTGTATTCACAATCCCATTACCTTGTTACTTTAATTGCTGAGCTAAATTTACATTTGGCAAATATCACACTTTCTTGAATAACAGAGGAAGAAAATGGCAGGGACTTAGCAACAGACAGAGTATAAATTGAGCATCTGAAAATCTACTCTGTATTTGCAGGCTGTTGTTTCTCAGCTTCATCAGTGATGAGTACTTTAAAATTCATTGGAAATAATGTCTAGAGACACCTGTCTTCTCTTCAGCACTAATTAATTCAATAACCAATGTGCAGTATTCATATTTATATGCAAAAATGTCACATTGGTCCAACATGCAGATAAGAGACAGCTGCATTCATGTATCTTAAGCCATTTCAATCCTCTGCTGCCATACAATTTGTTGATCCACTGTGTTTTCTTTTCAGGGAAGATGTTGAAGAACTTCAATAGTTGATTTTGCTCCACATTAAACTGGTCAGTTTTTGGCCACCTCTCAGAATTTGTTGCATTGGAGAAAATCTCTCTTTGCAGCCTCTTGTTATAACAGATGCAAATGCAACACAGTTGTTCTGTTCCTCAGGGATTCTTCTTGCTTTTCTGTTCTGCAGCAAGCTCTTTTGCATTGCATCTGGACCCCAATGCTGTTAACATTTCAATTGTTGTCAGGTTGGCTCCTTTCATTATCAGTCGCTCTCCATCAGCTAGAAAGGAAAGAAATTTTAAGAACTTACAAATGTTTTAAGTCACAATTACTTTTGTATGCAGTTCTGGCTTGCATTTATATATCCAAATACCCTGCTCATCTTGTCTGATTAGAAAGTAGTCCACTTAGCAAGAAATCCTATTATGGAACAAACAAATATATTAAATTGTAACTGTTAACATCTAATCTTAATTTCTGTACTGCATTATCCAAAAATAAGAAACAGTTCTCAAGATGTATGAACAGTAAGAGCATATCGTTGATAAGAATAGCTCACACTATGCCATCAAAGTCATTTAACAGAAGGCACTGGTAGGCATAATTTCCACACATGGCTCAGAGTTTTAGCAACATGTCATATACAGTCCATTTAACTCACTTCTTTAGCCAAAACAGTGAAATGGTTTACACAATCTGGTGGTTATAACATTAAAAAGTAGACAATACTTGGATGTGTAAATTCTTGGGGATAATAAAGCACTTTAAAACAGAGAGGGAGCATTAGAAATTAAGGATGGTACCTAAGTTACTTTTTGATTTTTGCAAGACTTGCAAATATAAAAGATGTACTCAAATCCATTTAATGCAGTACTATGCATGGCATCCATGTTCCAATCACACTTGCCAACGGGAAGGGCTGCAAATTCTTCCCTTGGAAATTAATCAGCTCTTAGAAAGTGGAGTTCAGAGCTGTGGCTCTTGGCATTAGTGAAATAAATTGTACTGCTTTACTGTGAAAAACACTAAGCTTTACTGCTTAAGTCTTAATACATCACAGATACAGTCAAGGATGGGAAAAGAAGAGGCATGAGAGAGGGAGAAACCTCTGTCAACACTGAAATAATTTGGCTTTCCTCAGCAAACAAGTACATTCAGCACTCTCAACATTTCTACTGATTCATTAAACATAGAAAAGCTTAAAGAAAAGTGGTTAACAGGAAAAAATATAATGAAAACTTTAATGGGCTACGTGCCTTACTGGGCCATTACAGCACAGCAGGAAAGAAGATACAGCCCGAGAAAAGGACAAAATCAGATTACAGCCATCTGTTCACAGCCTTGAATCTGGGCTGCTTCCATGACTGATGAAACTTCCCCTATCAATTCCCTGCATGCTTGCTGGGTCTCCAAAGGAAACTAAGAAATTTGCTGTACATCAGTTGACCTCATTCTGTAAGTCCTGCACATGTATGGTCTTACATGAGCAGTTCCTTCCAGCTACATCTCAAGTTATTCAGTTGCATAAAGAACTACAAGTATTAAACTTGTCTAATCTCAAGACAGATGTCTCTACCATAGAAAACAAACAAACAAAAATACAGAACGTGAACAGATTCTTACATCAAAGCAGAGCTACACTTATTTTCCTGGAACTGACCTTGACTGCAAGGTTACACAAGGATCCCATTGCTAAAGTGGACTCAACTCTATACAACAGTTAGGTCTAGTGAAGACTTGTATATGTACATGTTAATGTTAATGACTTCCTTTTTCTTTCTGAGCTGGGCAACATCCAGATGTGGAAGAGAATTAAAAATAATTAAAAAAAAATTAATCACAGCAAAAATTATCAGAGGAAACAGTGTAAAACCACAAACCTGCAAGGACTTCTTGTGAAGATTAAAAATGACCTCTTACCAAACATAACATCTACAAGTGGTTCAGATCCGTCGTGTCTCACATCTGCAGACACTTCACAGTTCCTGTTAGTGGCTTGGATTCTCTTATGGTTTATACATTGGAGAAATGTTCTGAAAATATATTTTAAAATACACTGAGTATTTTACAGTATTACAGTAAATTACAGTAAATATATAACAGATGCATGAAAAACATTTGAATAGTTTGACATTGCTGGGTGACAAAAGTATAAATAGAATAGGATTTATATTCAGTAACGTCAGACATGCACTTCTTATCAGGCAGCAATCCAGATGATTACTTACATGCTAGTGGACTTCTTATATGCTAACACGTAAAAAGTATACCAAAGAATTTCAGCAAGCACATACACTTTCTGAATTTCTCTGATGAGTTAATAATAAGAGTCAGCAAGGCAACTTACATTTTTCTTTATACACTGCTTGCTTACCACTGTTTTGTTGTTTGAGTTTGAGGCAGCGTTTATTTATACATCTTTAGTACATCTTCTGTGGATATGTGAAAAACATACCATTCGGCTCACATTCTGGCAGTTCAAAGACATTCCAAGCTAAGCTGTGATAATAGTGCATTTCAAAAGTAGACATGTCTGAAAATCTATTGCAAAATAGCACTTTACAATCCTCTGGTGCAGAGCTTACATCCCTCAAGAAGCATAATCACTTAGATTTCCTCAACAGACAATTACCAGGAATACTGCCTCCCACCATCATCACTCGGATGAGGAACTGCAGCTTCTCATCTGTGGGCTCAGCAGCTCTAAGAGGTACATCTCCAGGGACTGCTGGTAAAGCCAGATGCTCATGCTTATACAGAATACTTCAAGCCAGAAGGGCACCACTGAGTCTAACTCCTGGTTCTACACACTGAAGTTTACATGGAGACCCTGAGGTCCTCTACAGAACTACACAAAACAAACACATCCTCCCCGCTATAAAAAAGACAGGGATCTCCTGGAAAGAGTCCAGTGGAGGGCCATGAAGATGGTAAAAGGGCCTGGAGCACCTCTCTTATCAAGGTGAGCGACCTGGGTCTGGTCAGCCTTGAGAAAAGAAGACTGAGAGGAGATCTGATCTCAGAGGAGATCTGAGTGTCCGTGAATATCTTAAGTGTGGGAGTCAAAGGAACATGGCCAACCTCTTTTCAGTGGTCTGTGGGGACAAGACAAGGAGAAATGGCCACAAACTGAAGCACAGAAAGTTCCACATCAATATGTGAAAAAACATCTTCACAGTACGGGAGGTTGTGGACTCTCCTTCTCTGGAGATATTCAAGAACTGCTTGGATGCCTACCTGTGCAGCCTGCTGTAGGAAGCCTGCTCTGCAGGAGGGTTGGACTCAATGATTTCTGGAGGTCCCTTCCAGCCCTTACAACTCTGATTCTGTGATCCTGGTGACAGTTACCAGGAAAACCCTTTAGATAAACGCACTGTCTTCTCCATCACCCCAGAATGTTACGGTTCTGTCTGGACTAGAGTTAAGATGAAGCCTGATAAATGCGAGCCTCCAAAGATTAAGATCACAGTAGCAGAGCAGCTGTGGAAGTCTAAGAAGGGCAGACTCCTCAAAGAGCGAGCAGAAGGCGCTGCCACCTGCCCGACACTGCGGGCCTCACTACTTTTTCCTCAGGCAGCAGCAGCGCTGCGTTGGCTGTTAGGGCGGCAGCCAGCGCTGCTCCGCGGCCTTCGTAGAACCACATCATAGAACCACAGCGGGGTTGGGTCGGAAGGGACCCTAAAGGTCATGTGGCTCCAAGCCCCTCGTGCCGGCGGTAACACGCAGCACCGAGTCGCGCTCCAGGCCGAGCACCGCTCGGCTCGCAGCCCCGCGGCTGGGCCGATGCCCCTCACCTGGTGCTCTCCACGTTGGACTCGAAGGGACAGAAGCGGACTACGATACTCTTCACGGGCCGCAGCACCACATGGATCCGGGACGCCATCTTCTTTCCGCCCCGGCACTACGAGTCCCGGCAGCCCCTCGCAGCGGCGGGCCGGCGCTGGCGGCCGCGTGCCTCGGAGCCGCCTGGGAAATGGAGTCCGCGGGGGACGGCGGCCATGCTGTCGGCGCCGGGCTGCGGTGCCAGCGTTTGTAACAAGCTGCTGCTAAACAGCGTTTGGTTTTACGTGTTCCACATAGCAGCCGGCTGCTCTGCCTCTGTGCAATTATGCTTTCATTGTGGTTGCGTTTGTTCTGGTAATATTCCTTGTTTGGAGCTTCTCGGTTGGAGTTGGTGTCTTGGTGTCATCGCTATCATAGCTGTGATCCTCTGAGGATACTGAAAAGAGAAAAATGGGGAAAAAATTTAAAAAACATTTTAAAAAGGAAAAAAGGTACGCAGAAAGTGGTAATGTTTTTTGTTTGAATAGTAGCTGCAGTTAGGGAAAAATAAAAATAAAAATCTTTGGACATAAAATGCCCAGAAAAGATCTCTGGCCCTTGTGCCGCTGTGTCACGGGGTATGGAATGAAGCAGTCGGGAAGCAGTGGTATCTCACCCCTAACGTGAGGAGCTGGGTTGCTGAGCAAGGCCGCGTTTGGCTGTTTTCATCTTAATTCTGTCCCCATGTGAGGTTGGACGGGGCTCTGGGCAGCCTGGTCTAGTATTAGATATGGAGGGTGGTGGCCATGGATGCGGCAGGGAGGTTGGAGCATCTTGATTCTTGAGGTCCCTTCCAGCCCGAGCCTTTCTGTGATTCTTCGATGACTGAAAAAATGAGGATATGAACAAGAGTAAGTATAAGGGGTAGTAAGGATATGAGTGAGGATAAGTATAAGGGGCAGCCAGTATGACCAAGGATCATTTAGAGGCAGTATTTTTCAATGTATCAACCCAAACAGAGGCTTGCTGTAAAAGGCAATGCTACTGGAAGGGAGCACATTTGATAAAACGGGTTGGGTTCAGCAGTTGCATACCCAATCCTTGAACAAAGGTTTTCGGATTGTCGTGTAGCTGCTGCAAGCAATATATTTTCCGCTAGATGGCAGAAACCTCCTTGATAAATGGTTACAACAATCTGTCACTTTGTTCAGCTCAGCACTATGGAGAGTTTACTAAGGATTAGGGATAGGATGGAAGGAGCACAGTAGTAATAGCATTTGAGTACGTTGAGAATTTGTGTTTAGTATTCACTACAGACTTATGTTTCCAATGTGCGTTAAACATATGGCATCCTTTGTAAAGGGTAACCTATTCATACAGCTTATCTTTGTTTTTTGAACATCCTCCGTTAAATATTTTTTAATTATACAGTTACTAAGAAAAACCTCTCTCTTCACTGATATTTATTCAATAGAAATTAAATAGCAAAACTAAACTTAGAAGTGTTGATACAGTTTTAATGTTTTTTTCTCTTCCACACACACCCTTCCCTCCCCCCATATACATTATTCTTTCCACTGTGAAAAACAATACATTCCTGTGAGATGTCTCTTGAAAGAATCCTCTGTAACCGGTAAGTGGCTGATGTAAATAGAATTTTTCTTGAGTAAGGTATCAGATTTAGGACCAAGTAAATTGAATAGTTTATACTTAGGAAGCAAAAGTAAATTACAAAATCTCAATATATGTTTGTTTATCGTAACACAAAGCTTGATTTATTCAATTTAAAAATCTGTAGCAAAATTTCCATCAGCTTCTGTGACAGCACTGAAAAAATACAAGCAGCAAAGGAATGAGGGTGAGAAAATGATCACTGTTTTTTCTAAGGATCCCACTCTACTCATTGGTTCTACTGTGACACTTAATGGCTTCAAAATAGACATTGAAAAAATATTTTGTATTTCTTCCTGGGTTGAAAAGGACCACAATGATCACCTAGTCTCAACCTCCTGCTATGTGCAGAGTTACCAACCAGCAGACCAGGCTGCCCAGAGCCACATCCAGCCTGGCCTTGAATGCTTCCAGGGATGGGGCATCCACAACCTCCTTGGGCAACCTGTTCCAGTGCCTCACCACCCTCTGGGTGAAAAACTTCCTCCTAATATCTAACCTAAACCTCCCCTGTCTCAGTTTAAAACCATTCTGCCTTGTCCTATCACTATCCACCCTCGTAAACGGTCATTCCCCCTCCTATTTATACGCTCCCTTCAAGTACTGGAAGGCCACAATGAGGTCTCCCCAGAGCCTTCTTTTCTCCAAGCTAAACAAGCCCAGTTCCCTCAACCTTTCCTCAGAGGTGCTCCAGCCCTCTGGTCATCTTACTGGTCCTTCTCTGGACCCGCTCCAAGAGCTCCACATCCTTCCTGTACTCGGGGCCTGGATGCAGTACTGCAGATGGGGCCTCACAAGAGCTGAGTAGAGGGGGACAACCACCTGCTGGCCACCCCTTTTTTCATGCAGCCCAGAACACAGTTGGCCTCCCGGGCTGCAAGCACACACTGCTGGCTCATGTCCAGCTTCTCGTCCACCAGGACCCCCAAGTCCTTCTCTGCAGGGCTGCTCTCAAGGAGATCTTCCCCCAGCTTGTATAAATGCCTGGGATTGCCCCAGCCCTAGTGCAGCACCTTGCATTTGGCCTTACTGAACTGCATTAGCAGGGGACTGAAATTTAATGATCTGTAAGGTCTGTTCCAACCCAAGCCATTCTATGATTTTTAGACCAGTTTTTAATTTTTTTAAGACTAAGAGATTGGCTTAATCATGAAAGAACAGTCACTTGGGAACTGAAAGGCTTTGTATTGTTTTCTTCAGAGAATAAAATGTGTCTGTGCATAGAAACCAAGGGGCTATGGATCCTTCCTTACATGTTGACAAGCATGATTTCTCCGTACAGTCTAGAAGCAGTAATTTTCGCTTATGGTAATTCTGCTGAAGGAGTGCTAAATTAGATAGATAGCTTGCAAGGTGACACAGCTATTAAAAAGAACACAATTTCTTCATCTGCCTTTAAGCCCAGGTGGTACTAAACACAGGTATGTCTGACTACCCTCAATTTACAGCACTGTAATTTGAGCTGATCTCTGCAGCAAAACATTTTTATGCCTTTTCAGAAAAACTGATGATTTATCCCTGAAAGGCCTTGGATTAGTATATCCAACTCAAGCAAGTAATCTGGGAATTCTCAAATGCCCACATTTGAGACTGGTCTCCAGGGAAGTGCTTTGGAAACTGATTGATTCATGATTCCGGTACCCAGCGATAATCATACACATTCCCAAAGCAGAGTAACATGAAGAGGGATAAAATACATTATCACTAATGTAGTATTCCTTTCACTAGGTTGATCTTTTTTATTAAAAATGCTGCCTCATCCCAAGTCTACAGACTTTCATGTGGTTAGCTTCACAGAAGTGTAGTCGTGAGTCCGTAGATGATTTACACATAGGCACAATATATAGCGAGGAAAAAATGCAGCTACCTTTTACATTTTAATTATGAAGATGTTCAGGAAAAGGCCATCATATTAATTACAGTTGGTCAGTTTTCATGTTTTCTCATTAATCTTCGCAGCTCCTTTAGATCCAGGGAGGATTCTTTACTTACCACTTCCCTTTTCTGTAATGTTTTCTGACTGTAGAAAGGTTAACATTTCAGATGTCCTGGAGTCTAATGTCTAATGTCTCTATAGTTCGGGCACGTCTGTTTTTTAGCATCTTGATGAGGGCTTTTGGTTGCTCTTCAGTTTATTTCTTCCCTTAAAATCTGGTAGTCTTTCAGATTCTCATCCAAAACATTGCATGACGGGGGGTTCTCAAGACTTCATTGCAGGTATGGCATTATACCACCATGCGCTTATTGGTTCTGGAGTCCATTATCTATGCTTACTCTTAGCTGATTCCTTCCTTTGCAACTTGATCCTTTTTTCTTTTCATCGAGTCTTGTCACAAATACTGATAGATGTGGTACTTAGCAATCAACAGTTCATGTCCACACATCTAACTATAACACTGTATAGTCTAGGAGTAAAATGTAATCCTGCCTTTAGAGCAGTAGCCACTGCTAAGGAGAGGTGAGCCAACAGGTATCTGGCAACGTGCCTTTTCTGTACGGAGCTGATGCTTCCGCATGGCCAACCAGCAGAGGCCCTTTGAGGAGGACAATGTACTGGGGCTGACAGTAAAAATGAGCTCTCTCTGGAAGCAGAAAAACACTCTGGCATCATGAAGCATATCCTTGCAAGAGCTACAGGCAGAGAAGGTCAAGATCACAGAGGGTTTGCAGGAAGTCATTATAAAATAGTAGTGCCGTGCTGAAGGACATTGGGATAAATCCCCTGCTGTACTGGAGCGGCACTGCTTGTTGTATTGAGTCATAAGAATATAAACCAGACTGTGTTTTCTGTCTTGGTTTGTTTCTTCCTTCAAACCAAATATTCTTACTTGCCATTTACTCTTATTTTTCCCCAAAGAAAAGAACTCACAGAGGTACTTTATACCTCTGAAAACTGTGGAAGTTAAACATAGTTCTGTACTAATAATACTACTGAATTTATCTACCATTTATAAAGCAACTAACAGTTGAATGCTGTTAATGTCGTTTTCAGAAATAAACTCAACTTGCAAAAATGCTGCTTATGATGAGCTTGGTTTATAGTTCATTCTGAAATAGTAACTCTGCGTATCAGTTTAGGAAAGCTTTTACGGGAATGAATAAACAGATTCCCTAGTTGCTCTTTACTCCTCTGCAAACATGCATTTCTATTGCCTGAGGCTACCAATTGCCAGCAGAAATGTTTGCTGAAATAATATGCAGTATTTATCAGGCCAAGAACATACTGTGCTGGTTCCTGGCTTTTGTAACTTAATTTCTTGATAATAGCTACATCTTCATATGAGACAGAACAAAAGCTTTACTTCATCTGTTTTTCTTCTCTGTCTAATAAATACTACATTGACTTCATGCACTATCATTTGGATTTTTATGCTGATTTAAAATATGCAGTTGCTTCCTGCAAATAAAACTCATTATCATAATAGCGCAAGGCACAGAGATGAGCTGAGATGAGCGGCAAACACCCAAGGTTAGCACTCGAGTCCTTGAGGTCTGGAACTGCATGGAACTCCAGGTGGATGACATGTGCATATTTTGACTGTAAAGGTCCATACACAGAAGTGACCCACAGACACATTCTCATTTGAGAGACATTCTTTTAGCAGAAACCTTGTTGTAATTTAAGAGAGAAAAGCTTACAGAAGGGTCCTCACTGCAAAATTTGGAGAAGCAGTTACGTGAATTTTGACCTATGTTTTCAAGTGCTTCCTGGAAGTTTGCCTGTTCTTTGGATAACTTATTACAAACTATGTGGAGCTCAGCAGTATTGACGTTTGGACCTCTCTTCTAAGGGTATGCTGCACTGTTCTGAATACTGTAAGCGAAGCAGTTTGTTTTCCCTGTGTTCTGCTAAGAATAGCTGTGCCTGTAGATTGAAGTCTAAGGCTATTAGTATTGTCAGCAAACTCTACCAATACTGCTCAATTGAACCTGGTGACTAGCCAAAAGACTCTTTTCATATACTTCAATTCTTTCCATGGCAGGAACTTCCATCTGATATTCTTGAGATTATTTGTGCATCGGTTTTTACCTCTATTTCTATAGACTTCAGGAAGATAACTAGACATTACCCACAAGAACTATAGATTACAGTATAGAATACTCTCTTAACACAGATAGAATTTCAAGCATTAAGAGCTTAGTTAGCAGACATAAGGGAAGTAGATAAAAAAATAGAGCATTTTTATCTAACAATTTTCTGTAACCAGTTTCATTTTATTTTATCTAGTAATTGCTATGAGATCTCTCAAGGAGTCACTCCAGAGAATTCTTTCCACCTATGTGATTAGAAGACCATATTACTTATTACATATCAACTGCACAATAAGCTACTAAATTCAATAATGTAATTCCATGTAGTGGAATTTCCATAATGTAGTTTCCCATAATAAACATATGCTGTATGTTAAATCTAAATACAGCAATTTTCTGAATTAAATCCTTCACGTGAAGCTCATTCTGTCTTAGAATTTCTGTGTTCGCTTATGAAGAAACTGAAACAAACCCCTTAGCAACTGAATCATGAATATATTGTCTGATATTGGATTAGAATAATAGACATGTATGTGTGACTAAAAACCTGCATAGCACAGGAAAAGTATGATTCTATTGGTTTCACACAAGAATTTGAGATGCAGTGCAGTCAGTGATAGGCACAGACAGTGCAGCAATTAGTAGGATACAGATCTGAGCCATTTCAGTGTATTTGTCAGGTGATTATAATAAGAGTGTGATAATCACATTATTCTGTACTAAATGAAGTAAGCACATCAGGAGATAGAAGAGAACAAATAACACAGGAGTTGTTACAGATAGAGAAATATACTGTATAAACAGTAGGCAGCAGGTGACAATTTAGATAGGTATTCCCAGGGAAATAATACTAAACAGATGAAATTAGTAATATGGAATGCCACATTAATAGTAAAACTGGCAAATTTTGTTTAAGTGTGTTTTGCCAGTTAATAAATAAATAAAGCAAACATCATTTGTTAAAGTGGTGGTTTTCCACCTTTGCACCCTTAGTGATCTGTGCAGGATTTGTAGTGAGCTCATGAAGGTTTTGTGCAGGTTCTCTGCTGTCCAAACTGATCGGAATGGTGCTGTTGCCTTGCTTAATCTGAAATGAGCACACCGTGGGAGAACAGTGGTAGTGCACAGCCGAAAGGAAACTGCCCGTAGGGTCTCCCAAGATACATTTATGGCAGCAGACAGCTCCTGTGGAATGCTTGTGGTGAGCCAGGTCTCCATCACATTGCCTGTGACTCCTTTTGTTTGGCTTTTATGTATTTGTAATTAAGCAGAGAAGTTCAGCTCCGAGGTAGAATTTAATCTCCCAGTCTCATAGAAATGTGTATAGACTACTTCAGTTATTGATGTGGGCTGTTTGGTAGTGATATATGTAAGTTCTAAATCCTCCATGCTGCTCATTTTCTTAATAAGCTTCTTCTGCCTCACCCTCTCCTGGGGCTTTCAGGACATCATCAATACAGATAAACTTTACAGTTGTGACAGGAAGTTTCACCTCATTAAAGTACTTCACGGGTGGAGATTTCTTTATTCCCTTTTATGATTCGTGTCCACCATTTCTGACCTTTAATATCAGTGTTGACTCACCGATGTGTTGGGAGCCCCTGGGGAGCGTAATCACATCTGTCACATGACATACATGGCATTTTTGCTTTATGTTACGTACCTTCCTTATCCCAGTCAGTGTTCTCCACTGTTTATATTCTCACTGCAATAGTGCAATGAATCATAAAGCCTTTCTTCTCAAAGATGCTTGATATTCTTTATATTGCTTTCAGATATACACATTTTTTTCACCATGCTTATATCAATAATGCATTTTTATTTCTCTCTAATTATACGGTCCTTCACAAACTCAGGTTATGACTCATCCTCTTTCTCCCTCTTAGATCACCTGCAGAAGGTCTAAAGGAGTCACAAAATAAAAATACATGTGAAGGAACAGTTACCCAGCTGCTGCCCTCTCTAGAAATGTGGGTACTGCAAGCTGAAAGGAGCTTCACAAAAGCAGATGGGTCCTGAAAGAAGTTGTTGTCAGGGAGATGCTAATCTAAACCATTATTCTTTCTCCTTGTTGCTAAAATTTCATTTTACCAAGAGAGATGGTTGATCAGGATTCTGATCCTCATCAGAAACTTGCTGAAGCCACCAACAAATTTACTGAAACTGCTGATTTTTGAGTGATACCACACACCCTTGCAGGCCATAAAATAGCTCTTTCTGTCAACCTGAGATTTAAATCTATGTGTAACTGGCTTCCCATCCCCTAGAATGATCAATTTATAGGAGGAAAATGAGGAAGCCATCTGAAGAGAAGTTCTATGGCAATGACAAGGTCGTTCATGTATTTACAAAAATCTTCCATTAGGAAAAGTAGTCAAATTTGAAGCAGTTTTAGCCTGCTTTCATAGGTGCAGTTTTCCATAGGACTCACCCAGCACAAAAGTATGCATGAGTACAAGCTGTTTAGATGTGATGTGCTATCAACTCCTTTCTCACTGTCAATGCATCAGAGATTGCTCTGCCCCTTTGGGAGCCTGATGTGGTCCATGCAGCACTGCTTGGCCTCTCCTTGAAAACCCATCTGAAAAGGCTGATGGTCACTTTGCCTTGATCTACTTTCGCACAGAGGAAATACCAGATGTATTGAGCTGGGGGAAAAAAAAAACAGCACATTTTTTTAAGATGACATTCAGTGAAGAGATGTCTCAATTAAACGTTCTTTAAAGCCTTTAAGTACTGCATCAGTTGCTCTATCAAAAGGTAGAAGTAAGTTGCTTGGAAACTGCTGGTTAATGGTAAAGGTAATATTAACATAGGAAAGGATGGCACTGTTGGGGTATAAGGCCTGTGCTCATTTGGAGTCAATAATAAGCTGGCATTACATTTATCCAGGTGACACTGCTTCCAAAGTTTTGTTGCAACTTCTGAATACAACTAAATAAAAGCTCTTTAAAGCAAGGGTAGCAATCTAACTAATACCAAATTAGCATGAATTCCTCAAAAAATGTCAAAGAAATAATGGCAGTGCCTAACTGTGCCAACATTATGTGGAGCTCACTCACACTTTCAGATAGACAAGTCAGATGAGATTTTCTTTAATGGATTTTCCCAGAAAGCATTTTCTCAAACTACAGCTGAACAACCAGAGATTGTGTAATTTTTTTCTTGGATATTTCACAATGGCATTTTTCTGCCCCCTAAAAATGTGAGATTCCAATTGAAGTAGCAGAGCATGTAATGCTGGCAATAAAAGCAGGTAATGTGAAATTCATACCTCACACCTGCTTTTCTTTGCCGCTTGAGCTGTGCCAAAATGCTACTCTCTTGTTGGAAGCTAAGCAAATATCAGATGCCTTTCATTTCCCTGACATGTGTGCCACATGGCACGATGTAGTCCAAATCTTATTTGCATTTGACGAAGAAAGAATCAGTCTTTTGTGTGCTTTTCTTGCAGTGATTACTGTGGCAAAGCTATGTATTCCCTGGCAGGTAAAGATGGTCTAATTGGCCCTGTCCATCCAAGTTTGTTTTTTCTATATTATCATCCTGCCTGCAAGACTTGTATTACCCTGATTTCTTTTCTCATTGTCATAAACATGTCTGATGAATTTAAGGAAATGTAAGGTAAAAGACACCCCACTACATTTTTGACACCTTTCTGCTGTTTTTCCTGGATGTGGGTTGTTTTGTTTTTTTTTTTTCTTTTGGAGAACACTGTCCTCCACAGAGTCTTTGGTGACTTATAAGTGTGGCATGCTCATTATGGCCAGTTCTATGTACTTAAGAGAGCCTCGAACTTCCCTGCTACCTCCTACCTTCCCTGTGCTTTGCAGCTCTGGGTGGTCTGGAAGCATTATTGGCTGCTCTGCTGACCTAAAGTTTCTTTGGTGGAAGACAAGGAACGATCATGGGAGAAAACTTGTTGGCCACAGCAACATCCACCACTCTGCCTTTGTTTTTAAAGAAAGCGTTGTCTCTTTCTGCTTAATTTGAGCAAATTCAAAGGGACCCAATAGAAAAAAAAAAAAAAAAGAATCGTCAAAGAGCTCCACTCCTGTCCAGGATTCAGCTGTCTGTACATGGGAGCTTAGTGTTCTTTTAGACACAGTTCATCCTGCCTGGTCTAGAACCATCTATCTTATGGGAAGGTGTGGATCTTCCCATAGATACCCTGTTGCGTCTGCCAGCCCATGTAGATGACTTGGATATCCCAAAGTGCCTCCAAAGGATATCTAAAGTGCACTTACATTACTGGATTCTGAAAGAATAGCGAATATTATAATTTAATGGGAGGTGAGAATAAATTTTGACAGATACCGCAAGAATTGCATCTCTCTTCTGTAAGGTTTGTACAACATAAGATTCTGGTCTGAGGAAGCCAATCAGAATTCAGTCTCCTTACATTTCTGTCTGCCAAGAGCTACAAAAGAGGAAATGAGATAATATTTCTAATTTTCTATGTAATTTTTCCATCTTTTTTTTGAGCATACAATTGTTTCATGAGTAAAGATCAGCACACACAATGGTAAAAAAAAGGGGAGGAGAACATGTATTAGTGTTGTTATGACAAGTCAGGAAAGAACTGATAGTTTGCTTGTGACATATTCTCCTTGATAGGAGAAAGAAAGGTCAGTGATAAAAAATTTCAATTGAAGAATGCAGCTAGATTTGGAGGATTTTCGGGCAATGCAATTTTCTTCTTCCTGCCCCAAGCTATCAAGGAGAATGAAAGTAAACAAATGGCAGCAGCCTGTGAGATGTCAGTGAAAATAGTCACTGACAAGTCAACCTTACTGCTAATTTCCTTCATCTTAGCTGTGAGATGAGGTCAGGATAGCTGAACACAGTGTCAGCCATACCAGCAAATGACCTTAGTTTCCCATGTAGCTCACCTGCCATGCCTTCCCTATTGAACAGATAATCTGTTAGTTCTTTCTTGCCTAACTGGATGAATTCTGTGTGCTTTTCTAAGGAACACAACAGATCTGATGTTGCCTATTGCAGTAATAGTAGCGGACAGGCCTGTGGAGCATAGGGGGAAGAATCCCATCTTTCCAGCTTGGGCTGCTCCCAGAAAAAAATTTGGTATTGCTGGTTGTCCAAAAAGAAAAGTCAAAATTTTGGATCAAAGGTGCTGAAATGCTCTCACGTGTCTGGGAAGTGCAGCCCTGCCCTGGGGTGGCAGCTTTAAACCAGAGTGGAAAAACTCCAGTGCTAAAGCATGTGGCCATATTTGCAGCTTATGCAGTTTGCACAGCCTCCTTCATTCAGCAATTATCTAGCGGGTTTTTGTGGTTATAACAAAGGGGCTTTTGTGCTCTTTGGATTGAGCTGAACCATCAGAGAATTCTATAAAGCACTCGAAGCAGAAAAGTTATGTTTTTCCCACTGTACAGTGCACTGTAAGAAAAATAATTTTTTGCCAGGGGATTTTTAACATTAATATGCTCAAATGAATGTTCCTTAGATAATTACAGGCATCACTCTCAGGGTACTTAAATTTGGATCATTTCAATGACTACTCCAGCTGTTTGGAAGCGTTGTGCAATGGCCTCACAAAGACAGGAAAAATAACATCAGGTTTACTTTCCTCCAAAAAAAATATATTCTACACTTGAAACTATTGTTGATTACCATTTCTTGCACTCGCAGACTGGCTGGTAAGGTTCAGCATAAAAGTAAGGGTTAAACACTGAAACAAATGTGGAGGACCTTATATGAAATAAAAAGCCATGTTGCAAGGGACACACAGAAGAGAAAGTTTTCACTGGTTCTTCATCAGTCTCTAGAATTAGAGTGGCCTGTGATGGTGTATCAGTACTGCCAGGGGGGAAGAAAAGAGAATTTCCTCTAGACAGAGGTAAAATACATGATTTTAATCTTTCCAGGTCCCATAATAAAAACATTAACAGATTGATCTGTGCAGGTGGAAGCCGTCTGAAGGAGCCCAAGTGGCTTGAGCTGGATGTAATTGTCTATCTTCTGTTCACAGAATGTACATAATTCCTTAAATTTATGTGACAAGGATTTTAATACTGAACAGTTGAAATTTAAGTGGTAAGATTTTGTTGTAACTGATCAGATTTGTCCTAAGGCGTTCCCTGGCCGAATGACTATGTATAACTGCAAAATTTCTTTTACATCTACACTTTTCCCAACAGCTTTGAAATGCACCCTCTGAACCTCACTGTCAGCCTGACAGATGTTGCTGGGGCTTTGTTGAAAGCCTCACAGGAAGAAAACATAAAAGCAGGCTTAAAGGTATAAATGGTTTAAAAACAGGATTAGAAAAAATCACAGTTTTATCATGTGCCGTTAAGTACAGCAGCTCTGCTGCATTTTAGTTCCCTCAGCCTTTGACTACAAGAACATAGTTCAGGAAAGCAGTCCCTCAGTACTGGTTGTTTCTTTCTACTACTCCCTTATATCCAAAAGTAATGCCCCCTATTTTATTCTGTTGGCCCACACCATTAGAGGCAGATGTTGGTGGTGTAGCAGTGGGGGTTGAACCTTCCCACCGATATTCCATTCCATGTTGTACCAGATGGCAGCAGAGGGGCACTCTGACAACGAGGTCTGACATGAATGAATGAAGCAAATGTGTGTCACTGAGTTCATCTGTGTGGAAAAAAATTGCACCCATTGGTATTCACTGATGCTTGCTGAATGCTTGTGCAGCCCAAACAGTGGATGTGAGAACTGTGAAGTGATGGGTGGTGTTTCAGCAGTAGTGACAGTGATGTGAAAGACAAGGGGTGAGCCTTCTGGATTTCATGGAACCTGGACAAACCATCAACTCTGACCACTGCATCACAATGCTGGTTGAGCCAAAGGCCCAAACTTCCAGAGTCAGGCCAGAGAAGAAGACAACCTTGCTCGTGCAGCATGGTAACACCAGGCCTCATGCCAGTTTGAAGACTGTGGAGCACATTGCCAATCTTTGCTGTAGTGTCCTACCGCACTCATTGTACAGTCCAGATTTGGCACCTTCTGAACTTCCATCTGTTTGGGACGATGAAAGAAGGACTGTATGGGCAACGTTTTCCTAGCAACAATGCTGTCATAGCAGCTGTGAAACAACTCTGATGGTGCAAATTTTTATGAGCGCAGAATGCAGGCTTTTGTTCATCGCTGGTGAAAATGCATAGCTAATGATGGTGACTGTGTTGAAAGATAGTGTTTAGTTGCTGAGAATTTGCTCTGTCAAACAGTGTTATTGTGCTCTTTGTATCTGTTGTAGTTTCCGTGGAAATAAATAAGCCATATTACTTTCAGAGTAACATATGTATTGTCTTCTGGACAGACAAAAACAAGACGCAGGGAGATTCAAACAACAGGAGATAAAAACAACACAAAAGCATAATTAGGAGGGCTTGCAGTACTTCTGTGCCAGGCTTTAAGCACATACCCAGTATCTTCTTTTGCAGGAGCTTTTTAGTGGGGCTGAATTAGGGCCCTGCTGGGACCATGGGGGCTGCAAAGGGCAGAATCCACATGTGATCTGGACAATAGCACAACACTAATTGGCAGATGTTAGCATTAGAGCAACAGTAATAAAGTAAAGATGATTTTGTTATTCCTCTGTACAGACACAGCCTTTCTACTGTGCAATTATCTGGAGAAAATGCCCAAAACTAAATAAATCCCTGTGTCAGGGCAGTTCAGAACTCCATGGCTCTATTCTTTTGGCCACTCTCCTGTAAATCTACCTTAATCCTGTATGTATTAAAGGAATTCCTCCTGATTTACAGTAGTGTGGATTACAGCAAAACCTACTCTATCTTTTCCCTCTGGTTATCTGATGCATTTTGGACTTGATTTGAGGTTTTGAGCAAGTGACTTAGTGCTGAAGAAATCTATCCATTTGTGAGATGTTAACAATATTGTTCACAGTCTGAATAGTGACAATCAGGCCCCATCATGGCACCTGAAGGTCTTGGCTTTAGATTTTTGCCTGGTATTTTATTGCCATCAGCGTGAGAACCAAGCAACGCAGATTTGCCTCGGTTTTTGACAGATTGGATAGGTGATTTTTTTGTTAGTAGTCCTTCAAGGAGCAAGGCTAATGGTATTGATTTCCAGGGATTCCCCTATGCTCAAGAAATTATAAAAATATCTACCCAAGTGTGTTCTACACTGTGACAGGGACATGATTTAGAGTTAGGGTAGTATGGTTAGGTCATGGTTGGACTCGATGATCTTTAAGGCCTTTTCCAACTTGGGCAATTCTATGGTTCTATGATTCTTTGCGTGGGCTCTCTGATGTAGCATTAGTCACACTCTTCATGTTTCTGTCATTCCTGTAGGAAGGTTAAGAGCTGCCCATTTCTTTCCATGAAACTTGCTCAGATTTAAACCACTAGCTTTCCATCATCTGCACATTGGGCACAGGAGAGATTTAGATCAAGTGTCAGAGAGAACTTCTTCACAGACGGGGTGAGTAGGCACTGCAACAGACTGCCCGGGGTGATGGTAGTTTTGCCATCTCTGGGGCTATTTAAGAGACGTATGGATTAGGGATAAGGGTTAGTAGTGTACTTGGTAGTATTAGGTGATGATTGAACTTAATGATCTCAGTAGTATTCTCAAACCTAAATGATTCCATGATTCTTTAGGAGGAAGTTTTTCACCCAGAGGGTGGTGACGCACTGGAACAGGTTGCCCAAGGAGGTTGTGGATGCCCCATCCCTGGAGGCATTCAAGGCCAGGCTGGATGTGGCTCTGGGCAGCCTGGTCTGGTGGTTGGTGACCCTGCATGTAGCTAAAGATCTTTGAGGTCTTTTTCAACCCAGGCCATTCTGTGATTCTATAATTCTAAGTATTCAAAATGAAAAGATGGGGAATTACTGTCTGACAGACTCCACATGAAGACAACAGGAGCAACAGAACCCTGCTTCCAAATGATGGCAAGTTGAAAATGTCACCAAATAAGAACTTCAGTTGGCTATTGTATGTAAGCACAAGAGCTACCACAAAAATTTCAAGATGTGACCACAGGCCAGACACTTCCCATGTTGATGTTAATGAGAGATGCCATAAAACTTCATGTCTGCAGAATCTTCCCCTTCCTTATCTGCTTTAAAAACAATGATTTAGTGCACCGTAATTTATATCTGAATGAAGGGGAAAAGCTTTTACTGGCATTGCTTAAGCTGTGTGGAAGCTGGCATGCATTACAGCTTTGACATGTGCTGGAGGTACAATCAGAAAAAAAAAATATCTTAGAATGAAATTTGGATTCTTGAGTATTGGATGTCAACCAGGATTTGAAAATACAGATTGCTGAGCCGTTACAGGCCTGCTAATTAGACTTCTGGTTTCTCCAGAGCAGCCTAAAGAATGATTTGACAGCATAATATGAGTAAAATAAAACTATTTCTAGAACAACAGAGCAGTGAAACAAGATTTATTGATACACAAAACACACATTTTTGGTACAATTTTGACATAAACTGTTTATTTATAATATACATTTAGAATGAGAAAATTGGTTTACATAGTCATTTGTTGTACAGAGTACTGTGTGACACGGATCTATCCATTGGTAAAAAGATTGCTATAGAGATCGAGGCACTCTTCTGCTTTTTCCTAAATTGCCTTTACAGTGTCTGAACAGCCACTCTTACAGTAATAAAAACATTCAGTATCACAAGTATTTTCAAACATCAGCAGTAAGAAGAGCCCCTTCTCCTATAAGCTCTATATTTCATACACAAAAAGGAGAAATCCCATTCAAGTCACTGGGACTTCTGTAACTCAGCACTCTGCTTTACCGCACCAGCTGTCTTAATGCACATCCTCCCCAACTGCCTGAATAAATGATGCCACGGCATAGCAAAAACCCACTCACAAGAAAAAATCACTGGGATAGTACAATGGGCCCTTCATAATGGACTCCTTCTGCACTTTTCGAAGTCAGTCATAACCCAGCTGTTACCGTCTGCTGGAAAGAGCTCTTGGCAGGAGACGCGTTACGAAAGTCTGCCAAGCACCAGCCCCTTACAAAGCGGCACATTTGACTCCTCACAGCTGAGTCGCCTTCAGAGACGCGGAGTTCACAGACCTGGGGACAGCTGCAGCGCTATTTGCTGACCTCATATCTCCAGGTAGCTGTTTGAAGGAAGAAGACTTCTGTGGGTTGAATCCATAAAAGTGAAATAGTAATTTTTCATGGGTAATTAGGAAAAGCTGATTTGAATTTTAAGCACAGACATTGTCGTTATGGTAAGAGCAACACCTTTTGGGGGCATTTAATTTCCTCTAAGCAATCTTCAATAATTGTTATGTCGTTATTAAATTTCTAGCCCTAGGACTAACTATTAGCATTGGTTTAAAGAATAAATTACTGATATGAAAAGTTTTTTCATCACAATTTCACCCTGGTCTCGTTTAGATACTGAAAACTGTCAAGCTACCATCATGAAAAATAGTTAATCTCAGTCTAAAATTAAGCAGTTAAATTTATCTGCAGAAGGATGAATTGACATCTTTAATCCCATGGAGAAAATTCCAGGTTTCCAATACCAGATCCTGTCATTTAAGATTTTGTTGGTGTACAAGTCCAGATATCCTCTTAACATATGATTTATTTTTAATGCTTTCAGTGGAACTATAAAATGATCATATTTCCCTTCAGTGGAGTTCAGCTTTTTCATTTCCAGCTACACTTGAGCACTGCACAAAGGTTTGAAACCATTGATGCATCACCTTTGGAACAGTCTTCAGATGAATAAATGATTCCTCGACTAGCTTTATAGGAACTTGCCTTGGAAACGCTCATACAGCCTAATGTACAATGTGAGAGGGAAGGACAACTGTAGCAGGAAGCCAGTGACGTAGTCCAGAATGAAAGGTCCATCATATATTAAAATACAGATTGATTGTTCCTGCCTGCATAAATTATGTTGGTTTGGACTTGTTTGTGGCAAATAACATAATTTAAGATACCAAGTTCTGAACCTTTAATAGCAGTATGTCTGTTGTGGCCTCTGTAACAAAAGTCTTGATTTAAAGAGCTTGTCATCTATATACATGTAGAAACTCTTTGAATGACAAGTGTACACACTGCTTTAATACCTGCAGCTGTTACAGCTCATTAAGCCCAGCTGTTCTTTATTTTTCCTCTCTTCCCCTTACTGTTCAATGGCAACCATTCCTACCAGGCCACAAGTTAAAATCAGAGAAGGCATTAGCTACAAACAGGCAGAGAAAGACTAGCATTACCACCTTTCTTGGCTTTTCATGCTTAGGTGTAAATCAATCCACAGAGTACACTAATTTCATATCAACAAAGCCAATTTTACTCTGAAATGTTAAGTCACACCGATCCACGCTGATGTTCTTACAGCCTTGTAATGGCACATGCTGGTTGCAATGGAAATGTTGAAGTTCTATTAGGCAAATTGAGAAATCCTGGTTTGAAGAAGCTCGCTCACCTATACACAAGAAATACATCTGTCCTCATGCTTGAAATGCTAATATGGTCTCTGCTTATGTACCAGCTCACAACCATCACACATATACCAATGTACTACCAACCACAACCAGCTCGGCATGAAGTCAAGTGATTCTTCAGCTCTCACACCTACCAGTGCAATCCTGCTTTAGCTAGGGAGAGGAGAACCAGACCCACAAGTTACACACATTAACAGTTAATTTCTCCCTTTGTATTGGATTTGGCAGCAAAGTTTTGGGTAGTATGGGGGCTGTAGGGATGGCCTGTGTGAGAACAGCTCCCAAGCAGAAGAAGCTGCCCTGTTAGATCAGAGACAGCTCCAGCTTCTCCAAAAGGGACCTGCCACTGACACAGCAGAGCCATGAGTGATGATTTAGGAAAGGGATTGTGAGGAAGGTATTTTTAGTTTTTAGTTTTTAGGGTTTTTTAGTTGCTTTTACTTTTCTCACTGCTCTATTCATTCGTAATAGTTAATAAATTGTATTGATCTTCCTACTCTGAGTCTGTTTTGCCCATGATGGTAATTGGTGAGAAATCTTTCTGTCCTTATCTTGAACCTTGAGCACTTTTTTAATCATATTTTCTTCCTCTCTTCCTTGGAGGATGTGCAGTGAGGGAGCATTGTATTCATTTGGGTAAAACCATCACAACCTTATTTTAATGAAAACCCTTAAGAATGAGTGGCGTTACTATGATGTTACACGGCTCACCTTGCCCTGATAGGCATGTAAGGACAAAACACGCTGCTTGATGCTCATGTATGCTACCACATGTCATACCAGGTTCTTAAAACTAGGATTCACTGCTGTGGAACACTCCTGATGTTGCATTGAGAAAGAGATCCCATGATTTCTTGATATTCTTATGGAAGTCTAAGTAAGACCTTTCTCTCCTCTCTTCATGGCAGAAACAGCCTGCTGGGAAGTGAGAATTGTGCACATAGATGATGTAAGGAGCTTTGCAGATGTCTTCTATTCCACATAGCACAAGGTTTCCTCATAGCCCTGCAACTTACTGCACAGGTGTAGCCGGCTAGAAGGGCTGCAATGCATAAGGATTCCAAATGGGAAAGGAGACCTAAAATCCTTACGAAAGAGTTTTGACTTCTGTATCCACATTGCATTATTGGTTGTATTAACACAGGCTTTTGTTTGGCTTTTAGCTACACTGCACTACAGCAAGTGTCCTTAAACACAACCTTTGTTTGAGAATGGTGTTTTGGACCCTAGTTGCAGGTTAAGACATTAATGATAGTTATTGGAATACAAGTTTGGCAAGGAATTCACCCAGGATGAGCCTACAGCTGTATTTGATGGTTATTATGGTTTATCAAATGCATTTTTTAAATCAGGATGAGACTGGCAGCAGTCATGGAGAAAGTTCTGAGAGCAGAAGAGGCAGGACTGAAATCCAACCCTGATGAAGACTCTGGAAGCACATGTACAAGCAAGCATTTGTAGGACCATTTGGGTAAAGCTCAAGAACAAACTAGAAAAGGAGCATCATCAGCACTAGAGTCAGCTTCACTCAAGCTGATGCTGCCTGGAGAAATATTCCATGTAATCTCATGACAGGTGATTGCAATTATTTTGGTAGATATTATTTGCTATGGGATTACTTTTATATCAGTCTAGAGAAGAAGCAACGTGTCTTTCTGCCATCACTATCGTGTGCAATCCCAGATGAAGGAGAGCTATGATCAAAGCCTGCAGCTAGGGACTTTTTTCTGCTAGCCTTTAGCTGAATACTGCATTGAAAGTGTTAAAAATGGCAGACAATAGAAGTGACTGTATATATGTATATTCCATCTGTATATACATTGTATACTGATTTTAAAAAACATACTGGCATGAAGACAGTGTCCTAGGAGGTCTCTGCTATGAATTCAGCTGGCTGTGTTGACTGGAAAAGCAGCTGGAGACATAACTGGGTCTCTGTGTGTGCTCACTGAGCAGGGATGAAATGATAAGATGGTTAGCTGTGAAGAGGCTTCTGTATCAGAACTCAGCATCCTGTTTTTTTGCCTACATCTTATCAGTCTTGGCTGATGAGGCCTTGAAATTTTGAACTCAAAGGAGTCACCACAATTCTTACTGCCTCCTGTGACTCACAGTTCTTCACCCATTGATTTGCTGCTCCACTACCAAGTGACAAAAAGCTTTTTAGCACAGAAACAGTTTTATGTAAGAGCTAAGAAAATACTGCCTTTTCCAGTTCTGCTCCTGCAATAAATTAACATGGAAAGACTACGATATAAAGAACAGAAGTAGTAAGAAAGGTCATGTTTGAAGTTTGCCTTGATCATCTGCCAAGATAAAAATTATTTTCTTGATTTTTACAAAAGTAACTGAAATCATTGCTTTTGTTTCTGCAAGCTAATAACGTAGGAGGCAAAGACTCCTTGTAGCCATACACTGACAGAAGAAACAAAGGCTTAGAGAACTGTCAGAGGCATCCAGCTGTGACCTTGCTATGGTAAAGAATATGAAAAGGTATTTTCTTCCATTACATTCCTTGGACATAGAGAATACTGTGATTCACTCATTGTTATGTGCCAAGACTTGAACTTTTTGTAGACTGCAGCGAGTGGGAAGGGCTTTGGAGAAGGGAATTTTAATCACGAGGTGAGAGGAGGAAGAGAAAGGAACTGCAAAGATGCACAGGCTGAATCTCAGCTTGGATGCCACCAAAAGCAAGGAGCTAAAGGAGTCAGGGACAGGTTGGTGATGGCCAGAGGGGGTAAGGAGATACTAGAGTGCCACAGGTGCAGCTGAACAATGAGAAAAGGGTAAGGAGCAAATGGGACTGGGCAGTAGATCTCTGCATATCCCCAGCTCCAGCACTGTTTTGATCTTGTAGCACTCAGGAAATGATGCCATGGGCATGAGTCAGTCAGGACATCAGCACCGCACAGGTTGGGGCTCCTCCCTCCCTCCTCTGCCCCACCACAGCGATGGGGAGAGAAGCAAAGATACCAGAAGCTTGCAACTCCATCACTGGAGAAGTGACATAGTGTGGGGTTGGGATCCTCCCTACACAGAGAGTGGAAGGGATTTTGCTGCCATTTGGAAACTTCATGTACTCCCACTTGGCTCTTAGCAAAGCTATTTTTATTATTTTTTAATATCCATTACCTGCTCTAATAAATACTTTAGATTCACAACTTGCTGGTGGAAAAGTACTTAACAAAACTCAAGGAACAGAAAGACTCATCAAAACTTGTAATGGATTTCAAAATTACACAAGGCAGTCACCAGTTGGCACAGACATGACAATGTAATGACTCTGCATTTCCAAACCCTGTTTCCCTGTGCGTTGCCACTTGCCACACAAAGATGCAGGCACACAAAGCCCTTTCCATGCCTACCTCTTTTGGACTGCTCCCAGTGATGACAGATGAGCTTTTCAGTTGCCTGTGCCAGACCTGCAAACCGGTGGTGTCCTGAGCCCACGCCGACAAAGGCACTTTGCATTACCTGTGTAATTGTTGTGCCGTTTACTTCCCACCCCATGACTTTGAAGAACACCAGGCTGCCTGGCATCTCAGCTGGCTTACAGACAGTGCCATTTTGCTTTCAGTTTGCCTGAAACTGGTCTTACTTCCATTAAGCAGCAGCTCAGTGCACAACTGAGCCATCTCCTGCCAGGTGCTTTCATAGCAGGAGATTGCCTCATCAGCCAGGCATCAGAGGATACACTGAACTCTCCTGAAATAACAGCACGTACTCATGCTTTTTAAAGGAGAAAAGATGCTTTCATATTCAAATTGATTTGGGCCGCATAGCACCATGCACATTGCCAAGGTTTCCCACAGTGGTGTTCACAAAGGCTGTGTCTACAATAATAAATTAGATGTGCCTAGGAACATTCCCTGGTGCTAGGGCCAACTGGCACTGAATAGCTTGCATCTATGATAATAAATTGTCTCATCCTCCAAAACAGGGCTGCTGCATGCAAACCACCTACACATCTCTAACTATGCCCAGGAATTACTCAGGAAGCATGCTAGCTGTGATGGGCCAGGCATGGTCTCACAGAATAATCTAACATTTTACTAGAATAGATACTTGTAAACATGCTGGGCACACTTGAATCTGCTAGCATGGGAGCAGCCAAGTTTGCCCTCCTTGAAAACTAAAGCATCTTTGATAGTTCTGTATTATTCTTTCACACTGATGTGTCTCCAGAGTCTCTGTAATGATTATGGGAAAGGAACATTTATGGATTCCACCAGCACTTTGGAACTGCGCTCTCCTCAAGCTGGCTTTCACTTCAAAGGCAACAGGAACATCATGTTTTGTAGCCACAAGCCATTGGTAATGACCATGTAAACTTCCATCACCCATGTGTGGGGTATCCAGGGGTAAACGAGCCAATCCAGGAAGTGGTCAAAGCCAGACTGGATGCAGCTTTGGGCAACCTTGTCTAATGGAATGTGTCCTTCCCCATGACAATGGGGTTAGAACTAGATGGTCTTTAGGGGCTCTTCCAACCCAAACCATTCTATGATTCCATATGTGGTAACTGGTTTTCCTTTCTGATTGTCTATTATTCTGTATAAGTGATGTGCTGGCTGGCTTTGGATTGATTTGACACTGGCTTGTAACAAAAGCCACCACTAGCCAGATCTCAGCTGTGGTCTGCTTTCTTTGCAGAACTCTACAAAGATACTATGCTGCATGCACAAGCTCTTCTGTCAGTTCTTGTCATCTCGGGTCTGCAGAGTAAAGGGGTGATGATAATTGCAAAATATGAAACCAGCAATATGACAGTAGTGGAAATTCCTCTGTCTTAAGATTCATCTTTAATAATTCCATCAGTGATTTCAGAACAATAAGTAAGAGCAGTGTTGATGCAATTTGCCAGTGCCATGAAGCTGTTCAGTATCATGAAAAGAGAGCAGGCTTGGGTATCGCATTGGAATTACCAGATGAACTTCAGTATTGCAACAGAGATGCGATAAATTCTGCTAAAACGAAAGACTGTATGTTGGAAGATAATAAAAATCAAATGAAAACAAGGGCCTTATTGTTGTTAACCAGAGAGGGAGGCATGTGCTTGCCAACTGACCAAAGAGTGACTAGAGGAGGCAATCACATGAAAATGAGATTCTAGAAAGCATTTGAAGAGATGAGGCCTTATGAAGATTCTTGTCTACTGGGCCCATCACTCATGTTAACAGAGATCATGAAACACGCAGGAGAGGGCAGGGAAGGGGTACTCTGTGTTATGAGAGAGCTGGCAGCTCTTGATCACCCAAGTGAGGAAGAGTAAGAGGGAGAATACTCTTGTTTTCTATAACTATACCAAGGACGGGACATAGGAACATTCCAGAGGAAGGACAGTGTAGGCACAAACCAGTGTTTGTATGCTAGATAAAAGTACAGTTACACTGGGAATTGCATGTCCCTCTTTTTCCAAATAGTGCTCTCTAGAACAACTGTTCAAGGATAGCATAAATGAAGAGATTTTCAGGCAATGCTCATTAAGTCCATAAAAAGAATTGCAAGAGGTGTTTGCCTTTACAAAGGCAGAGACCAAGGTCTGACATTTCTACTACAGCCCTTTTGTCCTACAGGGAAGAAACAGATGTCTGTGCTTATGTATGTCCTTGTGCCTGAGAGCAGGGTGGCACTGACTATGACCAGAGAGGCTGCTGCCTCATCAGCTGTCTCCCACACTCCCTCTGGATGGTCTCACGGCCTGCCCCCTCTGCTGCTGTCCTCTGAAGATCCCAAGTTCCATCCTTCATTTGCATATTGCATTTGCATAATTGAGAATATTCAGTTTGAAGCCTCGTGTTACTGAAGATGTGACTAGTACTGTTGGAAAGAGATAAAAGCAAGGAGAATGCAAGTGGGAAAAACATCTGTCCCAGAGGTTCTCTCTCCCCTATCAGAAAAGACTGATATATTTGGAGGCATAAGGGAGAAACGTCACACAACTGGTGAAGTCCTGAGGCTGGTCAGTATGAAGAGTTGTTGATTGATACAAATTTTTAAGGGGTGATTCATTTGTCACGGCTTGCGCAGTGCCTTGGATGAAGAAAATCCTTAAAGAGAGAAAAGC
Organism: Centrocercus urophasianus; assembly: GCF_019232065.1. NCBI lineage: Eukaryota > Metazoa > Chordata > Aves > Galliformes > Phasianidae > Centrocercus > Centrocercus urophasianus. The sequence goes on from NW_024884253.1 coordinate 26,578,478, forward strand.
ATTTGCTGTAGTTGTGTGAAACCATTTGCTGTAGTTGTGGAGGAGTCTCCGGAACAAACTGCACATATGCTTTCTGGCTCTGCTTGATGTCTGCCAGAGCAAGGCTTTTATCGTTCATTTTCTGGTACTAGTATGGATCTTAAATGAGCAACCATCACAGTTGGTAGCTGATGCCAGTTCTGGCTGGGAAGGATGCGAAGAGCTTTAGCAATAGCATTGGTGTTGCATTTACTGAAACTGACTCAAGTGGATGGCAACACTGGAACTGCCAAGAACGGAGGGAAGGGCTCAGCCAGGGAACCAGAGTGGTGCTGATGGAGGGGATTGCAGGCAGTGCCACACAGATAGCATGCTGTCCTATACCTAGTGAGCTTAGCAGGGCACAGTCCAGGACAGCAACAACAGACCAGATCCAGGCCCCAGCAGAAGCAACCCAAAATGATGAAGAATTCAGCTGTCCCACAGGTAAAGCATTGTGTCTTTTGTCAGAGGGAGAAGTTCTAGCTGAGAAGAAGGAAACAGCCTGAGTAGGAGTTACTTTCAGCATTTTTGAGGATAGAGTTCCCACCTCCAGGCCAGTACCTGCCTGCAGCCCTGTTTCGGGACAGGAATTATTAAGGGACTTAGAACCAAGGAGTGAAGTGATATGGGGTGACATGAGACCAACTTCTGCAACAGGGGATGCAATAATCTAAATTAACCCCATTCCTCCAGCCAAGAGATGAGTACTCAACAGGAAAGGAGGGATGCAGGACAGAGGATAGCCTCAACATTCATTCATTGCAGCCTGGCTGAAAACACAAAAAGTTTTTGAGGTAGCTGTTTCATTGTAGGTGCGTGCCTTCTTCCAGGGAAGAAAACCTGGCCAAGCACCTCATCCTGCTCCTCAGCACCAGGCTGGCCTGACACAGAGGACAGCAGTTGCTCATGCGCTCCTACTCCAGCTTCCACTCTTGACAATCAGTCATGCACTCTTTAGCACCTTCCAATCTTTCATCATTTCAGTGACACACCTGCTGTTTTTTGCAGGTCTTCTGGGTCTGAAAGCCAACTATTTGGCCAGTTTAGCCTATCTCCAGCACAATGTGGTCCAATTACTCACTTCTTTCTGCTGGAATCAGACATTTTTACTTCAAAGACCTCTCCCAACACGCAAAAACCTTAAACTAGTGTAGAACTGGAGGCTTTGACATTTCAATTTACTTCAATGTAGCAGCATAATTTTATGGGCTAGGGAGCTGCTAATCTAAGTTTTGCTATCAACCTAGGGAAGAGCTAAATCATTTACATAGCATGAACAAATACAGAGGTATTTACATAGCAATCTGTGCTATTATTTCTCATTTGGCCCAGTGATAAATTTGCATGCATTTTTCTTTAATCTGAAGATTGCTGCTGCCCCTCCTTAGCTCCTATGTTTACTTTCTCCATGCTTACTGACATGTCTGTGCTGCCTGTACCAACCAAAGGACAGTCTGGCACACAAAAAACTACTTTTCTGGTGAGTTAGTTGTTACACAGAATAACTGGAACTGTGCAATAAATGGGTGAGGTCAAACTGCCATCGCTGATCAGGAGCAATTACTGCTGCAAAGATAAAAGTCATTTCCACCTTCAGAAACTTTATGTTTTTTTTTAAATTAAGATATTGGTTTGGGCTTAAATTGAACATACCTGTAAGAATTGGCCTTGTAAGCCAAATACGAATTATTACTAATAATATAATGTTATTATTAATATAATACAATAATTAGCAATCATGCAACAGAAAGTAGGAAAATATTACTGCTATGAAACTGTAAGTTGTAATTATTGCTGTTATCTCAGTGCTTTATATTCAGAGTTCTCTTTTCTGGATACTGTTCATGAAAATTGATTTGGAGAACAGAAAAAGAATTTCTCAATATTAAAAGCAGTTTAGCTGTATTTAAACCAAGACAGTTCCTTTTTTCTTTTTTTTTTTCTTCCTTTTTTCTTTTTTCTTTTTTTTTTTTTTCTTCCCTGCGTTGGCTGTATCTTTAGACCCCCATCTAACAGCAGCTGTGATTTATTCTTAGCTTTTTTTCTTTGCATATTTAAAATGGTGTTTCCGTATGGTGTGAAGCATAAGCTAGTGTAGCAATTAACTGGCATAGAGACTGAGCTTTGTAATTCCAAATAACTCAGAAATTAATTTCTGCTATGAATCAAAGACATCTACAAAAAGTGAATAGTATGCCTCTACTACAGACATTTGTGGATTTGTCCATTCAAGGGACTCAGTGGCACACGCAAGTAAATTCAAAAGAAGACATCGAGAAATGGATTTAAATGTCCATAACACCATGAGACAAGCTGAACTGTTGCAAGGCTGTCTTTTTAACTGGTATTATAAAAATTGAATATTGCAGAAATCAGCAATGTCCTTTCAGAATATTTACCTTATACATCTAATAGAGCATGGTCCAAAGGCTACATTTGCATCTGTATACAAGAATCTATGCAGGAAAAGCAGCTTTTATATATAAATTGCAATGCTTCTCAGAAACGTTCTCTTTAAAGGAGAGGAAGCTCCATCTCCCAAGAGATGATAAACAACTTTTTTTTTGGATGTTACAGTGGTCTTACCAGTCTAGGTATGCAAAACATTAGGAGTTATAAAATATAGTGACTATACAGATGGTTTTGCTTTACCATGTTTAACTATTCCAACAGCCTCCAGTAGTGTGGTCTTGACAGTCTTTTCCAACCTCAGTAATTCTATGATTCTATTACAGAAAGCGTGGTTAAGCTCTGGAATGAGCTCCCCAGGGAGATGGTTGAGTCACCATCCCTGGATGTATTTAAAAACCGTTTGGATGTGGTGCTCAGATTTAGCAGAGTTAGAGTTGTTAGAGTTAGGGTAATATTGTTATGTTGTGGCTGGACTCAATGATTTTTAAAGTCTTTTCCAACCTCAGCAATTCTATTCAAAACAAACGATGAGTTACAGAGCAAACTCAACTCTTGTACTGCACTTACTTAGGAATTAATTAACAAATACACATAAAGAAATAATTAATTCCTAGATCATAGAATCACAGAATCACTCAGATCTTCCTTGCTTTTCTGTTTTATTTTTCTAAACAAATTTAATGTGTTTTGATGTAAGAGATACAAAAAGCCTTCAAAACCAGAGAGCACCCTGAACTTACATTTGTGAGCATTAGAATTTCAACAATACAAATCGGTGTGGGGTTTTTCATACACATAAAAACCTTTGGAGGCCTCTGTCCGGTCCATTTCTCTTTCACAGACAAGCAGTTGTTTTCTGACCTCTGTGCCCTCATCAGCAGGGATGGGAAGGAAGGGCTTTGCTTTCCTATTCTGCTTTGTTCATTTACGCTGGTTTACTAGGCAGGCACTTCAAACTCATTGAATATCTTCACAGGACAGCCTGAGACCACCGTAGGTCTCCTTCAAGCCTTTCCAAAAGCGACATTCCTTTACACAGCCAATTAAAAACAGCAGTGAAACCTGCAGAGCTCTGGCCAGACACACAAATCTGCCTTCTCAACTCGTGGCACTCTGTCCACCCCAGCTGCCTCTCCCTCAGTTATCACTTCAGCTTGGCCTCCCTCCAAGCTGTATCAGATGTAGCTGGCTGTACCCAGTCTGAGCACTCTGCTGCTCCCCAGCTCACAAAGGGACAGAAAATCCAACCGCCTGCAGCACTTAAACTGAGAAACGTTTTTGCAAGACACCTCAGAAAACACTGTTTGTTAAGTCTGCCATCACAGCAATTCCCTGGCACATGGTGTAGACCCTAACTCCTCTTCATCATGCACATCCACTCCTTCCTCTGCTGTGCCTGTCTGAATATGACTGCAATGCAGTCACTGTTCTTAGAAGCACTGCCAGACAGGGTTACGTTGCTACTAACTGCTGCTGTAACAGCAAAAAAAGCCCTGTGGCAAAGGCTACTTCAGCATTCAGCAGATTTCTGCATAGCTCTGCTGGTTTTTTTGATTGGTTGGCTGAGGCTTCTTTTATATTATTATTAAGTTATCTGGAGTGCAATTAGACAAAACTTTCAAAAGTGAAGGTCTATGCTCTGCCAGTCTGAAGAGCTGTGCACCCAGGCATTCTGAGAACCATTCATTTATTTACATATATGAATTCAGGCATCCACTTTTAAAAAATTAATTGCCCATTCTACCTGTACTTGTATTTTTTAAAAGATAATACACTGGGTAATTGAATTCTCATGACAAGGACTATCTTTCTGTATATCTTCACTCAACTTTTCTTGAAATAAAACAAAGGTCACCAATCTTTCTCTTTCTTCTCACAGTACTCAACAGTATCCAGTGTCCACCTTCAAGGATGGTGTGAATTTGTGCACAGCTCCTTTTCAAGGACTTTTTCTCAGTTGTTATGTCTATGCTTATTGGAGCCCTGTAGGGACCTGCTCCCTGTTTTACTCTCTGTAATGCTTTGCTAACAGTGACAGGAATGGGAGAAGCTTGAGTGAGGAAACAGTGATTTGCTACTCCAAATCCAGGACAAGCTTTGGTCAAGGTAAGACAGTCCAGAACAAAAGTATTTGTGTTCTGGCTGCAATACCAGCAGCTTCCTTTATTGCAGTGGGAGGGCCCCTGTGCTATCATTCAAATTCTGTTAGGGGTCAGGTTTCTGCATGCAGATTTATGGAGCTCTGACAGATTTATTGCGTGCTGAAATTCTTTCACCAACACTACACGATGCTGCAGCTGTGTTACAGGACATGCAATACAACTTCCATCCACATTGCATTGATGTCCTGACTTGTATCCATTGATCTTTAATGCATTTGGTGTCTCCCTGACATCCGTGTAGATACAGAACACCGCTATGTTGATCCTACAAACATGGATCTCTTCAGGATGTGATCAGCAGAGTTCTGGTCTGCATGTGGCACCCACTTTGATTAGTTTGTCCTCTTCCTTTCCTTCCCATTACATATAATCTTGAGAGATGTCCTTCTGGGAGCAGCCATCGCTCATAACAGATGAAAACATGAAGAATATTTTCACATCTTTTTGTGAAAAAATCCACAGCATTCAGGGGAGGAGGTTGGTATTCCATTACAGCATTAGGTGCACAGCATGCAACATGGGACAGGAGCTGGCAGAAGGGCAATGAGGAGTAGAATTCTACCTAGTTACCTTGGTGGAGTCACCTTAAGGCTGGTGCCTCATATCAGCTACTCCAAGTGTTCACGGCATTGAATAATTGTGGTAATCAGATCACAATTAAAAACATATCTTGAGAACATGGGTGTCTGGTGGCAACATGTGTTGCATGATATAACTCACCACTTTTGGTCCTCAGTTCAGATGATCAGAGCAGAGAAGGCTGGAGCTCTCTGGAGAGCAAGGGGAGTAAAATTCCTCTGCTCTGCCAACCAGAGCCTCCTACACCACACTGATGGCACTAATGCTGCTGTTGCTATGTACCAATGTGCTTGCTAAGAAAATGAAATCTGTGGACTGCTGAAAAAGCTTTCATTGTTCATTCATACGTGATTAATTGTTTACATGGCCATCAAATGGCCCTCTGGAGGGTATGATAGGAAAATAAGTCTCAGTGATAAAGTACACTGCCAAAATTGTCCTCATGTAGTTTTAATTACTTTGGGTGTTAAGCACAAAGTCTACTCCAGCCGACAATTATTCCACATATATTTTATAATGGGTCTAGATGTACACATAAAATTAATTGATTTGAAATGGAATACACTATTTTGACAGCCAGCTTTTGTTAAGGAGTGTGCTCCTATCATTAAAGGGAATATAGCTGAAGTAATTCATGAATGACAGCTAGAACATAGTGCTGAATAGCAATTCAGTACTATGTTGAGCATGCATGTACCAGAAATCAAAAAAATATTTTTTATAATCTCTTTGCACATAGGTTGGTGGTACTTTCAGGAGCTATTCTTTCATCTGTGAAGGCTCCAAGTGAATATGTGAGAAATTAATTAATATGTCATTACACAGTTTAATCTGTGGGACAGCAATAGCTTAGCTAATATAATTATTAGAGAAGACAGTCTTCCAGTGTTTCTATTTGTGGTGTCATTTGTGAAGCTGAAAATGACAGTAGCTGTCTGTGAGCTATCCCAGAAAAAAAAAAGAATTCGTACCCCCGAGATGCCAGAATACACATCTTTGTCAGAATAGCCATGCTCTGCCCATACAAAATCTCACCTCAGTAGAGTATGGCCTCTCCTTGGTGAAGCATACATTGGACCCAGGCCACTTCTGTCTTTCTTGGGTTTGCCATTTTTCAGCCTGGAAAGGAAAATGTGATTGTAGCATCTTCCAGATATCACTCGGGACATAAGAGTACCATGGTGGGTCAGATCAAAGGTCGATTTGTGTAACCCAGTTACTTCTCTCCAGCTGGCATTGGTAGCAGATGTCAAAGGAAGGACATGAGAAAAGGACAAGCACATAATGATATTTCCTGATAGTTTCTCCCAGCTTCCAGTGAGTTGTGGCTCAGGGAATTCCTTAGCTGCAGGTGGTATTTAATAGCCTATTAAATCCACTCAATGGTAGGTACTTAATACATAGCATGTATTTAATAGCACTCAATAGATTATTCTTCCATTAATTTATCCCAATTAGTTTTTTAACCCATGGAAATTTTTAGCATCCAACATACCCTGTGGCAAAGCATTTCATAGTTCAAACTGCCCTGTAAGAAAACTGTTTTATTTTGTAGCCTTCAGTTTGCTGTGTATTAGTTGCATTTGTAGACTCTTCTTATATTAAGAGAGACAAGGAATGATCATTCCCTATTCATTTTCTGCACGTCACTCTTGATTCTGAAAACTCCACTGTTTCCTCACAGTTGTGTTTTTTTTTCTTTCTTCTTTTTATCTTATTTTTTTCTCCCTTGGTATACCTATTTCAGTTCTAACTCATACATATTGAGACAGGGAGACCAGAGCTGCATATTACATTCAAAATTCTGCATACAAGTAATTTCGGATTTGTTCTTTATTCATTTCCCTGTGTAATTCCTAACATTAGGCTTGCTTTTTTTACCATTGCCATGTATTAAGCTGATAATTTTAGATAATTATTCTAAAGTTTCATTTTATGTGGTTCAAGTTGGTCAGAAACCATAATCGTAAATATAAAGTTAGATTTTTTTCCCCCACATTCTTTACTTTACAGTCAAATTTATTCTCCCACTTCATTACCCAGCTCACTTAGATTTGTGAAATCTGTCTGTATCTGTTCAGAGTTGTTGTTTTCTACACAAATACCTTAGGATCATCACACAGTGCTACCTTGCACTTCTTCAGTGCCCTCAGATCTGTGACGAATGCGTCAAACAGTGCAATCTCCTATGCAGATCTCTTCAGGGCTTTCTCTGGAGTAACATCTCCCTTCTGTGAAAATAAACTTTTTCTTTCTACCCTTCATTTTTTCTCTTTTAATTGTCATGGAGGTGAGAACCAAACTTTTACATATCATAATAGAATTGTTTTTAGGAGCTTTGAAAACTCTTTCGAACAGCTTTTTGAAGTCCATGTAAAATATGTCAACAGAACGAGCTGTTCACATTTGCCAACTCCTCAAACTTTAGTACATTTTGGAGATACTACATGCTTTCTTCAAAGCAGTGTTCACTCTTAGCGTGTTAAATTCTTGATACATCCACTGATTCTGTTCTTTATAACAGCTTCTATGAAATCACGTTTTTTGATCTCCTATGTAACCTCCCCCACAGGTCAAACAGGGCCATTCACTTGAATTCCCTCTAAACGATGAGCATCTGTGACTTTCCTTTGGGATCTCCTGCATGACTGATGGAACAGCTGTCAAAACTGATTGTAAAGAAGTGATCTAGATACCTAGACATCTCACTGAACTATGAATGGCCATTTCTCAGAGTGCCATTTCCAGGTTTATTGTAGATGTGTGCAGGAATGTTTGCAGAGATAGCAGTCAGGTCACTTTCATAGGATTTCTCTACAGCTCTAACAAGCACACAGCCTTCATCAGAATCATCAGTCCCATCATCAGAGTGACACTGGTATGCACACTACTGCATTCAGCCTGGGTCCAATTCACATCACTTCCTTCTGGTGCTCAACCTGTGGGTGAGGTGCTGGAGGGGACATGCATTGAAGGCAGTGGCAGCTGAGGGCTTCAAGCACACCTCCCAGATGTGACAGCATCTTAAAGACCCAGGATCAGGCTGGGTCACAGTATTTCTCTGCTTTGTGAGAAAGATTTTGGTGCAGCACTTCAGTTACTTTTAGCTCAGTGAATTCTATCTTAAATCTAGGTAAAGCAAGAAATACTGTCTGGCTGCTCTTCCTTTACAAGCAAGAAGGAGGCTGGTACCATCTTGTAAGAAAGAGCACCAGGAGCTGTGGATTGAGGTATTACACTTGCTAGATTTACAATTGTGTTTTCATTAATAGATCAAGTACTATACATTTTTCAGCTCCACAACTTTATAGTTTTTAGACTCAGATTAATTATTTTTTTTTCCAGTCTTTTAGAAAAGAATTTTAGAAATAGCATTTTAGAAATCTGCATTTTAGAAATCTGCATTTTAGAAATGATGCTCTCTGCATTTCTACATTAGCATCTCAGGTCAGGTCAGCAGTCTGCTTATGAAGTGAATCTCTGATAGTACTCTACTGGCCATGTTTCATCTTCATCCTAGAATGATCTTTGACAGCATGAGATGAACTCCTTTTAGATAAGTCAAAACTAGAACACACCTAATGTACCTCAAGCACAAATGGGTATACAAACTGTAGGACCAGACCAGAACTAATCCAGAAACACTCCCTGAAAGATGGCAACTTCTGACTCCTACAGAATTGAATCATAAACTTCGTAAAGCTACAGCTTCCTCAAGGGGTGTGGATGGTGGGTCTTCATCACCCACTGCTTTGCTACACAAATCACTTCACCGACTGATGAGACTTGCTAATACAAACAGCTTATAGAGCATGGAGAAATAACCAGCTCATCACAAAAATCTGCTGTATTCAAATGACTGAGAGGAGAAAGGAAAAAGGAACAGGAAGAGTCTTTCTGAGTACCATTCTCTGAAGTGAAAGATTATCAGCTGCCCCCTCCGTCTGCCACCAGGCTTGGTGAAAGCACCTGTGCAGGCTGCTTGTGCTGCTTCACCAGAGAGGTTTGTTGGTGGTTACACCCACCTGTGCTTCTGCTGTGACAATCATGCTAAAATCAGGAAGAGGAAGGAAGACAGAGGCTGCACGGCTACTTCTGGTCTGGGGATTCTAGTAACAGAGATCAGAACACAGTGCCGCAATTAAATTCAACTGAACATTCCTCAGGATGAGGGATCCAGCAAGACCTAGCCCAGGAAACTCAGAACTAAAGCTGAGCTGACAACCAGTTACATTCATGTGATGAAATTACTGGTATATTCCTCCTCAGTAATCCATTTTTGGTCTTACCACTTTGAATTCTTTTGTACTGAAATTCATAAGAGCAAGTCAGAATATTAAGCCCTTCTTGTACAGCTAGGATAGTGATTTGCATTTAGACACAGCCATCCAGTTCTCTTGCTATTTATTCTCAATTTTAAATGTTTGTAAAATTGCAGCCTGTTTAACTGCATTTTGAAGGAGCTGCAGCTGTGCAATTCAAATACACGACATGTTAGAAAAGAGCAACTTTAAAATAGTTCAGTAAACTGGAGGGGAGCGGGGGGGGGGAATGGTACATCTTCTTCCAAGCTTTATCCTTTCTTCTTAGAAATCCCATGTACCAGATCCTCAGGTGGAAGGAAAACAATCTCCATTTACACTGGCTGGGAATCCATCATACTGGTTCCTACCCTGAGCTGCTAGAAGCCAACAGCTATTTCACATTCAGGCTCTGGTGCCAGGGCATAATCATGTGATGGTTGGTGTGGCAATAGAGCTTCCTCATGCTGAATTCAAGTTTGCAGCAGTAGCTCAGAATATATTTGGCACAGATGAGGTTTAGGAGAGGTGAATCACCAGTGACACCATGTAATGGTTCGCATTTACACAGAGATCTGATGAAACTGTTGTAACACAGGAAATTTGGGCACCAAGTCTGTGCTGGTGGGCAGGCAACTGTTACAGCTAAAAAAAAAATAATAAAAGACAACAAAAGGCTTTTTAAAGCACAAAGACACAGTAAAGATCAGCTGGAGTCCCTGGAATGTTTGCTAACCTGGAAGAAATGTGGAGAATAATCACATATTTGGCACACTTTCTGTCTGAACAGCAGTGATATGCAGATGCACGGTGTTTCCTGCCTGATATCTCAAACAGAGGCAAATGAAACAAAACCAGAGATAATGTTTGCACGTATATAGCCAAGTATTTATCAGTGAGCAGACTCCCATATTCTAACCTAAAGCCAACCTAACCTAAACCCAAGAGCTCTGTAACTCTGGCTGCTTCTGCGCTTCTCTGCATCCTACAGCTGATGTGTGACTGTACACATGAAATCCCCCATAACACAAAAAACCCCTTTGTCTGTTCTGTCCATTCTGGTAACCATTCCCAATCAGCCAGACAGGTGTCAATCAAAGTAATGCCTCTCAACACAGAGCCAATCTGTCTGTGGTTGCAGGGTTAGAGCCAATTTAATTTAATTTATTGGAGTTGAAAGGAACCTTTGCCTCTGTGACAATGGGTGAGACAGTTTGTAATAATTCTCATTTAATTGATGAATGTAGACTTGGCACTTGACAATTAACCAGATGCATTAAAACACTAGGGGTGAAATCCCAAAAGAATTTCACAAGCATCTTCATGGTGCCTGGGTTTACCTTTCTACAGCAAGTTCATCTGAGCCTCTCCCAGCTGGGCAGAGCAGGAGCTGCTCAGCTGTGTCCCACGGAAGCAGACATCCGCTGCTCAGAAATCATCTTGCTGTGCAGGCTGAGGACCCGCATCCCATCTCCACTCTGTAAACCCACGCAGTCCTACACTACATAGACCTTCAGGAGCTGATGCACCTCAGCATTACTGAGGGACATTTAAATATGCAAAAGCTTGCAATGAATTAATCATTCTACACAGTGCTGTTCTGAAGGAGAAATGTTGCTTTCTGGAAACACTTTTGTTTCCTACCTATTTTCCTGGCACTGAAACTTAGCATGTTTCTCTATTTTTTGTCCTTTATGGTTGTGTGATTTACCAACCGACTTTGAATAGATTTTCACTATTAATTAATGCACATTTTCAGCCCTTGTAATCGCATATTGCCCAAGGGTGGTTACTTCACAGGCACAGATTTTAATTCCAGAGTGCATCATTGCAAGCTTCTGCATAAGTCCCTATGATTTTACCCTTTACCCTGGGAATGCCTGCTGGATGCCTATCAGCTGACCGAACTGAGTGTTTTTTAAGGAAATCTAATCCCGATTTAAAGACTTAACGCGAGTAACCGCATCCTGCCATAAGCTGTTTCACTGGTCAAGATCTACAATTTATTTTTAGATTGAACTTTTCCAGCCCCGGCTTCTACATGAGTTGCTCCAAAAGTAGTGCCTCCAGTTTATTTCCATGGAAACCATTACAGATAGAAAGAGCACAATAAAACTATTTCATAGAGAAACGATTTCATAGAAAACTATTTAATAGAGAAAATTATCAGCTATAAATTACTAGTTTTCAACTAGTCACCACCACTGGCTGTGTGTTTTCACCAGTGATGAACAAGAACCTGCATGCTGCACTTGTAAAAATCTGCACCAATGGAGGTATCTGCTGTCTCTGTCACCACTGCTGAAATGCATCACTTGCCACCTCACTGTGCTCCCAGCCATTGCTTGGTCTCCATAAACATTCAGCAAGCATCAAAGAATGTCAGTTGGTGTCATTTTTTCTGCATGGAGAAATTCAGTGCCACACCTTTGCTTCATCCGCTCTTCCATGTCAGTCACCATTGTGTCAGACTGCTGCCATGTGTTACACAGCAACAACATGTAGTACAATACTGGTAGGAAGGTTCAGCCTCTGCTGCCAACCACCAATATCCACCTCTGAAATTGTGGGTCAACAGAATAACATAGGAGACATGGAGGCATTACTTTCAGAACATCCCTCATGTCTGCTAAATTTATCAGTCTTTGTTTTCTGAACTGTGTTATTTATAAACCATGACTGATCATCTCAGAACCTCCTCATTTACAGATAAATTAGATTGTTCTATAAATGTTCTTATCTCTCTCACCAAAAGGAAAGCCCTCATCCTCATGCTTATGCCACTGTCTCACAGCAGAGTCGTCAGATTTGCATGGAAGCTGCATGGTTCCCTCCTCATAAGGACAAAATGCCCTGACATCTATCAGAGCATCATTGCCCTCTGCCCTGCCTGTTCTGGTGATCACCCAACTGGCACCAGTACTGACTGCTGCTTCTATTTTTCCATCACCTTTCTAGAGCGCAGCCTCCAAAACTGGGATGCAGTTCATGTAATGGCCCCAGTACTGCTGTATTTCTTCTTGGTAATTTCCTGCTTCACCAAGAGTCCCACCAGCTCCCTGTCCCCATGTGTTCAATAGGGAGCTCATGGTCACCCATCACACAGGAGGCCACTTAAATCCTTTGCACAACCCCTGATCTCCCAGAAATCCCCAGTTCGGCAAGCTATAGTCACTTGGAATCCTGTTTTTCGTTATTGTTAGACAACGTGTCTTCTTTTATCACATTAGTCCAAGGGTTTATAATTCAGTGCAATTATTCTGAGAGCTCTTCCATGCAATATTTGTAAGTCTAGTTAGCACATTTATCTCTGGTCTGTTCTCTGGTGCCTGCTCTGTACGAAAGGGTTTCAATATTGTTTTAAAAAGTGATGTTTAAACTTGTTCTGACATACTTCAGATTTGCTTTACCTCCTTTCCTCCTTTTCCCCACACATCCCTCTGTCTGCTGCCTACGTTTTCTGCCTGCCAGCCTTGCCAGCCTAAAAAGAGATTTCAGAGTTTTAAAAATAGCTATTTAAAGGCATAAACCAAGGCTGAAATGAAATACAGCAGGGAAGAGCTGTTCTGGGGAAACACAGTTAGTTGGAATTCCTGCAGGGAGACTGTGTAGCTGTATGGACCTAAACCCACGCATGTTATTAGCTGAGCCATCACTGAGAGATCTGTCTTGTGTGTGAAAATAGCTACGTGCAGACTTACTTTGTGAGGAGGAATTCCAGAACCAAATTAGTAAGTTTTATTATGTAGTCTTGTGTTTCTATGAAATCTCTCTCTTTCATCCTCAGAGTTTACAGGTTAAATCTGGATTTAGATGCCATCGTTCAAACAAACAAAGTCAACCAATTTTGCCCCACGGTATTTAATGAAAAAGAAAATGCCAGAAGATCTCGGCCTTTCGAAATAAGCAGCTGCAGAAAGATTAGTGAAGATATATGTATGTTCAGACTGTTCCCTGCAGCGAGGCCAGGGGGTTAAGGGTACATTCATCATACACATCAGGATTAACTCAGCTCCTCTCGCAGCACTGCAGTTCTCACTAAAATGTATCACCACTGACCTACTTTTCAGGTGGCTTGGTGAAAGTCACTCCAAATCCTTCTGGCATTTCAGTGCCATAAAATAGTAATGTTTTGCTGGAATAAAGCATCTTCCTGAGACTGCACATAGTACAAAGGTAAGTCACACAACTGAACACAGAAACTCACCGCTGGGAAAACAATTCTAGTTTCTGTAACATGAACAAACAAACAGCAGCTGGCATTGAAGGCCTTTACTAAAATGCCCTTCAGGAGTTTGTCTCCAAGGGCAGATCATGTCCCCAGAGATCTTATCATCTCTGATGCCTTTACTCTTCTGCTTTTCTCTTTTTTATAAGAAAGTTACAGGTACATTCTGTGGAATTTTCTTTTACCTTTTTTTCTTTTCCTTCGTGCAAAAGAGTAGCTTTTAGTAACTAAAAAACAGGTTTATGTTTATGCAGAATTATGCTACACAGCACCATCTATCTCATTTGAATACTATGCTTCTTGAGACTGAGACAGCACCAGCTTTCTCCATAGTCCCCATGCACTGCCAGCACTGTCCCTGCAAGACAAACATGTAGGAGTGGTACTCTGCCTGGGAGCGAGTGCTGAGAGCCTGGGTCTGACATGTCCCTCTCCTTTGCTGCTGTTGACATTCATATTCCTGGAGCTGAGCATGGGGAAAGCAAAAGCTGTGCAGCATGGCAAGCTTTTGACACGTGGCATTTGCATCCTGAAAGACAAAGGGCCACATCTGGTGCCATCAGGCAGAAAACCATGAGCTTATGGGGAGCAAATCCTTAATCACTCTCCTAAACACAAGGAAGACTTCTCATAAATTTAAATCTACCAGATTATTATCTTAAGTTCTTTGGGGATTTGCTTCTGATTTGATTGTGTTGGCCTCAGTGGAAAGTGGAGCAACATTTTCTTCAGTGATGTTACAAACTCCTAAAGTACGCAGTTGTACAGCAGGAGCTCTGGTAGATATGAATCTGCTGTATTACCAGTGCTGCGATGGTAAAATGAGCTACTGCACCCTTTAGTCCTTTGGAGGCTCCAGTAGGGTTATTAGAGAGCACGTTTTTGCTTTCCAGCCCTGGCCATACAAGGGCTGCCCTACAAAAGAGGGCATGTACATGACTCCCAGGCAGCTGAAAATCCACATTGATTTGTCTTGCCCAGTAATTACATTGGTATCTCTGTGGTAGGGTTAACATGTATAGCCAGTGGGGAAGGCAAGAAAAAGGAACTGGTGAAGGAAAAAAGGACAGTCAGCAAATTTATGTCACTCTTAGCCTGTAGGATATGCATATTATTTCTTCCTCATTTTTCTCAGACCTGGTCACCAGTTCACAGCATTGAAAAAATATTTAAAGTCATCTGTATTTCTATAAACAATGCTGGAAGAAAATTTATATAAATGATATAATAGGTCAAAAAGCGATCACAACAGCAGCATGCAGAGTGAGGGAGCTGAGTGGCTCTGCAATGCTATGAATTGGGGCTGCTGGACAGGTTTTCCAGCTCCTGCTGGAAGGAAGGTTCCATCTGTGCATCTTCACTGCCATGCTTGGAACCACGAGGTTGGTAAGGACTTCTGCCCCAGAGGACTCCCATGCCCAGGCCCTGTCCAGGCTGGGGAAGTCATCTGCTGGCAGAGGAGTGGTGCCAGGCAGAGAGACACCCCTATCAGGTGCCAACCCAAAGCCCTGATTTTATGAGCAGAGAGAATATGCTCTCTGCTGCCCTACCATGTATGTTAGGGGCAGGGAAACCAGCTCTTACACATCCAGTGTACTACAGAGCTACCACGGGATGCAACTCACAGCAAGACTGCAAAGGCAGGAGGCAACTGAGCAGCCTAAGGCTTGTAAAATATGGACACCAAAGAATATGATAATGTCTAAAAAGTGTTTGTATCCCATGATATAAACATTTTGTGACCCAGTGGTACAACTGACCATCTAACAGGTCCCTTGGAAGTGAATTAGTATTTCCAATCCAGACATTCATTCGGCTTACTTCCTTTCGCATTTGTCTTGTTACAACAAAAGAAGTAGCAGACACCTCAGTGAATGAATGTTGCATAGTGACACAGGGTGGTGGCTGCCAGGAGTTTAAAGAGAGTTCAGAAAATTGTGGATTAAATATCTTTCCTAACATTAACACTGTGCTAAATCAAAAGCATTACACTCCCTGAATTTGAAATAGATTTGCCTGTATAACCGAGCAGATATCCTTTGAAACAGAGAGACCTTTTTATCAAAAAGGAAATATTGCCTCCATTTGCCCAAGGCACATTTCCTTCCCTAGGATTTGAGAAGGTGGGAAAAGAAAGCAGAAAAATCTTTCATGGAATTTCTTTTAAAACATATTACATTTTTGCATTTCAAATAATGACTTTCTTTAATTTCATTCTGCCTGTAATTTTTCTCTGTAATGGATTTTGTTTGCCCCTCATTTTAAACACATCCCTGTCTCAGGGCACCTGGAGTATGCATTTAGCTCAGAATTAATTTCTGTAGTTTTAATTAATTACGATGGCTGTATTAAAACTGAACTTCAAGGTTATTTGTAAAATCCTTTTTTCTTACTTGCGAGATACCAACGGAGAGCATAGATACTCATAGCTATATAAATCATTCTCGAGGTCTAAATCACATTTATTAAATTTCTTTCAGGTGTTCCTGGCTTCTCTTCTGATGGCGTGAGAATTCCAATGCCATCTGCAGAATCCTTAATGACAGAGGTAGAAGTGAGAGGAGCACAGGGGAGCTGGCCCTCAGGTGCCATGGCTGCACATGGGGATGGGGACTCCCAGGCACCGCAGCCCACTCCTCTGCAGCTGCAGTGTCCCTATGGCCCTGCTGTGTCCCCGTGGCCACTCATGCTGCCCACAGCCCCAAGGCAGCGCTGCCCGCTCCACAAGCCCGCCCTTCAGCCGCAGCCTCTCACTGACCGTTTCACTCTGATCCTTTCAGTTGACCTCCAGCTTCCTGGTGAAGGAGGTCAGAAAGGTCAACTGCTTTAGGCTGCAATCCTTCAAACCTCTTCCTCAGTGCAGCCAGCTGTGAAAAGAATTCATGAGGTGGAGTACTTGTCATTCAAACTGAGCATTTGCTCAGCCTCAGCTCCCCTGCACTGGGGACCCGCACCTGGGCCATGAATGCCTACAGAGGGAGGCAGGCCCTGGAGCTCTTGGCACTGGCAGTGGTTGCGGTACCTCGTCCGCTATGTGCTGGCCCTAAGGCAGGGGAATCAACTGTTCACCTCGATGTGAGACGAAGTGGCAACAGTATACTGTTTTTGCTTTCGGTAATTTTTCTTCCATTTGTTCCTTTCCTTTTTTTTTTTTCGTTTCTTTCTTTTTTTTTTTTTTTTTTGGCAAAAAGCTTCTTTTGAGCGTTAATGGCCACCGTGTGTTCAGGTTCATTACACTCGGCAGGCGGGCTATTAATTGAAATGTGCATTAGTGAATTCAGAAAATGTTTTTTACTCAGTTCCTCAGGCAGGTTTTGATTTGCTTCCAAATGCTCCCTCCATGTTCTGGCCAGACGTTCATAATGGGCTCTGCTATGGCAATGGCTTGGATTTCTTGATGTGTATTTTCGTGTTTTCAAGGATTACTTCAGCTTCCTACACATGACGCAACACAACTTTGTTGATACTGAACACCAGCAGCATGTCCAGAACTTTGCCGCAGCAAACCGAAATGGAGAAATTATCACATTTTCATTACAAAGAGAGAAAGCTCTTTACACAAAGCAATCTGTAGATTCAGGCATGATGTTTGTCACTGCCATTAGAAGTCAGCCTGCCATCCTGCTAATTCAATTCAGATGGGGGTTCCTCAAATTCACTTGCTCTATTCTTTCTCCTCAAAAACAAACACTATGATGCTACTTATTCTTGAATAGCAGTTTTAAAAGTCTTGTTGGAATACTGCATCAGTGCATTCTTCAAGATTTTATTTAAGGTAGCCATGAAAAAAACCAGTAGTTAAGAACCATATATGTATCTTTATTTTTAATAAAGACTTTTCTGACTGATTAGTTCATATATAGATTTCTAATACTTGTGGGGATAAAAGCAGCACTGATATGATTTTTTTTAAAACCAAAACATTTCCTCAATCAGTCACGGCCACTAGCTTTAATTTATTATTTTTGTTCTCTTTCCAAACCACCTCCTACAAGCAATGTTGGAGGTGCATCAGTATACAACCTCTTCAGTTTCTATCAACATACTGAAAGATTGATACACAGAAGTTAGTTTAAGGGAAAAAAAATGTTTTCTTTTGTCCTATTCAGGCCATCCCCAATGCTAAAAATAAATAAATCCATAAAAATAACAGTATTTCTCAGTACTGAATCAAGACAAAATGAACAACCAATTGTTCCTGCACAGCACTACTGAAGCGCTGTCAGCTGAAGTGCTGCCACAGACACCTGCTCACACCCTGTAAAAATAAACTGCTGGATTGTGTCAGCAGAATTGATGAGCCCGAAACTCTAATGTCCCATGGCAATAGGATTCCCGTGTAGAACTCTGTTTGTGGAAAACCACTGTGCATATATATGCCTTGCCCTGGTCTTGTAGCTGCACTGTAGAGTAGTTACGGTGGGGTCAGGGCACTGAGACACGCAAAGCCCTGCAAAGCCCTGCAAAGCATTCAAATTCACAACCAAGCTTTCAGAGCACACGAGTTCATTTGCTAAGTCTGATCTTTGGATCTGCTTGGCAGACAGCAATTATTCTTCTTATTCTTCTCCTCGTGTAATCACTGTAAAAAGCAAACTGTGTGGAAGTGGGCTTCCCCAGTGCTGGCATCATGAGGAATTACTTTGTCACTTTAATAAATTCCTCTCATTTGGAGAAAACCTCAGACCAATGCTTTTGTCAGAAAATAGCTCACTTGCCCACAGGACTGAGCATTAACCAGGATGCAGAGCTAACATTGACTGCCTCAGACAAAGCGGCCATGCCAGGGGCCATTCCTTTGACAGAACTATTTTATGCACCTCAGCCATAATGTGATTTGTCATTGATTTCAGAGATGCAGCACATAGACACCCAGGCTTTCACAGGGATTCTTGGCCGGCAAGAAACTTCTATTAGATTATTTAACGTCCTCTTGCCAGTGGGAGTTTCTTACTGTTGTGCTCCTTGAATGGAAACAATGCTGTCCTACCAGCCCCCACACATACCCATAAAGGCCTTTAGAGCCCCTTGTCCACCTATCCATAGTGGCTCGATTTCCAGAGGTGATGGTATACTCAGGTCTATTCTCTCCTTAAAGAATTGCAGCTGCTCAGACCATTGGAAATTCAAGTGAACAAGGCACATACAGAGGGGTAATTGTTGTCTCTGTGGGCAGGCCGGGCACAATACGCTCTGCTAATTAATGCCAAAGTCCACATCAGATGGAGTGGGTGGGTGAGAGGCTGGACATGAGGTAGGACAGAGGTGAAGAAGGAAACACACATCGACCCATTCAACGTTTTTTTTGTCAGTGTAAGAGAGGCTGGAGAATGATCCTCAGAGCACAGCATGCCCACAGTGTCACACTGAGTGGCACAGCTGAGGGACACCAGAAATCTCACTGTCACCCACAGTGCTTCTCTGCATTAGTCACCCACAGGAAATTTGTACTGGTGGAGTTGAATGTTGCATGCTCGTTATAAGAGGTTTGCTTATACTACACACAAATGATAATTAGGAAAATAGCTCAATGTTTCTTCAAAAGATATTTCAGTTTCCCCAAACCGCAGAACCCTGCAGGCTGAGAACTCAGAGTTTTCCCCAATTACTTATTAAAACTTCTTTAACGAGTATTTCTGCATGAATAAAATATGTGGAATTAGAACCACACTTTATATTACATAAAATAGGAAATAAATGAGCGACTGCAGCCACCTGGAGAGCTGCCTGCACTAGCAGAGCTTGTACAGAGTTGGGTTAACATATAAATTGGTCCTTAGTGCTGTATCAGGGAGCACCTAAATGCATCCAATGGCTTGCCATTTTTCCATAAGGGGGAAATTTTGTTCCTTCTCTTCCTTTACCTTCTCCTGTAACTCAGACCTCCCCCAGCCATGGGCCCTACCTCCTCGCTTGTGGTGGCTCTGGAACTTGTCCATGGGCAGGTTCAACTCACTGATCCAGCAGAAATCTTGGCACCTCTTTCTTCCTGGGTCACGTTTCTGCTTGGTTAGTAACCAGCATTAAGAGAAGGAATTCTTTGATCCACAGACATCAGAGCTGAAACAGTGGAAATTATATGACTGCTGGCTGGGAACAGTGCTTCCTTGTCCTGGTGGAGGTGAACTGACGGCTTAGTGCACACCATCTCATCTGAAACTTATGGTGTCTGAGCCCCTCAATCCACTGTAAGCATGCAAAAAGCAGTTCAGTAAAAGCACTTGCTTTCCTCCAGTGCAGCTGAGGCCATGCACCTAGATAGAACATGACACGGCTGCCTCACAAGACCTGCTGCTTCTCTGCCAGCCCCATCAGCACAGTGTTGGCATGCTTTCACCTTGAGCTGGACCGGGAACGAATCCAGATGAAAAATAACCTCTTCTTCCAGCTCACTTAAAAAGAGTCACATAGGAACAATGTGGGACAGTAGAGGGCTAAACAAGGCATCAAATGGGCTTCTCCAGGGTATGAGGTGAAGGTGGCACACGTCCAGCTGCACGTTGCTGCTGCTATCCAAAATGAGACCAGACAAAGGCTGGGACTTTCATCAGTTCTTACACCTTTGCTTTTTGGGTTAGCCCAGCATGACTAATTGCTACCAGCAACAGCCTTTGGGCTGAAGGTTAAATTGGGCACTCTATTTTTCCTGATTCTTCAATGGGGAAAGAAAACAAAAACAAAAACCAAGCAGAAGTGGCTGAGATGTATGTACATTATTCATATGTTATTCACACGTGTGAAGTTGTATAATATAGGTTAGAATGAAGGCTTTCAGCTGCCCTTCCTCTCCCTTATGCTATATTTTTTATGCTCCCTTATGCTATATTTTACATTCTTTTGTTGCATTCTGGTTCACGCTACACTATAAGGCTCTTGTGGCAGGGACCACATCACTTATGCACCAGTGCAATGCCTCACATAATGGAGCTCTAACAGTGACTGGGGCCTTTGGGAGCACCTGTCACAGAAATGACGAGAGGGAATAGTTTCACTCTTGTGGAGTGCAGAATTAATCATGCTTCAGAGTGCTTGATTTTTGCTAGCCTCTTTGAAGGACTCCATCACTTCCTCTTGCCCGTGTGGGTCCTTTCCCTGCATTGCCTTTACACACATATGTGCATACTGCTGTAACTGCTGGTCTTTCCCACGTGCCAAGAGACCACTGGACCACTTCTTCATTCTCTGCATCTCTCCTGTCCTTTTGTCCAGCTGATGTGCTGAATAGGTCTGCAAATAATGGTTAGTTAATGAGCAAATCTCAATCTCTCTGATTTTTGTTTTAAAGAAAATCTTATATTAACTCCTTCATCCCTAAATACAGGGAAAGATGATAAATTAAACCAAATGGCATTTGAGGCTGGAGCACAAAGGGGACAAGGGGGTGGGAGGGAAAAAAGGAAAAAGCAAACGAGAGCTGCCTTTGGACATGATGATATCTGTAGGTCCCTTTCAACTGAACTATCCTACTGTATCCTATCTTATCCTATCCTGTCCTATCCTATCCTATCCTATCCTATCCTATCCTATCCTATCCTATC
>NW_024884253.1:26599728-26727411 GCF_019232065.1 Centrocercus urophasianus
TCCTATCCTATCCTATCCTATCCTATCCTATCCTATCCTATCCTATCCTATCCTATCCTATCCTATCGTATCCTATCCTATCCTATCGTATCCTACCCTATCCTATCCTATCCTATCCTATCCTATCCTACCCTATGCTATCCCAGACTCTTTAGCAGGGTCTGTTGTGATAGAACAAGGGGAACTGATCTCAAGTTTAAAGATGGTAGATATAGGTTAGATGCAAGGAGAAAGTCTTCTACAGTGAGGGTGGTGAGGCAGTGGAATAGGTTGCCCAGTGATGTGGTGGATTCTCCATCCCTGGATACTTCCAAGGCAAGGCTGGAACAGGCTCTGAGCAACCTGATCTAGCTGTGGGCATCCCTCTTCACTGCAGGAGAGCTGGACTAGATGACCTTTAAATGTCCCCTCCAACTCTAAGAATTCTATGATTCTATTCAATGATTCTATCCTATCCTATATGTGGTTTAGGGACATGGTTAGTGGACATGGTGGCAGTGGGTTGGCTGTTGATCTTTCTAGCCTTAGTGATTGTACAGTTCTATGATTCTACCCTGTCTACCTCATCCTGTCTCATCCTACCCTGTACTATTCTCCTTTGGAACTGTGTTTGTTTTGTTTACATTTGAACGATATTACAGGTTAAGGTGCAAATATAGATTATTGTGGTAATACCCCTGCTAATAGTCTATGTGGTGACCCTTGTCTAACAGCAAGTATATAGTTTTTATTTAGCAGGGAGGTTTCTGAACTAATTTAATCTAAGTGAAAGAAGCAGCTAGAGGTCTGGGAGTTTTCACATCGGGTGGAGGGAGCTGTAAAGTTCCTACTGGCTTCAGCATGCTGGCATGCTTTGTACATCCTTTGTGAAGGCTTGAGAAAAACTGCTGAAAGGGAAAGCAGCTAGAACTTTGGTTTCATTCTTTCTGAACCTACACGCTATTGTTTTCCTACACAATTTTCTACAAACCAAAATTCAGTTTCACACTCTAAACTGAAAACCTTACAAAGGCACCAAATGGCCATGATGACCCTGCAGGATTTGAAGGAACACCAGAGATTCTTAGGCAGAGATGGAATGCGGGAGGACAGAGGTAGAACACAAGTGCTCAGTGAAGTGGTTGATCCCACACGCGCAAATCTTCATTGACTGCAATGACAAGAGACCAACACAGTTGGGTGGTAAAGTCATCCTTACAGTTGGTTTCGTTGCAAAGTCACTGTGAGGGACATGGGTGCAGATGCAGGGGATTTTGCAAAGTGTGGATTGGATGGGAACTCAAGAATGGCAGGCAAAGGAAAACAGACAACAAAGTCAGAGAAAACCACCACGAGGTCAGCTACAGGGCCTTGGCTACTATTGTGGCATGTGAGGAACAGAGAAAAAAATATACCAACAGAGTGATAAAATGCTAATAACCAGCCCAGTACTACAAGAGCCAACAATTACAGATAGGATAACACGTAGTTTGTGACAGGGGCCATGTGGACAAACCAAGATGGGTTGGACTCTGCTAGACACAGCACTGCCTTGTGTGGACAGGAGTTGTCGGGCAAAAAGCTTAAAGCAGGCTTGGGAAAAATAAGGAATCAAATTAGCAAGGGACCCACCAGCTGGTAACACTGTAAAATGACGTGGAGAAAGGATGAGCCCAGAGGATTCATTGTATGGATGTACATGGAGATGATACACTGAGACATAACCTTGTCAAAAATCATGATGAAAATGCTGATGGTGCTGCTGTATTGGTATTGTTTTAATTATTTTTTAAAAAGCAAACCAAAAGCGACCAACCAGAAACCACCTTCCTGCATAGGTAAGCATCAAATGTCAGACCTGGAGCAGACCACAGATGTGACATACGTACATGTTACTGCAAAACAGAGTATGGGGTTTGAGTGTGTTCTCAGGAAGTAAGAACCTCACTGAGTGTCAGCCCAGTCCTCCCATGTGGGTGGTAACATACAGCAATTGTGCAATTTCTCTAAAAAATTCTCCAGAGATCTAAGTTAGGCATTTGCCTTTGCAGCTTTTCCTGCCTTTGCTGTTACTGTACCTCGGCCCTCGTGCTTCCCTGCGTGATGGAGAAGCTGGTTATCCCTTTCACCTAAAGACCTTGTTACACCAAAAAGCCACCCGTAACGATCCGGATGTCCCTTTTATCATAGTACCTGTCCCTATTAGTCATGCTGGAATTAAAAAAAGAAGAAGAAAAGGAAATGAAGGAGGACAGGCAGCGTGCATTCCTCCTTGCCCTCCTTTTCCAAACCGGCCCCCGGAGCCCCCTCAGCCACACCGCGGAGCAGCGGGGCAGCCCGGAGGCAGCTCTGACAGCCCGGAGCTGCCGTGCCCGCGCCCCCGGCCCCGCAGGGGGCCGTGCCCCGCGCAGCCTCCGCAGAGCAGCGCTGCGGTGCGCGGCGCGCAGGGGCCCGGGGACATGCGCACTCTCCGCGGACATCGCTCGGCGCTTCTCCTCCGCCTCCCCCGGGCGAAGGAGGAGGAGAGAAGGAGGAGGGAGGAGAGAGCCGCGCGCCGCAACTTGCTGCTGCTCCTCCCTCGCCGCTGCCCGGCCCCTGCGGGCTGCGCTCGGCGGGCAGCGCTCGGCGGGAGGCGGCAGCCGGGGCGCGCCCCGCCGCGGGGCCGGCGCCTGCCGGTGAGTTGGGGGCGGTGCGCGAAGTTGCTGCGTCTGCCTGTGTGAATGTGTGTGTATGTGCATGTATGTGTGTTTACGTGTGTGTATGTGTGTACGCGGGGCGCTGCGCGGGGCTTCGCGGCCGCGGGGCTCGGCTGGTGGCCGCTGGGCTCGGCTGGTGGCTGCGGGGCTCGGGACGTACCGCCGACTGTCCCGGTCCGGCCGCGCTCCCCCATCTGCCCCCACCCGGCGGCCATTTGGTGCCGGGGTCGGTCCGGCGGCGGCCGCAGGTGCAGCGCGGCGCGGGCTGCGGGAGGAGCGCGGCGCGGGCTGCGCTGCGGCTCGGCGGGCTGGGGCTGCTGCCAGCCGGCCCCGAGCTGCGTTTCCATTCACATCCCGTTACGTGGTGACAGTGTAGTTTGTTGCGCGGTGGCATCTGCTTCTCGTCTTCGGAACTCTTGGAGAGGATGAGAACGGCAGGGGCTGCCGTTCAGAGCGTGGGAGAGTGCTGCGAGCGGCAGCGGGTCCGAGCGGATCGCCCTGGCTGCCGCTTGGAGCATCTCTTTCCCTCAGTGCTTCTGACATAGAAGAGCCCGGCGCGCGGTCGTGGCGGAAAGTTGTGCAGCGTTACACGCGCTGATGGACCCGATTATCTAAATAAACAAACCCAGTGATTTATAGGTGTCTGAGCTGTAATGCTCTGAACGATACAGCTCTTTAACCTTTCTTTCTAATCTGTCCCTCAGAGATTTGGTTTTAAGCAGCGTGATACATCATCTGTGGTGCTGAGTACTTGAGTTGATTACATTTGTAAAAGGAATGGACTTTGAAATAATACCGAGCCATTAAGCAACAAATGCAGAAAAAGTGTGTGAGAGAAAGAGCAGAGATAACATTCAGGCAGGAAAGATTTTTTTCCTCCTCCTAGCAGACAGGCTCGATTAACTTTTATCTGGAGTTCTTATTTTATTATATTAAGCTAAAAAGAAGAAGAAGGAAAAAAAAGTGCTGTGTTAAACCGGCAGCAAGTCCTCTTGAAATCTGCCTCTGCTGTAGATAAGTCATGATTGGAGCTGCGTTCATTCAGGGGCTGTGCAGAAGCACTGCTGAAGATATCAGGCATGTATTTGGAAGTACTTCGTTGTTGTGTCTGTTTCCCATAGACAGTGCAGAAGCAGAAATATCAAATTGCTGGGTTTCTTATTCTGCATCTTTAAAATTGTATCCTGATGAGTATCCCTGTATGTTAGATGTGCAGCTAAGTTGTAGCAAAAGTGCCCCCTTTCACTGGGAAAGGGATTCATTCAGCTGTGAGCTTCTGTAACAAGGGCCGCATTCCGCAGCCTGTAGAGCATCTTGTGTAAGGGGAGAGTCTTTTGCTCCTGTTGAAAAACAATAGTGAGCACAGTATGTGCAGCTTTTTGCAGGCCAAAAATACAGAAGCGGCTTTATCTTTAACCAGTATTTCAACACAGCATTTTATTAACATAAAATCAATATTCAGGTCAGCAGTGAGGATCTGCAACTTCTGAAAGAGAAACTGATTTGAAGGCAGCACAGTGAGTAAAGGTTGTGGGATGTGGCCCTCCACAAGCACACCTATCTCTTACTAAGTTCCTTGTGTGAAATGTCACATAGTGAGGAACAGATTTTAAGGCGCTGCTCCTCAAAACCCTCATTGCCAGGCTTTTGAACTTGCCTTTAGGTCATGCATTCTATGCAAATGGCTGCTACTCCAGAACTACTCTCTAAAATTATCCTACTATTAAAGTTACATTGATCAGAAAGTGGCAACTGGATTTCAAGTCCGAAATAAGGAATGCTCAATAGCCTCAACCTAATTTGCATTTTAAGAAGCACTATGCCGAGGAATCCACAGGAAACGCATTGAGTTTTCTTTGCTGGCTGTGCAGTGGCATTTCGTTAATGAAGGCTCTTTCCCGAGGCTGACTTCACTGGCACACAATGGAGTTAAATCTGTTTATAAGCTCGTTGATGGTGCTGGTAAAGTGCTGGAGAGCTCAGTAGGTGAAACAGGACACAGCCCTCCTCTTTCCAGTACGGGAGAATGGAAAATGGAAGGGCTTTTTCAAAGTAGTACCAACACTATCATTTGTAACAGCAAAATGCAATGCAAGAATAAGATTAATAGACCAACTAGGCTCAAAGACATTGTTTAACATTTAATTGAAACCATAAATCACTCAAACAGCATTATCCAGGCTCCTGCAGTGATGCTTCTGCTTCCAGGTGTTGAGAACCCTGCAGATTTCATTACTGGGATGTGCAGTGCTGAGGGGCCAACAGCTCATCCTCAGTGCCCCTGAGCCCCACTGTGGTCAGGAGCCATCACTGATCTGTGGGTCACCAACCTGTGGCTCCCCTCAAGTGGAAATGTTTGTGGGATGAATGGCTGTGGCCCTGCTAAATGAGATTGGTCACAAGGCTATGGCTGCTTGATGCTCGTCCTCATGTCCTGAGCATGCAAGGGCTGTCTTAGTGCCTTCCGTTGCAGTCTTTATGTGCATAGTAGTGCTACAAACAACTGCTGTGGTCAGGGAGGAAGTTCAGGGCAGCTTCTTCTTCTGGCAAGACCACAGGTTTCTAAATGTTTATATCATAGAGTTGTAGACTCTTGAGCTCAAGGGTCACTGAGTCCAATTCCCAACTCTACACAGCACCACTAAAAATCCCAACCCTATGTCTGAGAGCAGTGTCCAAACGCTCCCTGAACTCCAGCACTCAGGCTGTGCCCACTGCCCTGTGCAGCCCGTTCCATGCCCACCGCCCCCAGGTGCAGACCCTGTCCCTGACCCCTGACGCAGCTCCCCGTTCCCTCGGGCCCTGTCGCTGTCACACAGAGCAGAGCTCAGCGCTGCCCCTCTGCTCCCTGTGAGGAGCTGCAGCCGCCATCAGGCCTCCCCTCAGCTCCTCTGCTCTGCGCTGAGCGCACACAGGGACCTCAGCTGCTCCTCATACGCCTTACCCTTTTGACTCATCACCATCTTTGTAGCCCTCCTTTGGACAGTCTCTTAATAGTTTTATGTCTTATGTTGTGGCACCCAAACCTGCACCCAGTGCTCAAGGTGAGGCTGTGAGGAGTTGAATGGTCTGGTACTTTCAGTGAGCACCACAATCAGCTGTGGCTTACGCTGGCCAACATATGGAATGGGGAGCACTGCATGCTCATTTTGTGTAATGCAACCAGCAGTGAGTTCTAGGCTTGGAAACCGCTCTGCTCATGAGGACTTGTGGAAGCCCTGTAGAGGTGCATGGATACAGCAGCTGCAGCCTTAAGAGTCTGGTGCAGTTGCTGCAGATATCTTCAGTTACTATTGTCCATCTCCATCCTAGTAGTGTCTCTCACTGAGTGGCTGTGCCATGCCAGGGACTCTGTGCAGGTCTCCCATGAGCACACATGACACATCCCTGGGCCTCCCAGAACCCTGTATGCTGGGCAGGCAGCACTGCATTGTACGAGCTGCTCATGGACTCCGATCAGCAGGAACTTCCAGGTGCTCAGTGCCGTGCTTGAGAGCATATGCTGCAAACCCCCCACACAGTTTGACTGTGCTTTTCTTTAGTGGGAAAGCATTTTTTTACAACACTGTCTCCACAGTTACTTGAGCAAACCGTGGTGCCCAAGCCAAGAGCATCAGTCAAATTTGACAAGGAGCGTACCCCTCTTTGAGAAGGAACACAGTTTCCTATGGCCCAATAAAGTGGCACAGTTTAGGGGCAGCTAGTTACATGAAGTCCTCATAGCAGCTCCTGCATCAGGCTACCGAGTAGCCAGGTGAAAATGAGGGGGAGGAGGCATTTCTTCATTTTGTGAATGTGGTGTAACCAAGGTTTAATTAAAACAGTGATGGTAGATTGCTAGGGCAGATAAATACTGCCTTGTTACAGCCCTCTTGGGTCGTATGTAAGCAGTGTTCGTTTTAGAAAGGATGAATGAACAGTCAGTGTGGAGGATAAAGATCAGCATTGTTAATTGCGATCGAAGTCTTCCGTGGGAAAGTATAAACTCGTGAGGAATGATACTGTCCATAAATGTCATTTAAATATTTACATAACTCAGGGATAAAATTTCTGTATTAAAATATAGAGTCATGTTTGGGGTCCTGTTGGCAATAACTGGGACTTAGACAGCTGGGTTTGGTTGTGGTTAGTGCACCGATTTTTTCTATGCTTCCGAATGCTTCGCTTGTTTGGATGAGGAGCTGTGAGATATGGTTCAGTAGCTTGTGGTAGCAATGGTAATGAGAAGACAGTTGGACTAGATGATCTTATAGGTTGTTTCCAACCTTGTGATTCTATGATTCTAACAGTAACCAAGAGCTCTTCTTCAGTATGGAAAGCCCTTAATTGTTCTTATTTAAGAAAAGGGGTTTTTAATTTTGTTTTTTAGATACTTGGGAAACTATATTTGCATAAACTCTTGTGTTTCAGGTGTGATTAACTTTTAGTTTTTGGTGTTACAGTGTAAGAATGAAAGTTACCATTATCTAAGCTTAGGTGCATAATGGTTGATCATCCACTGAATCTTCTGGCTGTTGATAAGTCTGCAGAGAGGGGAGGAATTGCTCCATGTGGGAAAGATTTTTCTCACCCACCATAAATAACTGGAAATGGTAGGAACTGTTCTTACACTGCTCATTGATGTTACAGTTCTCACAGAAGTTTCTTTTGTCCCTTTCCAGTTCTCAGAATGTGATACAACCCTTGAAAAATTCTGTCTACTTTCATGTAAACATGATGAAGATGAACCTTTGAGAACATAGCTTATGTTGATAAATAAACTAGCTTGGCCAGTATAAATCTTTTCATCTAACTTCAAGAGCTACACTGTACTGAAGTAAATATAGATGTACTTAATGTGCTTCTTTCATCCAAATACATAACAAACACTCTAATCTACTGCAAACAAACCTAAAACGAATTTCTAAGTGGTTTTCTTCTTGGTACTGGACAAGTTTAGTCTAGCTAGGGTAGGACGAGTGGACGTTACTCCTGGAATTGTTGAAGTGCTGATGTAAACAGGAGAGGTGGAGAGCACATGGTAGACCTATCTCGTCTGCAGTTCTGTGAGAGAGTAAGAAAATACTTGCTCTAGAGTGTGTTTTTGATGAGCTTGTTCCCACAGTCATCCCCTTGGAAGGCAGCTTGCAGATGACTCTTGGGTTGAAGAACCTGCAGTGTTCCTGCATGCCTCCCCCTCAGTGGCCACACGGCTCAGAGTCTGAAACCAGGTTGCACCACAAGAGCCCTGTCCCCACTTGGTGTGACTTGCGTGAGGCCTCTCCACTCAGTGTCTGCAGGGCTGCTGCTTGTGAGGCAGCTACACGTGGCATGCAGTAGCGTGATGCTGGGGAGGCTCGTTCTGCAGGGCACATCTGGCTGTGCCTGAAGCCTTGTTTCATGAAGGACTTGAATTCTGTGCGAAAGGTGGCCCTGAAGCCATCTTGACATCTGCTGTGTGCACTGAATGATGACTGCAGCAGCCTTGGTGACACTGTCAGCATTGTGTTGGTTGGAATGTCTGTGAAGGAGGAGTTGAAAGAACAGTTGAAAGAACAGTTCTGCAAACCTGAAGGTGCGACAGCAAGTTCGTTTTTCATTTCTAGACTTCCAGGATGACTGTTTGCAGTGACAGCACATTTAAATAGATCATCAACTCGCTGTGGAAAGCATTTTTAGAGTGTGCAATGATTTGGTTCCATACTACTTGATTCATGAGGAAGACCACCATGTATCACAGAATCATAAAATGTCTTGGGTTGGAAGGGATCCCAAGGATCATCAAGTTCCAATCCTCCTACCACAGGGAGAGGTATTTTATATATACATTTGTATTTCCCATATCACAAAGAGTCTTTGGATCTTCTGTTTAAAAAAGGCAGTTGACAAACAGAAAAGTGAAACGTTTTGTTTTGAAAAGCATTAAACCCTGTTTTGGAGAAAAAGACCATAGCTTGGTATTTTCTTAATGATAACAGTTCAGGTTCATTTCATTCCATTGTGGAATAAAATTCCATTCAAAGCTGGCTGATATGTTCATAAGATTTTGAAAATTAGGCTATTTAGAGAACTATGTTAGCGTAAGTACAGAAGATTTTCAGTATGAGATTTTTCTCTGTTGCAATCTTGATGAATAAGAGATAATATAAAGAGTGATTTATTTGTGAGTTGGAGGAATGTTGTGAAAGATCTTTACATTTAGCAGACTCTTGTACTTTAAATACATAACAGTATATACTGATGCCCAGATTTGCTCACCATTTGACACCGCAAACAGACATTCAATTTAGCTCATGTCTGATTGCGTTGTGCCATGTGTACAGAAGTGAAATGTATTAAAAACTGTTCATCTTTGGATGTGTTCATCTGGGAATTTACTCATAAATAATTGATAACTCCCTGAAACAAAATCTCTTAATTACTCCTCGGATTTCTCACTTCATCCCTCACGTGCTCATTGTTCTTGTAGACACGGGAAGACAGAGGCGGGCTTTAATGAAGGTGTGTGTCAGCTTCCAATGCTTCTTTCAAAAGGTCACCCACCTGAGCAGGGGAATGAAATACATGACAGCAGAGAAACATTTTATTGTCCTATGGAGGAAGGTGGCATTTCAGTATTTTAGAGGAACCACTTAGCTGTTCTATTTAAGACTTGTTTTCATCCCATTGTAGGAGCAGTGCTTATGATGAATCGCTGAATCAGTGAAATGTTTGCATCTAGTGCCCTGCAGGGTGTCAAATTAAGGGCTATTTGATGTGCAGTACCAATTACAACTGTTATATTTGGGCTTGATATGTCAAGATTTTAGTGTTTTTGAGTGTCCTTGCACAGACTGCAATGGAACAAGTCTTTGTGAGTGGTGGCCTCTCAGTGGAATAGGGGTTTACTTGATTGAGCTCTTGTTTACCAGGCATTGAAGCATAATGATAAGTTCACTTTTCTGTGATAAAAAGGAAAGCCTTTCTGCTACCCATAGACTTGATAAAGCACATTTGATTACTATCTAAGAAAATCTCATTTTAATGAAAAAGGTATCCTATTGTAAGATGAATTCATCTTTTTGATGACTTTATTGCTTTAGAGATACTAGCCAAGTTCTGTAGCAGTCTTGGTAGGAGCTATTTGCTTGCAGTTCAATAGCCCTAACTATAGCTAATGTACAAGAAATGTTCAAATAATGTAAGTAAGAGAACCCTAACAAATCTTACAGCTATTTTAATGTGAGCTTTCAGATGTTACTCGTGTTTAATTGAAAGTTGAATGCTGTAAAGGCTTTGTCAGTCCTGCTGTTTCTGAATGAGAACACGTTTTATGGACTAGACTAAAGTACCAGAGAGTTGATACCAGCTTTTGACTTCAGAATTCATAGCTCAGGTTCTTCCATTTTCACCTGGCAGAAATGTGCATCTGTGGTGCTATCCAGACTGGTGACTTCTGAAAAGTACTGGTTTTGGTCAAATAAAATAAGAAAAAAATTCTTCCTGATATTGGAGAAAAGGCGGCCTTTGCTCCTTCTATAAACCCAAAGATTAAGCTTGCTTATAAAGGATTAGCAGAGCTCTCTTCTGTTAATGCATAGTGATGTAGTAAAAGTTGCCTGATTCTACATCAGTGGAAAATCAATTATCGATCAATGGGAATTTTACAGCTGAAGCCAAAGGGATTAGGGGCTCATCGTTTGGAAGGGACTGAAGGAGAGAAAGAGCTGGATATGCTTGTTGTCACATGGCTGTGAGTCACCGCTGCGTTGCAGCCACCAGGAATGGCAAAGCAAAGTCCTAGGTTGCTTCAGGCAAGCTTTTTCAAGACTTGCACGAAAGGACATGGGGCAGGGCTGTGGAGAAATCTTGTTTGGGATACTGCTGACTGTCCTTCTTACTCACCTTTAAGAAAAATTATTTCAAAATGAAAGAGAAGGTGACCTAAAGTCCTGCAGATTGTGCCGTTGTGGGGGAGAATTAATGTGAAATAAGGGCCATGGTTTGAGGAGGTCTGATGTGCAGGATTTGGTTAAAGCAGCAGGGAGAAAAACAGATCTGGAATTGAGGGCTGCGTGGAAGCAGTGGTGCCTGTACCTTGCTGCCACCTGGGCACATTGGTTTGAGAGATGAGCCCGAGGGAGTGGCACACTGCCGGTGTCCTAGCAAATTACACAGCCTGGAAAAGATTCTTCCTTTAATAAACAATTGCTGCTTTTCCTTCTGGTAGAGTGCACGGACCAATGCTATTACTATTGGAACTCTAAGAAAACATATAGCTCCACACTACTTTAATTAAGAATGTCCGTGAAGCACATTTCTAATTATAATTTTGCTTTCCTTTTGAACACTGAGCGTAGTTAAAAAGTACCTCTGATCCAAAGCCAAGTATTGGATGAAAGCGTGGCTTGCCCTGTCTTCTGCTGCAGCATTTGGCACGTACGTTCCCAAGGATGGTACCTAATACATCATAGAATATTGTTCAGAGTTAAATTAGATTTCTTATGATGATATTTGGTCAATGTAAATATATTGTTTTTATCTGTTATAATAGGCAAGATTGTGTCATTTAGCATGGCAATTACAGAGATTAAATTAATTTCATTTTCCTTTATTCTTATTAAAGGCAAAATAATTGAGCTCACTTCATAGGAGGTTGGGACTCTGCTGTTTGTAGCTTCATCATTTATTAATCTAACGCATTAGATGAGAAGCTTTATAGATTTGCTTGCCTGAGGAAAAAGGAGAGGAATACAGATAAAGGCCAAACTGAATCTGTGTATTCTGTTTCGCACTTTGAGATACTGTCAAACTGTTGCCTCATTTTTAGTACGTTTTTGTAAGAAAGAGCACTTGCCCCAGAATATCTAATTGTGACTTAGTGCTTAGTCAGTCTGGGTAGGCTGAGATTTGGACAAAGTTGCTTGTGCAGTTCCTTTGCCCTCCTCAACGCGCTGCTAGGATAGAAATGTAGAATTGTAAAAGGGCAGGCAAAATATAAAATACAGATGAGAATGCTGTAAAAAGATACGGTTTGTACCATCTTGGCCATCTTAATTGGCTGTCCTAGTTATGGCAGGAAAATAATGGCTGTGTTGCAGTAATCAGCTCAGAAGTGACAGAAGCTCTCTTCTTTCCTACCTTGATGTGGCTGGAGGGGGGGGATGGAAATTAAACATTTGTCTCTGCGGCTCCACATAGCCCCAACACTGCCAGCCACAGATTAGTAAGATAAATCCCTCATGTTCATATTTAAGTGGAAAATATAAAGAATATTTTCTGCCTTTTTTTTCTTTTTTAATGTGTCATTTATTGGCTGGTACAGTGACCTCCATTTCGTGACTCTAGTGATGTGCTTGTCACAGAGCTTTCCTGTGGTGATTAATTAATTGCACTGGGGAGTAGTGGCATGTAACATCATGCATGGGAGCTTAGGTAAACAGTATAGACCACCTGTAATGAATCTGTACTTAAATGTTATCTATTAATGCAGTGTATTATTTTTTTTTCATGTGATTTTCATTCCTATTTGTTTTTTCTCTCTGCTGTTTCTGTGGTATTCAAATGGCATGCATACCTATCAACATCTTTTAGTGTTGCCCATGTAGCTGGTTTGGAGCAAGATACAACTAGCAATTAAGGGTATGGAATTTGCCAATATACTGGGAAAGGGTTTTGCACTAATTATGTGGAGGTATGGCACAGCAGTATGGCAAATCAGTCTTCAAGAGTATCTTAGTGGACAGTCTGTCCAATCTTTTAAATTGCTGTTCCAGTCAATGTTATTGACTGAAGTGAAAGCACGAATTAATTTTTCTTTCCATTCTCAACATTAAGATTTCACTTCGTACACTTGATTTATATTTCAGTATTAGTTGTATATTTTGATTTGTGTGAGTTAACCCTGAAGCCCTTCCTCACTTGAGAGTTCACCTTTAATTTGTTTAACAAGTCTGTCTCATTTCTGAGCAGCCTGTACCTGAGGAGCTGATTTGTATTAACAGATAACTTGTATTGGAAAAAGGGATGTCTGTATCTGGTCATGAGAGTGTGTTAGTGTGAGCTCTAATCAGTTAGTATGAGCTGATGGATGTTGGTTTCCAGATGACTGGTGGCATCTTCCTGAGAAAGTCTGGCGACACAGTCCTAGAGAAGTGCTGGAGAAAGCAAACCAGCCTACAAGCAGAAGATTGATTTTTCCCTTCCAAATGAGAAGTAGTTATTGTGAGTAAATTAGCTAAATTGTTTACAGCAGGCAGATAGCCAACAACTCAGTGTTTCGTCAGCATTCAGACATGGTACATGAGCTATGTGGTGCATTTCATTCGTGGACACACTAGCATCAGCAGTTTCAGTTGACAGTTTCCAGAAACAGCTGGGGTGAGCTGGCAGGAGAGATCCAGCCTGTGAAACACACGATGGGCCTTCAAGCTCTTGTTTGGACAACCAGCAGACAAGGGTAGCCTTGCCAGAACTGCCTGGCTTTCAGCAACTCCAGAGATGTTGGCAAGGTAGAGTTGCAGCAACTCGATCCTCTCTGCTTTTATTTCTGGAGGGAAGTGACCTGGGAGTTGTGTTGCCAGCCATGGAATGCAGGGCCTGGAAGTACCAGAGCTGTCACAGTGTGAGGAGCTGGTTGGAATTGCCTGGACTAGTGAGCCTTGGTGTCATGGGCCTCATGCTTGGTTGTCTGGGAGCCTGGAATTGCTGGGTTGGCTTTTGTCACCTCTTTGCTTCTCCCAGTTGTGGGAGTTACTGAAATTGGACAGCAGTAAAATTAGCAGCAGTTATCAGTTTTGATCAACAATCAAGAATATTTTATTCAGGGTAGACAGTTACAAACATTTTCTGAAAACTTGTTTTCAGAACAGGACGGAAATTAAAATTTGGAAGCGCTGTAATTCCACAGAGTGAGAACTTCCAAGGCTTTGCAGTTTCTGTGTTCCACACTGCAAGAGGCATGCTCTTGTTCCACTGAGCAGTAGTATTTTCTGTATTGTATATTAGCCTGTGTATTTAATTACACTAATGCTCCAAAAAAAGTATCAGCTTCAAACAGAAAAGGCTTCCTTTCACTGAAATCAAGAGTAATAGAGACAAAAACCAAACACTCATTAGTGTCTGTGCTTAAGCTATCTGTCAGTAGAGTAATCAGTTTTCTGAGGTCTAACTCTGAAATGTTCGTTGAATAAAAATAATGCACCCTGCAGTTTGTCAGTAGGTTATAAAGATTGACTTCAGAAAAATAAATGTGAAGATTGGTGTAGATAAATGATGAGAAGTAAGAGATTCATACTTCTTAAACACCTCGCTACTGCACCCTCGTGTGTATCTGCATCATCCTGATTTTATATGGGTAGGAACCCATAAGTCAATTGTATACTAAGGGTGGGACTACCATGGAAGAGAGAATTGCAGTGTTGCTTTCTCTCCTTGCAACTGTTGTTTCAGTCTGAATGCAGAGACATGCTGAAGATGTGCACTGCATATTTAAACTTGCCTTTTCCTCACTCTTTCAAATCACCCCTTATGGATTTTTTTCACTTAACCCTGGCAGCAGAGGGGATCTGATGAAGGAAGAGGTTAGCCTCCAAAAGCATGGCCCAGTGATTTGATGTGTACCAAACTTTGAATTAGGGGATGTTGATGTTGCAAGTTGATCTTGCAGGTGGATGTAGTTAACATGGGATTTAGGACTATGGGTAGTTTATACTGGGAGAGAGAAGCCTGGCTTCTGGTGAGTCTGCAGCTGGCCCCAGCTGGTCATCACGGTGTCCACAGGACATCAGCTTTGGCTGTGTTATGGAGAGTAGCCAGGTGTTGTCACACATCCAACATTTAAACAAGTGGGAATGACTTGGCAACAAGGGAAGGTGCAGAGTTCTGTATCTGGGGAGGAACAGCCCCAGGCACCAGCTGGAAAGCAGTTTTGCAGAAGAGGACCTGGGAGTTCTGGTGAGCACTGTACTGAGCATGAGCCTGCAGTGTGCCTTAGTGACTAAGAATTGGTATCCTGGCTGCATTCTGCCAAGTGTTGTGAACAGGTCAAGGCTTCCCTTCTGCTCAGCTCTCATGAGGCCACACCCTGGAGTAATGTGTCCAGTTCTGAGCTCCCCAGTACAAGAGAGATCTGAATATGCTGGGGAGAAAGAGTCTAGTGAAAGGCTGTGAAGATGATTAAGGGTCTGGGGAGCACCCCTCCTGTGAGGGGAGGCTGAGAGAACGAGACCTGTTCATCTTGGAGAAGGCTCGTCAGGGATCGCATCAGAGTCCTAAAAAGACACTCCTGAAGGGAGGGTGCCAAGAGGATGCAGCCAGGCTCTATTCAGTGGTACCCAGTGCCAGGACAAGAGGCAGTGGGCACAAACTGGAACACAGGAGGCTCTCTCTGACCACCGGGAAGCACTTCTTTACTGGGAGACTGGTATAGAGAAGCTGTGGAGTCTCCTTGGAGGTCTTCATTAGCTGTGTGGACGTGGCCATGGGCCCCCTATGCTGGGTGTCCCTGCTTGAGCAGGGGTTGAGCCAGAAGGACCCAGAGGCCCCTGC
This sequence comes from Centrocercus urophasianus, assembly GCF_019232065.1. Classification (NCBI taxonomy): domain Eukaryota; kingdom Metazoa; phylum Chordata; class Aves; order Galliformes; family Phasianidae; genus Centrocercus; species Centrocercus urophasianus. The sequence goes on from NW_024884253.1 coordinate 26,614,911, forward strand.
CACCTTCATCCATCCTGTGATCGTGTGACCAGACCAACTGCACTTGAAAGCAGCTGTGCTGGAGGTGGCAGGACCACCTCCATGCCATCTTCCATGCAGACAGAACATTTTTAAAGAGAGCCTGATCTTCAATAACAGTTCCCTGTTTTGTCCTTTAAAGAACTTGAAGATAGTTCTCCACTTGCTCAGAGAAGGTTATCAGTACATTCTGGGTACCTCATGTCTGCTTCTCAGTTCAGTTCTGCTTTTTCAGCCTCCATTTTTAAAACAGAAACTCTTGCTTATGTACACTGGTTTGTTCAGCAGGAGAGCTGTTTGTCATTTTCTCCTGTTCCTGCAGGACGTATACAAAAGAATTTTTTCATTCTGCTATGACCACAGATGTGAAAAAATAAGCAGAAATCTCATTCTTAGCAGTGACTCGAGTCTCTGAATGTTAGACAAATAATGTTTATTGTGCAATTCACTTGTATGGCTTTTTCTACGGATTTCTTTTTTCTTTAAAGCCCAGTTCATAGTAGCTGTATTTGTGCAGCCAGCATCATGTCACATTTGTTTCCATGGAATGACAAACTAGGTGGTGAGCTTGGCTGTCATGCTGATAGCCCGTAAGCAGTATCATAGCCAAGATGCAAGGCAGGAGGCTTTTATCAATACAGGCCTACGGAGAGTGTTTTTGTTGTAAAGCACAAAGGTGTGCCACTGAGTTTGTTTCTTCGTTCTGACAGAGCTAACGGCAGCCTGGAAACAAAACACTCGAAATGCGCAGCTTTTTATGCAAGTGGAAGCAATGGAACCATTATCGGTGACCTTAGCTTTCTCATCTTGTTTTGCAAGCTAATTTTATATTAATTTCAGGCATAGCTTTAATCTTTGTCAGTAGGGCAGCAGCAGTGGAGTTTCCCTTTAACTATTGATTTCCAATTTGTTTTAATCCTCTGACTGTCCTCCTGCAGAATGAAGACTGAAGCATATTTTTTTTCATATTAATTTATTTCCTAAATTGGAATTGTCAAAGTTTGCAAAGGGACTGATCTGGGATATATCAGTGCTGTCTTCTCAGTGTAAATAGGATTGTTCAAGCGTGATCCTTGGTGACTGTGGAAGGCTTTGCAGGTCAGGGATAAAGTTGTTTGAGGTAGAAGAGGTGCAGTCTTAACATGAGGTGTTTGATTTTCCTGAAGGAGAAGGAGAGTTGCCATTTTAGAAAAGCATGTAATTTAAGCCTTTACTGAGTTCTCTTCAAATTAAATGCTTGCACAAGAATTATTTCAGTTCTGGATGTACTTGTAATATCAGAGACTTTGAAAGAGTAACAACTGCATATTGTAACCTGGTGGCTTAGACCTTCATGAGTGACAAAATGGGAGACATTTCCTTTCTCATCAAGATCTGAACTGCAGAGTGGATGTGGACTTGAGTTGGAACAAGTTTAACCAACAGAGGGACAGACTTTTCTTCCTAAAGAAAATAGGTATAGTTCTTTGGTTTTGGTGCCTACAGCCTGAGGTGCAGGAAGAAGTAATGTTCAGCAGGATTGGAGCTTATATGGCATTTGAAGTCATTTTAACATGTTTAGAATGGTTAAGAAAGTAATCTTATTGGTTGGGTTTTTTTGTTTGTTTGGTTTTTTTAAAGCTGCAAAGGTTGACGAGCCAAAGTATACGTGAGCAATAGCTGTTGAGGATATTTATTTCCATGATAACTAAAATGTGGATTTCTTAACACTTTGGGATTTGCATTTTGATGCTCTGCTGTGGCTTGAAAGGGATTATGCGTATAAACTCAGTGTGCAGTGGTGGCTGATTGTGTGAAATGACATTTGGTGCTACATTTGCTTTTTTATTATACAAGAATGAGGTTTGGTTTTAGTTTCAGTGATTTAAAAAAAGGTACACTCCTAAAGTTGAGAAGTTTAATGATGTTTCCCTCTCTTTATTGCTGTAAATTGTTAAGTGATGCTGATATCTGAAGATAGTAAGAAAAGAAATTGGATTTTTTTTGTTATGTTTTATTTGCCTCGTTACTGCACATATGATATGAGAAGCAAACTCAAGAATTACACTTGTGTTACCCTTAGGAAAAATTGCTTTTTGTTCTACAATGGAAATACACACCAACACTTCAAAGAGTCTCAGAAAAGGTCTGAGATACAGTGCTTGCATATCCATCTTTTAGCTTTGAGGGCTTTTTAGAAACTGAAATACCTTTCCACACACAAATAAAAAGAAACTAGTTGAAAACGGAATGATGTCGGGAGGGAGAAAATTAATATCCTCAGGCTTGACATGGGAGGCTGCTTGGGCACATTGTGTAAGTCATGTGAGGCATCTGCATCAGAACATAAGCAGGCTGAAAGAGTGATCTGCTAAAAGCACAGAAGAGTTATTCAGACTACAAAGCATAAGGATATCTGCCTCTAATGAATCCAACAGAAAACAACTGAACTGTGTTGGGTCACACACAAACTGAATACCAAGATCTTAAAAGGACTTTGAAGAGCAGAGAGTGCAGTGTAAAACTAAGTGATAAACTGCGAGCATATCAGAAAGTGGGTAGCACTGATTGACGTGTAGGGCAGACGAAAGCACGTTTAAAAAAAAAAGAAAAAGTTATGTATTTTAGGAGAATATGGACAGGTGCTTCACTGAGTGATGACGATGAGGAGGTGTCATCTGCTGAGACAACTGAGTACAGAGATGCCACTGTGCATCTCAGAGTGTAGCTCGTGCTCTGAGGAGGTGACATTGCTGGCAGAGAGCGTGCTGCATGCCATAGTGCTGCTGCTGGGACTTGTGAATTTCCATGCTGCCTTTTGGGGGTTTCACTTAAAAGAAGATGGAATCTGGCAGAAAGCAAGCAGTGATTTTGAATAGCAGCGATGGTCCTGAAAGGGTGAGAGCTCCCCAGGGAGCAGTTTCTCTCCTTAGCACACTCAGCTCACTTCTTTTGCCTTCTTTCCTCTTGCGGGATGAGCACAGCCATCCTGCAGTGCTGTTCACAAGCCCGTAACTAATTTTACTGTGTCAGTCCACCCTTCCCAAAAATTAGCCCTTTCTTGATAAATGTTCATCTTTAGCTTCTCCTGGATTTGCAACAGTGGAAAAAAAATAATGGAAAAAATCAGTGGTTAGCCTTTGGGGTGTTTCATGAGATAACTGTATTATTTATAAATAATTTATGACTTTGAAGCTACACTCTTTTTCTCTCCAGATTATATGTCTTGTATAACCGAATATTATGATTTACCTTAAATTGCCCATCCGACATGCATCACAAATCTTTGCATACCACTTTCTTTTCTCCTGCATGGCCTTCACTTGTGGATAGGAGATTTGCATAAAATGATTTCTTCATGTAAATGTGATCAGGCTGAGGCTCCAGCGTCTTGTTATAACATATGTACCAATTCCCTTGAATTGGGTTAGCATCTACCTCAGTAATTGAATCTATTTGTTAGTTGCTGTAGTTTTCAGAATTAGCACCAAGCAGGATGTGTGCTCTTTGGTGCTTTTGCAGCAGTCTTCTCATTTTTGTCTCGTCCTAAGACTTCATTTAAGTGAAACACAAGACAGGGCTGGGAAGGGATCCTCACTGAAGCTGCCCCCGGCTCCTGCTCAAATGGCTTCGAGGGCTGCCCCTCGCCTTATCTCCACTGGCCCTGACCAGGCAGCTGGCCCCAGTCCAATTAAAAAGGTGTGTGTAAGCCAGAGAGATAAGGGTCCATGTCATCTAAGCAGTTACTTTGGGCCCTTCAGCAGAAGAAGAGCACTGGAAGCTGCATTTAATCTCTAGGAGATAAGGAGGCATTGAATAATATGTTGATTCTGAGCTGAATTCTGTGGCTATATGTTTTGGGAGTAACTATCTTTAAATGCAAAGCTGGTGGTAGAAGTCCTGAGCAGGTACAGTGATGACGAAAGTCATGGTGAATGGATTGGCCAGATCTTGCTCAGGCAGCCTTGGGAACTGCCATGAGTGACTATGTGGAAGTGCTCTTCAGTGGGGATTGAGTCCCTTTTCTTTTTCCTGGTTTGAGATAAAAGCTTCTTCCTAACCTTGAGCACAACCTCACTGACTCTCCACTGTTCCAAATTGCAGGATTGTGATTCTCTGCTGTTCAGACAGAGGAGAAGAGGTTGATCAGAAGGAAGCTGACGGTTGTCTGAGGAACTCAGCACGACAAAACCCTGGTAGTTTGGCACAGGGTCAGTTTGAATTCAGCTTTGCCTGTTTTATCTGTCTGTGGAGGGGCTCATGCAGCCTGCTTTCAGCCAAGGAACTGAGCTGGACCTGATACCAAGGTGGTTGGATCCTGGTTCATGTGTCATTATTCCCACAGTAATGCAGGTGGCTCTGCCTGAAGCCTCTGGCCTAAAGATGGTCTTGCAAGAGCAGGACCTATATTTGTATTGTGCTGCCCTGTTGTAACCACCTTTGAGTCTGGGCAATCCAGAAACTGGACAGTATTACCCTGGTCCTGCTGGTTTTAGCCCTGCCTTTGTATAGCATGGAGCATTGTTGGTTTTTTATTTTGTATTTATTGTTTGTTTGTTTTTACGTCAATCACTGGTTTTGGCAGAAGCTCTTAATCCATGGTTTCTCCTTCCATGTTCAGTTTGTTTTCTTTCTGTTCTTCTAGTTCCTTGTATAGCTGTCCCTCCCCAGCTTCTGTGATCTTGCTCTTACATCCTTGTCTCTCCTTCACCTGAAGCATGAATAAATGAGATAATGAGACACAGGCCAGTCATCCCAATTACTCTGTATATGAATGCATATGTATGTTCTTGTATCTCTCTCATCTCTCATCTTTCTGTCTTTTTATATGGCAGTCTCTGGAGGATGGGATTATCTTTTGGTCTGTATCTAGCATGTTGACTCTGCTCCAGTATGAATAGAATTGACTAATGGTATATATATTTTGAAAAGCTGGATCTGCATTGCGGTGTTCATGTGGGCTAGTACTGCCCAGCACATTACCATGAAACCTTAGCTACTCATCACTGTCAAGTGTTTCCCTGCATCCAGTCTCTGATTGTACAGTTCTGATTTTTGTACAGCTTCTAATAATTTATGATGCATTTTATATTGATGTTAATGTGTTCTGAGTAAAAGTTTATGGGAAAGATGTGCTCATTTAAGTAATGGTGATAGCATTTTGGTCAGGTATGTAGAAAGCGCAGAAATTTTCAAGTAATTTTTTTTCAAGGCTTCTCCATCTTTCAGTAATTATCAGATAGATAATATGAGCTTGCCAGATCCAACATGCTCATGATTGCCTTCCAGCTTTTAAGAGGGACAGAAATTATACACTAACTGTATCTGAACAAGATTCTGCTTTGACAGCGTGATAAAACGTGCAATACTTTGCTTTCTTGCACTTTCATAAACATCTATTAGCATATCCCTGGTCTGTCAATACAGAAAATAATGTAGATGAAGCTGAATCTACTTCAAGAGTACTCAAATGGTTATTGATGGCTTAGGAATGCTGTGTTATCAATAGCAGATGAACTGCTTTGCTGTTGTCTGACACTTTATAGGGGTGTCTCATGAATCATTTTCAGATAAAAGGTAAATGTTCTTGCTGTCCAATTTTGCTCCTCTTAAATTGCTACATTTTTCAGCTCTGTCTGCACATTTCCGGAAGGAGAGCTTCCCGGTGGCAGAGGTGCAAGGTGTTTTCTTACTGAGATGCCTTTTTTGAACTGGCTCTGAATTGTGTTGCTTGATTAAAGGCAAGTCTGCTGAGATCTTAGCACGCGATGATCATCTGCTGTGCTCTGTATTCCACAGACAACTCAGCTCTGGGCTGGGCTGTGCCATTGGGAGGAAGGTAAAGAGAAGGGTGATGGGTATCCTTAAATGTACCACATACTCTTGATGTCTTGCAATTGAATCTGGAATAATGGGCAGGAGAGCACACTGAGTATGATGCCACTGGCCATTTCGTTTGTTACACCTCACTGTATCTCACCTATAGAGAAATAATTTGAAGCCCAAAAACTCCCCTGCGATGGAGGTTCTTTTCAGTATACATTTTCTTTTAAAATGCAGTGGGAGATTTATGTAGAGGGACACAGAGAGCTCTGGTCTCTTGTCTTCATTGCTATTGTGCTGGGACACAAGGAAATCAGCTCTTATATTTTTGACTAATTGGAATACTTTTGCTTTTTTTCTTGTCTTTCCTGTCGTTCCCCTAATTTCCCCCACCCTCTAGGATCTCCTCTTGAATTGACTCTGGCCAATTATATGAAATTAGGTTTTATTATGTGAAATTAGACTTTACTGGAATGACTGTATCACAGAGCGGTGAGATCTCCCCCCTCTTCATTTCTCCAGAAGCTGAAGAGGCTGCTGTTGACATCTAACTGTATTGCTGAGTTGCTTTAAAAACTACTTCTGTGCTGGGTCATGAGAAAGGTTTCCAGTGCAGTATTTTACTGTGATGCATCTATAACTCTAGCAGCAGCCATCAGCAGCGCCGCTACCTCCGCTTCTTCAATAAAGAAATAAATCTCAGTCATTTTTCCTGGGCTCTGTGTGCCAGTTCCATGAATTAAAATTCACAAAGAGAATACAGCATGAGGAGGGGTGGTTGTGTACTTACTTGGTTGCCATGGCAATAATTAAGGGCACACTTGTACCAGTAGACCCAGGAGCACTCAGATCTGGGCATGCTGTATGCATGACCCATTAGGATGAGTCTGGGGCACGTTTCCCCCTTTCTTCCTGCCTTTCCCCCCAGCGTAGTGAGGTTTCTGCAGGGACAGCATATAGGGACAAGGCCTGCCTGATGTCTCTTGGGGAGAAAGGACTCAGGGGACCCTCAAGCCACTGGCATGCCTAAATAAGAGGGTTTGAACAAGATATGCAGCTAATATAAATTGATATAGAATTGTTAAAAGGAACAGTGCATTAGCTTGTCATCATTTGGAAGAACCATACTACAGCTCCATTAGATTATGTTACTACATTACAACAAGTCTATTATATTTTCTATTGTTTTATGCTCTTGGTGGCAGCTATGCTGAGAAATGTGTTAAAGTAGAAAATACGTTCCAGACCAATTGTCTCCAGAACAGCTGTTTGTACTTCCCTCTGTAGCCACTCTTCCTCTTTTAGTGATCTGTGCATTTCCTCTTTTACCCCAGATGGACTTATGTTGCCTTCCTGTCACTCACTTGACTCTCTCTTGTTGCCAGACCCTCTTAGGTCTCAGTTGCTGCCACCTTTGCTCTGTGTCCTTCTGCATCCATGTGGTTCCCAGTCTTCTTTTTTACCCATTTTTTCTTCCTAGCTTTTGCCTAGATTGATTGACTCCCACCCTTCTTCCTCACTAGTTTTTTGCCCTCCACCACCCTGCTTTTCTCTCTGCCTTGGCAGCCAAATTTCCTTGCCATTCATCTATCATTTTCCCTGCACGTGTCTCAGTCCCAATTTTCCCCTTTTCATTATTCTTTTTTATTTTTTTTTCCTTCCCTGTTTTCACAGTATTCACCTTTCCCATTTTGGGGTTCAGTAAAAGCATCTCTGACAAAAAGCTCTTTCCTGTTTCATGTCAAGGCTTTTTCAAAGATTAGAGGTACTAAAACTTTTCAAAGAAAAAGGATGCCAAGACCTTTTCACTTGGGCAGGGATAGGCATTTTTCTTTGGCTTTATTTTCAGAAATATATGCAGTGCATTAATGGAGGTGCTGAAAATGAAATTTAGCACAAGGCTGCATATTTAAACAGTTGAAAATGGCTCTGAGAAAGCAAAGTGCCAGACAGCTTTAGTAAGCAGTGCTGCTGCCAGCCTCACCTGTTACTCATCATCAGGAAATACCATTACTGTCTTCCAAGTGCTTTTTCTCAGCATGTTGGCAAATACATACTCTTGGAAGATCATATTGATATCATATTGATACTGCAAATTTTGCAAGGCTCTCATTAAGGCACAGTTGTACAAGGAGAAGGAGCTGGGTGAGTAGGGAACTGCTGCCTGCCTTGGCATCTTGGAAGAGGATGTTTGGGAGTGAGAGCCTTACTATGGAAGTAGGCATTATTTGGGAGTCCCTTGATGTTAGGACTGCACGTATGCATGTGCATACACATCCAAACAATCCTTGCTCCAAAACTAGTTCTGTATAAATAAAGACATCTCATAAATTACAGGAGCCTTTATCACCCTAGCCTTTCACTTTTACAGAGGTGTCAGATTGGAATGCTGATATCCAGAAGACAGCTGGCAGTGCTGCATAACATTTGCAACTGTTGAAATAGTTTTTGGGATGCTTAATGAGGAAACTCAGAGAGCAGTTCCACCAACCTTATATTGTCTATGGTCTGTCATGACCCCCAGTGAGTTAATAAAAATAATTCTTTCATGCTGGGAAAAAAATGGAAGAGAAAATGAGCTGCATAAGATTTGTCTGTGACATTTAAAGTCTAAGTCTGAGTTTGTCTGCGTAATTTATCTTTGGGTATTTGCAGGAGGCAGAGCAGGAGAATATGAATGAGAGAAAGAAATGAGATCTCAATTGTGTCTGAGCTTTCTGATGAAGAGAATTTCTGGTGACTCCATCTGGCTAGAAGGTCTATCTATGTGATCTCTTCTCCGGCAGATGGAAGGTAACACTAGGAAGAGTCCTTTGATTATCAAAGCATGGGAATGGCTCCAGTGCAGTATCACCCTGAGACACCTCTTTCTTTCAGAGTGACAAGTGATGTTTCTGAGATGTTAGAGCTGATTTCCCCCTGCTGCACTGAACATGTGTATGCCAGATTTTCTTTGGCAATATTAAACCTATCCACCTTGCTTGTCTCTTGCTGGTGAGAAAAGCAATGAAAATACAAGGTATCTGTGTAGACAGCGTAGTGAATACAAAGAGGATGCATTTATCCCCTTCATTAATATAGAACAATATGTGTTTGGTTTTTTTTACAAAAGTGCCTAGTTTCTTGGAGTTTCAGTGAACTACTTTTTGAAATACATAAAGGATGATTAGACTGACATTAACTGAAGTCTTTCTTTGAACATAGAGGCTCTCTCTCCAAGAACGTAGCTGTTTTTTTTCCCCACTGCTTTTGGCTTTCTACTTGCACATGTCTGCAACATCCCACTAAGTATTCTCACACGTCCATCAAATTTCACCTTGCAACATGCAGTGTTGATGAATGAACCTACTGCAGTCTTCCATTCAGACCTTTCCAGACCTGAGGAAGGGCTACTTTCCCCATCTACTCTGCCCTGGTGAGGCCACATCTGGAGTACTATGTCCAGTTCTGGGCTCCACAGTTCAATAAAGAAGCAAAACTTCTAGAGAGAGTCCAGTGGAGGGCCGCAAAGATGATAAGGGCCTTGTAGGGAAAGGAGGAGAGACCTGGGACTGCTCATTCTGGGGATGAGAAGACTCAGAGGGGATCTTATCAACGCCTGTAAATATGTACTGGGTGGAAGTCAAGTGGAGGGGACCAGGCTTTTTGCAATGGTCCCCAGCAACAGAACAAGGGGCACAAACTGAAACATAAGAACTTCCTTATGAACATGAAGAAAAACTTATTTGAGAGTGACATAACACTGGAATAAGGTACTAAGTTTGAGGAGTTTTCTTCTCTGGAGATAATTAAAACCCTCCTGGATGCTTTCCTCTGTAGCCTGCTGTAGGGAACCTGCTTTAGCAGGGTGATTGAACTACATGATCTCCGAGGTCTCTTCCAGCTAATTTAATTCTCTGATTCTGTAGTTTTTAACAATAACATTCAGCTTATTCTTATGAGTATCCAAAGATAATTAATGGAGCCTTCTGTTAATTGCATACCACTTCAGTGTCAGAAGGTGTCTGTGAGTGTCTGTGCTTGCTTGGAGATAGAAAAGAGTAAGCAGCCGTGGGAGCCGTGCTTCAGCAGAATTTCCTCTGGTGTCTGAGAAGATATATGCTGGGGAAGACAGCCTCTACCCTTTTGTGCCTGTATTGGCCTCTGTCATCACTCTCCTTGCTCCGGTGGAGGTTAGGAGAAGTTGTTTGAGGTAGTTCCTTCCTACACACAAATTATATCTTTCCCAGCTTACCCATACCAAACCACTGCAGTTTGGAGTCGAGAGTGAGTGGTCTGAGCTACACCTCCAGCCAAGTTAATAAAGATGCATATAGGTCATCTTTGGTGATGGGAATACTTATGAGAAATGTCTGCCCATATGACTCATATGAGAAGGACGTGGAGCAGAGTCCAGAGGAGGGCCACTAAGATGATCAGAGGGGTGGAGCACCTCTCCTGTGATGAAAGTTTGAGGGTGTTGGGCTTGTTTAGCTTGAAGAGAAGGCTCTGGGGAGACCTTATTGCAATCTTCTGATACTTGAAAGGAGGTTACAAGCAGGAGGGAAACCAACTTTTTACTCAGGTAGATATTGATAAGACAAGGGGTAGTGGATTTAAACTGAAAGAGGGGAGTTTTGGGTTAGATGTTAGGAAGAAATTCTTCACTCAGAGGGTGATGAGGCTCTGTAACAGGCTGCCCAGAGAAGCTGTGGATACCCATCCCTGGATGCATTCAAGGCCAGGCTTGATTCCCAGACAATGACCTAGTGGTTGGCAACCCTGCCCATGGCACAGGGGTTGGAATTAGATGATCTTTAAGGTCCTCTCCAATCTATGCCATTCTATAATTCTATGACTCTTAATAGATGGCTTTGCCTCTTTATCCCTGATTTTTTCTTTGCTGTTCATGTTGTCCCCCTTGATGCTCTCTGATTTTTTTCTTGGCATAACATTCATTTTGATTTTGTATCTGATAGCATTATTATTTTATCAAATAGCGTGATAAATTGTTACAGCTATCCTGCCTAGAAGCCAAAGCAATGATGCCTTCTAATGGCACACTTTACCTCTGCTGCGTTATCGCTGCCCATTTCATTATTTGCACGTTGATTACAGCTATGCTTCTCAAGGGCTATGAAATATTCAGCAGTGTGGAGTACTTCAAGTGCATCACAGTCCTCACAACCAGACACCTGCCCTCAAAGGCAGGGAGGAACCAAAACCTTTGCAGATTTAAAACTGATGTAAAAAATCCTACTTTGCCTTTGCTTTCCCTGCACCACTGGCTGGAGATGCATGCTAATTAAAAGTTGCCACTTTTCTTGCACTTGTGATTAGATGGGTAGAGAATAAGAATAAATACACAGCGAATGTATTTCTACCATATTTAACAGGCTATGACAAAGAAGGAAGGAAGCGTTGTGGTAAAACTGGTGTCTGTGTGTCGCTGTGAAGCAGCTGGCATTATGGGTGGAGTTGAGAAAAAAGCTGTGTGTTAAGGGCAAAAATGAGCACTGCGGGTCATTTTCTCACGCTTTGTCTCTCTGTGGGAGTAACCAGCAATGATTGACTGAAATGGGCAATATTTTACCAAGTAGGAAGCAGATACAAATTTTATAAACAGGATACTTCATCATTAAAGAAAAGAAACAATTGCATTGACCTTGACACTGAATGAGTAAGGCCAGCATTGTGATAATTGAGAATGTAACCAAGCAACAGTTCTGTAGTCACTTGCACTGCATGATTTTTTATAGAGCGTGCCAGTAATGGGGAGGCCTGAATCAGCAAAACAGCTGGTTAATGCTTACAAAAAAGGAAATTATTTCTTTGTGCAGGGGGTTTGAGTTGTAATACGTGCTTATGATGATTGTAATTTGGTCTTACGTCAAAAGAAAGTAATTGAATCAGTATATCCTTCTGAGCAGGCAGTTAGCCCGGCAGTATCCCTCATTTCTTAAGCTGCTTTAGAAACGTAAGTCTGTTCTAAAAACTAGTGCTGTAGAAGAGATGGTATATTCCTTCAGAACTAGCCTATTTTATATCCATTTCAGTTTACTTTGGCAGTAATTAGACTTCCCAATCCTACTGGTTTTAACTAGCCTCTGCTTGGAAAACTGGACTGCAGTTTTAACTAATGTAGTTTTGAAAGCCATTCAAATAAGTTATTGCAACCAACCACTGAAGGTGTGCTCTAACTTCATTTTAAACTAGTCTTCCAATACTACTACAAGACAGTTCCCTACAGAGTTAAAGGTGGAAGACTTTTTACATCTGGAATAAGCATCCAGGAAAAGAAAAGTATTTACTTCTACCTAAGTCAATTTACAATCCAAATTAGTTAAATTTGGATTAGTTAAATTTGGCAGCCACGTGGCCACCACATTATCCCATATCTAGAAGTATGCACTGAAAGGCTGGTGCTGATGGAAACCTGCAACCTCCACTCCTTTCTTTATGCTTAGCAGATCTCTCATCGCTGCCTTCAATTCTTTCTTTGTAGATACCAGACCAGTACAGTCACTAAGTAACAGTGAGTTTCTGGGCACAATAAAATGCAGAAAGCACTGCAGGATACTGTCACTGCATGGGTATAAACTACTAATTACTAGTTTAGTCTATGAAATCTATGTTACTGTGGACATTATATAGACAAGATAATAAGGATTTCAAAATTGAGTCTAACATCTTTGGAAGAACTTTGAAAGTCAGAGATTTTAATAAAAATAATGAGAATGAGTTAAAAAACGACATTAGTTAGTCTGGGGTATTTCAAATAAAGAAGGAAAAACTTTTTCTAAAAGTATTTTTCTTTGAAATTGATTCTAAATTCAAAGTAACAGGAGATAATGTATATTCTCTGATATATTCTCATAGCATGGCATAATTGAGCTATGTTCAGAGTTGTGAAAATTTCTTCTTTTTTTTTTTTACCTAGGAGGAAGCATTTGTTGATACTGTCCATCACTGGAACATCAAGCTCTACAGAGACTTTTAAGGTAATTATTTATCTGATTCCCTTTTGTTCCCTGTGGTGGTCAGCTTGGCTTTAGTTCGGCTTTATGACGACGCCCTCGATTTATGAACAATGTGATGTTAAGGATTGACATTGGGTAGCAGCAATATTATACGTAGATTTTACAGAAGCCTTTGCTTATAGTTGCATGAGCCATGATTTGCTGAGTGTTTGTGTATAAAATAAAGACATGATACATTCTGAAAATACAGTTGTTTCTACGTCTTAAGAAGCAGTATTACCATTTTCAGCCAAAAGACTTGAAATCAACTGGATATGTTTTTGATATGCTTATTTAAAAAGCCTTTCCTTATCTCTCATCTCCTGCCCTGGTGCTGGGTGATTTGGTTGGTAGGTCTCTTTTGCAAGAGCAAACCAATGGCTGCCTATCAGAGTCTGTCATCTTTGCTTACTTTACCAAGTTCTTAAAAGCTGCTTCTGCTGCTGTGAGTACTGTAGATGCTGCAGATCTGTACATTGTGTTTGCTTGTTTCAAAGCCTTTCTGAAAGCATAGCTAATGAGGTCTCCATGATACGGACAGAAAATAAATAACAAAATAGACAGCTGGGAGTCGTATTTTCTTTTTTTTATTGAATTGAATTTGCAATGCTATCCCACTACAGAGGATATGAAGAAGAGTGCTATGGTTATGAAGTTGCCCTGGGAATGCAATCTGCAGATCATATCTTGCACCTTTGCATGGGGAGCAGTGAGTTCAGGTCTTCAGTATGTAGGCTGGTGCTGCTTTACATTCATTTACTGAAGGTCTGATGAGACTTGAGCAACATCACATTTATACTGGATTGCAGTTTAAATAATTAAGGACTCCCAACAATTAGCAGATTTGAATTTTTCAAAAACTACAGTTGTTTTTTATTCTTGGTATCTCAGACCTTGTTGTGTGGCTGTTTCTAGGAAGTTGTTATGGTACTGGACCAAAGATACATCCAGTGGCAGTAGGGCTAAACTGCTTTTCATTCTTTATAATGACAAGGTCACAAATAGATCTTCAGAGTATTAGCTGTTTTCCTTACCTTGGCAATCATTTGCTCTTTCCCAATTATTTATTTATTTATTTACTTATTATTTTTTTGAGCTGAACTGAATTCAGCGCAAACAAAAACATTTTATTTTGGGCAGAGGACAGACAGCTGCTTAGCGACTTGTGCACTCATCATTTGTCTGTGAATTATCTCCTTTCATAGAAAACTCTTTTCTTGGTGATGGTGGGTTGTTGACATTTTCTAAGCTAGTGATTGTAAATCCTGACATTAGCTATTTTGACTTTATCAGCCAGTCAGCTGACTGATCCCTCGTATTTGCAGTTTGAGGGGTTTTTCCCAAGCAGTTGTATTAGAGCAGACCAGTAACGAAGGGGCATTCAGTTCTTTCTGTATATGAATTGTTGACTTGTGCAGTTTATTTAGTTGTATGTAATGCACTCTGTGGCTCAGTTCAGAACTGCTTTGTACACTGCAAGTCCTTTTCTTAGCACAATGGTAACCTTGAAACTTTCAAGGGAATCAGTTCTATTCTAAGGCATACCAAGCAGGTGTTCCTCACTTACAGCATGTTGATGAGATCGCAAGCGAAAAACTTTAGAAGTAATCATATTGTGTTGGCTGACTGTGTGTGTGTTCCTAGCTTTTCCTAAAAGGAAGTTCAGTCTGGAGAAGAGAAGACTGAGAGGTGTTACCACAATGGTTATAAACATCTGAAGTGCAGGAATCAAATCATAGAATCATTAACGTTGGAAAAGACGTCTAAAATCATCTAGTCCAACTGTCCACCTACCATCAGTATTACCCGTGTCCTTAAGTACTACATTTACCCTTCTCTTAAACACCTCTAGGGATGGTGACTCTACCACCTCCTCAGGCAGCGTGTTCCAATGCCGACCACTCCTTCTGAAAAGAAATTTCTCCTAATGTCCAACCTGAACTTGCCCTGATGCAGCTTGAGGCCATTTTCTCTTGTCCTGTCTCTGTTGCCTGAAAGAAGAGGCTGAACCCTACCTTGCCACTGCCTCCTTTCAGTTGTAGAGGGTGATAAGGTCTCCCCTGAGCCTCTTCTCCAGACTAAGCAACCCCAGCTCCTTCAGCCACTCTTCATTAGACTTGTGCTCCAGAACCCTCACAGCTTCATTGCCCTTCTCTGGAGACGCTCCAGGGCCTCAGTGTCTTTACTATAGCAAGGAGCCCAATACTGAACACAGTACTCAAGGCGCAGCCACGCCAGAGCTGGGGAGAAACTCCTCCCTGCTCCTACTGACTACGGTATTTCTGATGCAAGCCAGGATGCTGCTGGCTTTTTTGGCCACCTGGGCATGCTGCTAGGCTCGCGTTCAGCCAGGCGTTGTCGAACCCCTTCCATACAGTTTCCAGCCACTCTGCCTCAAGCCTGTAGGCGCAGAGTGGCTAGAAAAAAGCCTCTCTCAAAGTGCAGTACCTAACACTTGGTCTCATGCAGTCAGCCTCAGCCCATTGATCCAATCTGCCCAGGTCTCTGTGTAGGGTCTTCCTACCCTCAGACACATTGACACCACCCCCCAGCTTGATATAATCTGCAAACTTAGTTAGGGTGCTCTCAATTCCTGCATGCAAATCCTCAATAAAGATATTAAACAGACTGGGCCCCAATACCAACCCCTGAGGACCAAACACCGGTCTTCAGCTGGATTTAACTCCATTCACCAACACACTCTGGGCCTGGCTCTCCAGCCACTTGATTACTCAGCAAACAGTGTACTTGTCCAAGCCATGGGCTGCCATCTTCTCCAGGAAGATGGATGAGGCCAGGCTCTTTTCAGAGGTGTGCAGCAACAGGATAAAGGGCAATAAACAAACTGGAATACAGGAAGTTCCATATGAACATGAGGAAGAAGTAATTTACTGTGGGGTGACAGAGCAGTGGAACAGGCTGCCCAGAGAGGTTGTGAAGTCTCCTTCTCTGGAGACAATCAAGATCTGCCTGGACACTGCCCTGTGCAACCTACTATAGGCAACTTGCTTTAGGAAGGGATTTAGACTTGGTGATCTCCAGAGGTCCCATCCAACTCCTATGATTCTGTGATTTGTTCAGAAAAATTAATGGCTCTACTGATTTTGGAAAGCAGAAGCTGAGAGCACACTCAGTTACCACAGCTTGTCTGACTAGATACCTCCAAAGCTACAGTGAATGAGTTCGTATGAATATACTCGCTTTTTTTTTTACTATCCACACATAGTGCAGAGATGCTTCAGTCCAGATCTTGTGCACACATGAAGTACATAAATATAATTGGTGTATAATTGATGGAGGCATTGCTTTTTGGTAGTAACTTTCTTTAAAAAGAACATAGAAATCAACAAACTTCACCAGGCATCTTTTTTAAAGATAAAATCCATATGAAATGAGTTTAGTATCACACATGCTTCTGGTGCCTTTGGAAGCCAAAGGTTTGTGATAGTTGTCTTTAATCTCCCAAAGATGAAGCCTTGTAGTTCTGAATTTCTATTCTCAACAATACTCAAACCTGGAAATGAAACACCTCTGCAAGGTTGAGGGGGTTTTCTTTCTGTTTCCTATTGAATCACTCATCATTTTGGAAATTTCTGTTTGCAATAAGAGTGGGTTGATGTTTCTAAAGGACCTGGATATGCTGAGCTTGCACAGGAAATTGGGAATTGTGAGCAACTTATCATGCACTGTAATACTCTATCAGTATTAGAAAGCCAGACAGCATAATCAGAGCAGAGCTGTAGGTCCAGTGATATTTTTTCCTTTTTCCTCAGTGCAAAAAAGTTGGGGATGTCGGAGCTGAAAGGAAGGATTGATGTTGGTGAGATTTAGGGTCTTTTAAAAATCTGGATTTATTTCTGTCTCACACCACCCAGAAACAGCTGTTTGGCCTTGAGTGAGGCTGAGCGGTGAAGACAGGATCCTTTCAGCAAGCTGCTGCTGGAGGAATAGCAGCAAACTGCGCCCTGGTCACGGGGGATTTTTGACTATGTAAAAACCAACCAACCAACTCCAGTCACATGGCAGCTGTGGTTTGGAGGGTGGCTGAAGGGTGTTCAGGAAGTGAGGAAGTCAAATGATAAAGGAGGTGGGTGAGCGGGGGACTTCTTTCAAATCTTCACTCCACAGAGGAGCTCTCGCAGTGTGAAAGCACGCCTCAAGGTGCCTCAGTGCCTGGGCGGAACAGTCTGGGTATTTTGCTGGTGTTCTTCCCCTGGGTGGTTGTGTGTCTGGCACACCAAGCTGGGGAGATTACAGGCAGTATTCTCCCACTGACATTACGGTGTCAGTTGTAGTAAGCATCACTATTCATTCAATATGTCATAAAAGCATTTTTGGACAATTTCTGTCATGCTGTATTTTACATATAATCACGTATCAGAGCTTCCTCTCCATGTCTTTAGCATTTCACTTCTTCCGATTTGTTAAAACAGGTGATCTGTGTCTGTGTTGATGCTGATGGGCTCCCCCCATGCTAGCGTGCAGTGTGAGCCTCGGAACACCTCAGCTGCAGCTTCTGCATGTCTGTACATTTCTTTCCCCAAGATAATCAGGCTTCCTTCTGCTTTCTTTAGATAGCATTTCCAGATGGTCAGCTCTCCTGGATGAGTAACTGCCCCAGGCCAGCTGCAGCTCCTCGGCCTAAAAGGGTCATCAATATGTAAAGTTTGTGCTTTTCATTATGTGTATGTAGCAGGAGGAGCCACTTTGTCAGCGTGCTCTCAGGGGGAGGATCTGCATTTAAAGGTTCTGCATATCGGCAGGGGAGAAATGCCTTTTGAAGGATATGTCCCTGGGCTGGACATCAGTGGCTTGGAGTCAGTGTCTCGAAAGTCGGTCATGAGTCTTGCCTCTACTTCTTCCTTCTCTTCCTCTGGAGCTGTTTTGAGCTGTGGAGTATGTAAAGGAGTTAAAGACCCTGCCTTGTGACAGTAGGTACGTAAGGTTGTCTTTTTTTGATCTGCATTGAAAAGGCAAAGTGGTCCAGATGTCCTGTAAGGGATTTGAATCACTGGGGCTATGGTGGTGGATGCCAGAGCCACAACTTGAGCTGGGTGTGGAAACAGGCTTGCATTACAGGAATGGCCAGTGCAATTACAGAGCTGCATGAGTTTCACATTTGATCCCAGGTCTGCTGCAAAAATATGAAGTGTTTGTGGAAGAAGATATTTTAAAAATAAAACTAAGGCAGTGATAGTAGCAGACAGCTTTATTACACAGATGTATACCAGAACTGCTCCAAGTGGAACAGAGTAAAAGATTAGTTGCTGCTGTATCTCTGCCACATGAGTATTAGAAATTTGTAGATAAGTAATAACCAAACAGTTGGCAATCAGAGAATCTATTTGCATTTTAAGAGGGCAATATTCTTCTTCTTCAAATAGGATGCACGGTGAAATAGCATCAGAAAGTGTTTCTTAATGACACTTCTCTAAGCTCAGTTTACAGAGGATTTGTTTTGTTATTAAAATTACTCTACATATTTGAGACAGATTTCAGCTCAACAACTGCCTAACACATGCTAGACACATATTGATTTTTTTGTCTCAGACCAACGTTTCCCCTGGGCATGGTATTATTTATTCATAAAGCAGAAATGATGTCTGACAGGCAGTTAGAAGGGTGTATATCTCTAGCCCAGAAACAATGTGCAAAGCTTTGCAAGGACCCCAAGAAATCAATGTGCTGATGCTGAAGAAGCAGCCTTTTAATTCTGAGCACACATTCTCACAATCTTTCAGTGCGGGAAAGGAAATTTGAATAACAAATAGTTACTATTAAAACTGCAGGCCTAAATTTTCATTCATCTTTATTCCAGTTACCCGAGCCAAGGTGGAAGGAGAAGGCAGATAGCCAAGCCCAGACACCTCTAAGCCATAAAGCAGGCTTGCTGCTCTCCCAGTTTGCATGTTTGTATATAGAATCCTGTTACCAATACAGATTTTAAACTCAAGCATTGTTTGGAGAGTCAGAACTTCCAAAACGTGTGTGATTTATAAGCACTTATTCTAATTGAATATTAAATTGATGTCTATACGGCTGATTAAAATAATGAATAACTGGTCTATTTGTAATGTCAGCTGAAACATTTTGGTTAAGCTGATCATTGGGATCGACCTGTTGGAAAAAAATAGGGAAAAGGAGATTTGTTCTGATGTTGTTCATTCAGAGTTAGATCACAGCACGAGTAGTATTTGGTGGTAGAAAATGTATTTTCAAAAAATGTTTTGTCTACCTAATAAATCAAGCTCAGGAGGTTCTTAAGTAGTATATTTAAAGTGAGATAGGTGTCTGAATATCTTGTCAAATCAGGACATTTTAGAATCTGCTTGTTTTTACTTAAACCATAAACAATTCAGTAGAAGAAGTAACATCATATAATTAAATATTTCATCATCACATGTAAGCACAAGAGAGCTTAACTACTTCATTTGTTCTGACGTTCTTTGACTTTCCAGTACTTGGCCTTGAACCTGAATGTAGCTCGATGTATTTAGGAGTTTTGAAATTTGCTTTGTGTATTTGGAGGCAACAAAACAACAAAAGCCCCTCCTCTCCGTTCAGTGGGCATGAAAGTTCCTGTCTCGGTTAATTAAAAAAAAGTGGTGTTATTTAAACTGAAACCAAGTTAAAATTCTGAAGCTAAGAAATTAACATGTGTTCCTTAAATCGATTTGCAGACCACCTTATAGTGGTAGGGGAGGCTTTGACCTCTTCAATCCCAAAGCATCACAATAAATGCAATTTTAAATCATTCAACTGGGACGGCGTAATCTCTGTCCACTCAGGGCATGTGGAAGTACCTGAAGCGTGCACACTTATTTGTTTTTCTCCAGGAAGTGATGTGGTCTTAAGAAAGAATGAGAACAGAATACCATTGAGGTATCTTCTAGGAAGTCAAATGGCTGAACTTTCGTAGCTTTGAAGACAATACCAGGAAAACACTGAAGTGTTTTCATGTGATCCTTTTGTGGATTTGAAAATCTTGTTTCATTTGGTTTGATCTGAAGAAAGCATGATGAAAATGACATTTATGTGGGCTCTTGTACATGCTGCAGTGGACACAGTTTTTATGGTTGCTATCTGATGAAAACACAGTCATTTGATTTACTCTTGCCAGTACCTCTGAATGCTGCCGTTAACTTGCAAGACTGACTGTGTATTTACAAGCAGACTTCAAATAACAAATTTACTGCACAGCGTTACGAATATCTGAATGTTAAGTAGCAACTTTAAATGTCAGTTTTCCAAACTGTTAAGCTGGAGATGTAATAATAATTCTTTTAATCTATTTAGATATATGGGAGGCGGTCAGTTAATAAGGTTTGTTCATCTGATGCTCAGTGCATCTCTCTGCCTCTCTGAACTCTATTTTCTTAATTTAGTTCTGTCATTACTGTTGTCAGGAACATAATTCTTTGCTTTTGACAGCAGAAGAATGCACAGCCCCAGATAAAGCACTGCAACATGAATGCACACATTTTCTGCTTCACCAGCCTGGAGTGCTCTTCAGGACATTCAGCTGGAGGATGTCTGCACCAGACCTGGTCACTCCAGCTCTCCCCCTTGTCAGTGAAAGGAAGTAGTGGCATTTAGGACATGGTTCATTTAACCTATTTAGGAAGCTTATTTTACTGTACAATAAGATGCATCCTACAGGAACCTTCCGAGGTGCTGCAGTCCAAGGGGAGCTTGGGTACCCAGTTATGGGATGGAATTCAGTGCCAGGCTGAGGCAGGCATGTTGAGTTATTTATGAGCAGGCAGGTCCTCGTGGAAACACAGCATCCCCATTTTGAGTTGGTGTAGTTGTAAAGCAATGCCTCTCTCTCCCTGAGCTATTTGCTGTTGCCTGCTGTGCTTCATCACCCAGCATGGGTGACAGACCAGGCACGATTTTCTTGGTATCATCATGATGGTTCTCAGTGTGCTCTTCCAGCATTCAGAAATGCAGTACAATGGTATGCTAGCAAATTAGAGTGTTACCTACCAACTTTCCTTCCAGTGTTGATGCTTACTAAATTTTAGAAGAGTGCTAAGCAAAAAAAATTAAAGGTAATCCATATGTTAAACACACTTTGTTGGTAAAGTTTATCTGATTACAGTACAGTGAAAAGAGTTCACTTGGTTTTACGATGTGTTCCTAAGATGGCTTTCATCTGATGCTTTGTTGGAACTTCAGATGAGAAGTGCTTGATTTATGAATTTTTTAACAGTAGTTTCCAAATGGAAATAAGATTTCTTCTTCATTTTTCTATTTATATCTTTTCTTTTTTCCTGAACAGTAATTTATGGAACCTCTACACATTTTTATTGAAACACATTGCTTCAAGCAAACCAACAGATGTTTCGGGAGGTTTAGTAAGAGCACATCAGAGGTCATCCATCTCAAAGGTCAATTGCGTAAAAGGCAGCACTGCTGCTGAGATTGTCACGTCAAGAAAGACGAAAGTGTTTTAAGACTCAGTTTTATTATTCAGCTCAGACTGATCTCAGATTCCAGTGCTCTATTAACTTGCATGATGGCTGAGCTAAGGAGACAACAGAAAAAATTCCATCTGGAATATTTTCAAACAAAATTAAATAGCAGGTAGTATAAATGTAAATAAATTTATCAAAGGCCAAAATAGTCCTAGAGCACAGCAGTTTCTGGCTGTTACAAACAGGTCTTATAGGAGTTATTAAAAGATGAAAACTCACAAAAATGAACAACATAGCTAAGGGTATCCCAGGCTTAAAAAATCAACTGTGAAAGGTACTGAGGCATGTTTCTTCCTCCAGAGATGCTGGTGGGCTGAGATGTTTGAGTCAGCCATGGGGATGCCTGTGGTCATTAGATGATGCCTCACTCCACTGCCAAGCATGGTCCACATAAAGCCTGTGTAGCTCTTACCTTATTCAAACCTGATTTAAAATACAATTAATTTTTTTTGTGAGCATTTCTGTAATATTTATCACTCTCTCTTACAGTAGTGATAGTAAGAGGCAGCCTGTTTTAATATCCAGAGCTCAGCTGGCTCATCCATCCATGCATCCCTCCAGTTCACCTGTCATACTAGCTTCAGCACTGACCAAGTATTCAAACCAGCATCCATGTTTTACTCTTTGTTGTTAGTAAGTTAAGAATAAGCTCTGGGCAAACATCAATGCACTTAGCTTCATTTTCTCCTTTTAATTCCCTTCTTAATATCTCCTCTGCCATAATCCCTGGAGGAAAGAAAAAAACAATTGGTTAGTGCTGTGTTACAACCACTGTCTCTTTGTCAACCGTCCATATCCATTTATTATCCTTCACTTTATGTTTGAATGTGACCCTCAGAGACAAGAACCATCTTTTTCTTCCTTGTAAGCACAGCTTCCAGTGTGCCTGTGTACTGGCCCGTGACTCCTAGAGGCTACTATAACCTAAAGAAGAGAAAATAATTGTGATGGCTCAGTGCTTCACAACTTCCATGAGCTTTTTTACAGCACCATGTGAGGAAAAGGAATGCTATTATCATGCAGCAAATGTGACAAATGAAGACGTATGTCCTTAATAAAGAATGTTCCTAAAATATTTCTATAAATTTTGTATGTCTGAAGTACAGTTTTTGGTTGTTTTGTTTGTTTGTTTGTTTGTTTGTTTGTTTCCGGAGGACTTACGGCTTTTTTCTGTATTCAATATCAGATCTCACAAGTTAGATCCTACACTGCTTCCATTTGCAGATGTGTGTTCAGTGCTGCTGCAGATCAGGGGCTTGGGAAGTAGGAGGGCTGAGTATAGACAGGAGATATGCCTAGCAGGTGGGGGCACTGGGGTGCACCAGACATAGAGAGGTGGCAAATAACAATAATTCAAAAATATTAAAGAAAAAAATTATGTAAAATACCTTACTGCTAATCCTTAGTACTTAAATCTAACTTCTATATCTTTTTTTTTTTTCATTTCAATGAATGTTATGTTAATTGAAATAGCACATTTAGTCAACAAATGTTTATTGAGAGACAATAGCCTTCCTGTAGATTGCATATCCTATAAAAGTCTCTACTATGCTGTTAAAAGCATTTGTTTCCTTTTATTGAAATGTAGAGCCCACACACAGTACATGCCAGTGCAGGGTGGGGGATCACATTGTAGTTACCATTTAGTGTAGGAATATTGCTGTTACCATTTAACCTATTTTCGTTGGTAGATCTGTGTTGACCTCTTGTTATACAGAATCTTGTGGTGTTCTTTTTTCCTTTTTTGAAATCATGCTAAATCTAAAAGTATGGATTTTTTGGTGTGCTTGAACATCATCATCTTAAATGTCACTGTGTGACACTTTGAGACGAGCAGGCTATCCCAAAGAGATAGGTTCCTTTTCAGCAGTGTTCACACTTCCTGATGTCTTCAGACAAGCTGTTGCTTTCTCTCTGTAAAGAAAGTACTCTTCTAGCTCTGGGTACTTTGAATTTTTGATATCTAGAATGTCTCATCTTTTCAGGATAGAAAACGGGAATGTGACAGGCTGAGTCACTGGGTGATAGTGGATTCATGTTGCTTGCATATGCTGCCAGGAAACTTAGTAAGTAGGAGAAATACATAAGCATTACTTCCCATGTGCCCACTGTTTGTCACATTGCATGTCTTCTGAGTGTGCAGAATGTCTGCTTTGTCTGCAGGTATGCGAGTAATGTATTTTAATTGGCATTTGAGCAAACAAATATGGGGCTACTCCTGAAAGGTGAGAACGCATTACTGGAGTGAAAGAGGTTGAGGGGTGAAAATTCAAGATACAGAAAGCTCTATCTCTAAAATATATTTCTTGCTTGTTGAGGAAGTCATGCAATGGATCTAGAAATATAAATCATTTAAAACCATGAAATTAGAAGTCGTAGTTCAGGCTTTTCCAAACTGAATTCAAATAAACTTCAAAGAAGGTCCCTAAGACATAGTAAAGAGAGTTTATTCTTTTTCCTCTTGAGAATCTGTACTGGACGTTCATGTTCTTGTGGTTTAACATGGCAGATGTCTAAGCACCACACAGTCATTTGCTCACCTCCCTTCTCAGTGGGGTGGGGGAGAGAATTGGGGGAAAAAAACGAAGTAGAACTCATGGATGGGGATAAAAACTGTCTACTAAGACAGAAAAGGAAGAGAAAGTGCATCATCATAGTTACAAAAATAAATGTATACATGTTTGGTTTTGTATTTATGTATATAAAATAAGTGATGCACAAGCAATTGCTTACCACCCACCGAGCAATGCCCAGCCAGTCCCCAAGGAGCAGCTGCGTGCCTGGCCAGCTCCCCACAGTTTTTAAAGATTTTTTCACATGCAGACATGTGGTATGAAATATCCCTTTGGCCAGCGTAGGTCAGCTGTCCTGGCTCTATCCCCTCCCCCAACTCCTTGTACCCCCTAGACCCTCTGCTGGCAGGACAGTACAAGAATCCGAAAAATTAGTGTGTCCTTGGCTCTTTACAGCACTGCTCAGTAGCAACTAAAACATCAGTGTGTTATCAGAATTGTTTTTCTCCTACAGCCTAAACATAGCATCGTACTAGACACTATGAAGTGATATTTCCTTCATAAGAAACACCCTGGCTGAATCTGGGACATATATAGAGAGCTGAAGAGAAGTTCAGTGCCAGCAGTACTCCACCTTGAGGATCCTCACCCACCACCTTGGAGGATTTGCCTCTCTGCAGATGCTGTCAGCACAGCTGCCCATTACAATGGTGTGGGTCCCAGCCAGGCTCAGACCGTTCAAGCAACCATCTGATTGTACCGACCCTTTCTGTAGTGACTTGACCTCCTAGTTATGTTCAGTTCTATGACTAAAATTTCCTATGTCTAGTACATTACATAACTATTACTTGGGATTTTAGATTGACTAATGGTTGATGAGTTTGATCAGTTTAATAACCATATGTTTCTTCTCTAGTTTTTCTAAGGAAAATGTTTAGCACTGTCTACCCTTGACACCACCAGAAGTTGGTGTGGGCTTGGGCTTTCAGCCTTAGCTCTGCATTTTCTTTTATCTGTATATTAAGAGATTCTGTCTTTTCTGAAGCCATCAAAACTTCTTGACTTACTTTGCGGCCATCCATTGAACAAAGCAAGCTGCAAACATAGCATTATATCAACTTTCTTCAGACCTACTGATGGATACTTTTTAGAGCTTATGAAGCTGTAGTCTGGAGCTTGCTTTGAGGTAGCTGGAAAAGATGATAGGAAGAATCAGTCCTTATCAATATATCATCACTATATTTGCTATTTTGAGGCCTGTTAAGCATACCTTTGCATATTATTGCCTTAAAGCTTTTAATATTCTTGCACTGCTGAGCTACATTTTCAGTGCTTATTCATTGGCATATACTGTTGGCTAATATTCCTGCAATCCATGTTAGGCAGAAATCCCCCTCAAATTAAATGGGTTTTTTTGCCTGACATTGTCTTTCATTCTAAATAAATTAGCAATAATAGACTTGAACTATAAATTATTTTTTACTCTGGGCAGCTTCCCTAATAATTACCTTCCACTAATAAATACTTCACTACATCTGTGAGATAACGAGAGGTTTTTTTTCTAATTCTTGAAACTCAGAAAACTTAAAACTTTTATTTCAGGTATGGTTCTGTTGGAAGGGGAGTTTGGTTTGGTTTTATGATAAGAGGAAAAGCAAACTTGTGGGTATAATTATGACACTGCCTTATGAAACTACTGCCTTCTGATATCTGAAACTTGAAGTTCTCACCCACTAAGCTCTTTCTGCACTAGAGGCTGAGGTGGCCAGTTCTAGGAAGGCTGAGTTGCTTTTTTTGTTTTCCAGGTATGCATTAACATTGACAACAGGCTGATTCATGCTAGACTACATTTTTAATATGGATTTAAATCCACCAGGAATCAGGGTAGTGAAACGTGCTGCATGGCAGCTGGCTCAACAGCATTTTTAATCAAGTAATAGATTCCAGCTGGTGGGGAGTCAACTGAGTTCCGAAGCAGATGTGACTTAGTGCAGACCTTCCTCATTTCTTCAATAAAATGCATTAACTTTGCATATTAACCAAATGTGAATGGAGGAGGGGAACTGGAAGAAAGCAAATCTGTAGGTTTGAAAGAAATGAAATGAATCATTAGAACCTCATATATATAACCTTTGTGAATTGCATGCATCAGTACAGGGATGAGCTGCTGGAGAGGAGTTCTGTGAAGGACCTGGGTGTCCTGGTGGACAACAGGTTGTCCATGAGCCAGCAGTGTGCCCTTGTGGTCAAGAGGGCCAATGGCATTCTGGGGTGCATTAAAAAGAGAGTGGCCAGCAGGTCGAGGGAGGTGATCCTTCCCCTCTACTCTGCCCTGGTGAGGCCTCACATGTAGACTACTGTGTCCAGTTCTAGGCTCTCTAGTTCAAAAAAGACAGGGATATCCTAGAAGGAGTCCAGAGGAGGACCACAAAAATCATCAAGGGTCTGGAGCTTCTCCTGTTTGAGGAAAGGCTGAGTAATCTGGGTCTGTTCAGCCTGGGAAAAAGGAGAGTGAGAGGGGATCTGATAAATGTTTATAAATAACTATAGGGAGGCAAATGGGTGAGGCAGGGCTCTTCTCAGTGGTGTGTAGCAGTAAGACGAGGAGTAAAGGACTAAAACTTGAACATAGGAAGTTCCATACAAACATGCGGAAGAATTTCTTTACGGTAAAGGTAATGGAGCACTGGAACTGGTTGCCCAGAGAGGTTGCATGGTCTCCTATGGAGATATTCAAGACCTGTCTGGATGCCTACCAGTGTGACATACTGTAGGGTACCTGCTTTAGCAGGGGATTGGAATCAATGATCTCTTGAGGTCCCTTCCAACCCCTGCGATTCTATGATTCCTGTGACTTATACAAAGAAGAATATGGGGTCTTGCACTCTGTGCAACAAATTAACTTAGACTCTTCATGCACATCCACATACCAGAAAATGATTTCTGGTTTGCATGTGTGCTTACCATTTTAAGACTCATTCTCTATGCTCTGTCCTTGAATACTGCATTTGTTGCACTTTTACTACATATTGCTATCGCTGCCAACAGGAATCATCTCCAAGTCAGTTGTTGGTCTCTGTGCTGTTCTTAACAGGTGAAGCTACTGCACTGTGATTTGAACAGTTAACCCCACTAGCAGCATGTAAGTCTGTGTGGAACTGAATGTTCAGTCCTTTTTCAGTGACATCGTTTTCTCTGCATTCTTTAAAAGTGTAAAGATTTTGATGGAATTCAGATAATGAGGGTTTTGTTGATACGTAGAGCTGAAACAACGTAGTTGTACTTCAAAGCCAAATATAATGGCATTGGAAAGGTTAGTGCCTACTGAAACATGTCAATAGGTGCCACATTTTCAATGGTTTTTCTTGTTATGCTATGTCCCATGATCTAAGCTAAGCACTTAGACAGGACAAGCAAGCCATTCATAACTTGATGCTAGCTGGGTTGCTGTTGAAAGAAACTGCAAATGACACAAAAAGAACATACACTGGCTAAAGCTCTCTGCTTAGAGTTTCAGCCTAGCTGAGATTGTTGTGCTAATTTTCTGTTATTTCATGTCGGTCATCCCTTGTGGAACCAAGACGAAGTTCACTATCACCCCATCTACATCAGTGGGTTTTCGGTGGGAGAAGATATTACAATATCCTGCCCTCAGCTGAGCATGAACCCTTTGACAGCTCCTATCCCTTAGCTGGAGCTGCAGAGGTTTGGTGCTTGCAGTCTGGCCTCAAAGTAGAGGATGAAAAAGCATGTCTGACCTGAGAGGCCTTTTTAGAGCTGAGTGATCCCTGTTCTCAGTCCAGCTGAGGTCACTTGCTTTGATAAGGAGCTGCTGCATGACAGCAGAATCAAATCCTTTCCATTTCGTGCCAAAAGTCTGCTCTGAGGTAAGTTCTCTTTAAAAGAAATCATGTAGTTTTACTTTATCTGTGTGTTCAGAATTTATCTTTAGTAAAATCCTATGGTAGAATACTAAGAAGTAATTCTATGTAGATGGTTGCAATTAGGTTAGCTCTATTAGTCTTTGCTAGCAGGAGAATATTGATTCTGGTGTTCTTGCGCTGCCTTCTGACAGGATGAGTGAAAAACAAAGCTAGAGTGGTTTCATAATTTCAGGAAGTGTCCTGAAAATAAAAATAGATGTTTATATAGCTTCATTTTATTGCCTTTATTACTACCATCATGCTTCCGTGGCCTCTACCCAATTCTGACAATATTACAGTATATATTTGAGATCTTTCATACTCCTCTTGGTTTTGCCAAGTAAGTTTCCTCGTTTCTTGTATAGCTTATTGATGCCACAAGTAAGTTTAAATGGTTCTGAACATAAAAAATGCACAGAAAAAAATAGGAAGTAATCCAAGACATAAAGAAGGAGATACTGATAGGGATTTGAAGTAATAATTAGGCAAGCTTTTATATAGATGCTATTAAGAATTTATATTAGGTTTTCTGTTGTGCATTTATAGTTCAGAGGACTCATGGAAACTTGCTTGTTTTTGTCCATGACTGGTGCAAAACAAACAAACAAATCAGCAAAAATTGTTTTGCTGCAAAATACTAAATTTGAAACTTGCTTTTCTATCACACAAAAGCAAAACCAGACCTTTTGAAAAAAGTAGAAAAATTAACCCAGAGCAGCCAAGTGTATTTTGTCCAGGCACTTCCCTCTTGGCACCAAGAACCCGATTTCCAGTCATGTTTGATGCACCCTGAATTGCACCCACAAATCTTAAGCTACAGCAGGAAATATTTTTAATACCAGCTTTTTCTGAAGGTGACATACTACTGAAAAACACACATATTTTCACTGTTTACAAAACAAACATGATAAATTTAGAGGCAGCTTTTTTAATGTAAACTAATGTAGGTGAGCACTGGATGTGTTCTCATTTTCAGAGGCACGCTATGAGCTAGCAGTCTGTCTTGCTCTTTAAGATATATGCTGATGCCCACTGAGGTTATGATGTCAGTTGAGGTTGCCATGAGGAAATTAAAGATACAGATTGGTCTAAGGCCTTATTGTCTGGAATGGCAATACACTGCTTTTCATTTGGATGCGCTGCATTCCATTCACCACATGCAAAGGTCTGACCAACGATCTGTTGGTTTTAATGAGGTTGTGTCAGATTCACAGGATTCGTTGCAATGAAAGCTGAGAAATGAAGGGCAACACATTACACGTTGGTTTAAGAAAGCAGCAATTTCAGAACTAATTAGCCTATTTATGAAATGGTCTAATATTTTTTTTTAATGATTTGTTCGTTTCTTATAAACAAATACTCATGCTTGTAAATGCTAATTATATGAGCAGAGCCCTTCACTTTGCATGGGCAGAGCTACATTTGTGTTGAAGTGTTTGTTGTATTCGTGCCAAAAAAACAACTGAAAAACCTCATTAAGATCTGATCTTTCAAATGTGCGTGTACTTCACTTGACTGCTCAAATAATGCTGCTTTGGCAGTGTTGATTTCAATACTTTGATCATGAAATACTTCATTTAAGGGGGAAAAAAATTAATACAGCAGTAGTGTTGATCTGTATAAACAGCTGTTAATGAGCACATGTTGCACCCCTCCCTGGAGGCAGAAAACCATGTTTCCTCTCAGTTGGTGAGTGATGCTCACCAAAGATAATTATTGTTTGATACCCATTTTGCTGCTGCTTTCATAGATGAAGATCAAACTTCAGAGTGATGGTTTCTGTATTTCTCAAGTAAAAGGGCTGTGTGCTGCTCTCCAGTGTTCAGGCTTTCCGTCCTGTTTGCCATATGTTAGCTGCAGCAACTTCAGCGCAATCCCCTGAGCTAGTCGAGGGATAACATAAAGACATTCATGGAAATAAACAATTAGTTGACTGTCTTCACAAACAGCAGAAGATAATTTGTGTGCCCAGTGAAAGAGGAATGTTTACTATCTAGAAAGGAAAGAACAGTACTTTCCCTCTAGACTTTACTAGCTAGGAAGAGTTACTATTCTGGATCCCCAGAATATCTTATGCTACATACCAGCAAACCCTCATCTGAAATTAAAGGGATGCAGAAGATAAGCTGTGGGATCTGGCAGGGAGTAGGACAAGAGCACTGAGAAAGAAGTTTGAAAACAAAAGCGAAGAGTGAAACAAAATTGATGAGGGGTGGGGAGGTCACCGAGGAGGTGGCAAGGGTACATTTCTGTGCCTGGCACTCCTGAGGGGATGGCTAGCAAACACTCCCACCTGACAGCAGTTTGTGTGCCTTTCTGCTTGGCCAAGATCTCATTTATTATTTTAACAAATTATTTGAATTTCTTCTGTACTTCTTCTTTGTGGAGTTCTTCCTGCATTGGTTTTCATGTTTATTTTCTTAAAGAAGAAAAAAATGTGCAGACTGCCTGAATATTCTAAGAAGAAAAGCCAGCAGTTTATGTAAGTTTGTTCTCAGTGCACAGAAAGTTGCTTCCAAAAGAAAATGCTGAATTTTGGCTTTAGGCTTTCCTGGGAACACAGATGAACTGTTGTGTATTTTTTCTCTTTGTAGATTTTGTAGGTGTTTTTATTTCCTCTCCATTCTTTTAATATATTTTTGGCTACTTATCTAGCATCACGCGTAACTTTGATATTTATCTTTGCACCGAGTAATTTACAATGAAGATATTTACATGAAGACATGCAAGGTTTTCTGAATGTTTTCTTTACCAGTAGACAGAATAGGAAGCTAAAAGTCATCTGTTTTCCATTCCGTATCTGTTTTGCAGTGCATATTGAAAGACATATGCTGTTGCATGTGTGATGAGGCTAATTCTGACTTTGCGTTAATGGAGTTGTGCGGTGAGCGTGCATTTTGATTAATTAAATGAGAAATTATGAATTTAGATTTACAGTGGTCTCTTAACTGCTTTCTCAAAGCTGACTTCTTGCTCAAAGATCTGTGAAACCCCTCTAGCCCCAGGTCCATCCCAGCCTGCTGTTTCTTCTGTCCTCATTTGGTTTTCTGAGCCTCCTGATGGCACTCCCAGTACCTTTGTAGCAGAGTTGTGTGGGAATTGAGTAGCTATAATGGTGATTTTCTCTTTTCTTGGGTGGGTGGGTTCAGCCTTAACTGCACAGCCATTGTAGCTTGTCCAAGTCTGGGATATTGCTGAGGTGGGCTGTGACCAACCACATGGTCATTTTGGCTATCTACATCTGAGCCTCACTGATTGGCATTTAAGGACTTATTTTTAATGGGCATGTTAAACATGGGCCAAATTTAATTTTAGTGTTGTCATTTAAAGTCATTTCTGTTACAAATGATTTGCTGGCAAATGGGACCTTGGGTCTGCTGTAATTTGGGACTCATCCAGAATTCCATTCCTCTAAACACAACTGATCCAGCTGATTGTTCAGCTGTGCACAGTGCTGCTCAGTGTGTTAATGGAAATAAGTCATTCTGGCCACAATGAGTGCAACAGCTAAAAACCCAATACGTTAATAACAAAACATGTCTGCTATCACCTCCTTTAAAAAAACCTGAAATTTTGGTGTGGATAGCTGTTACTTTCATACATTCCAAGTGGAATCTGCTTTAAACAAATGCATATCTCAGGGATTTCCATGGGTATTTTTAGTGCAGAGTATAGTGTCACTACTCAGTATATGAAAAAATTACAAAAATTGTTTTTAAATAGTAATGAAAGTGAGCAAAGAAATCTAATTTAGCCTAAAAGAAAATGAACAAAGCTTAGAATAAACCCCATTATGACAAAACATATCATAGTTAATACATGTGTTGCACATGTGTAGTGGAAGTGTCTACCATGAGCTTATGTCCCATGTAGATTCCTGACGTCCTGTCTTTTCTTTTTACTTTTTTCCTTGACTTGTAGTTTCTGAAGTCCCTGAAGATTCCAGGGGCAAAATGCTTAAAGAGCTCTTTAATGTGTGCAGCAATGCTCTGATGGTGTGAGACATATTTTAAGCACGATAACAATTGAAACATAATGCTATACACAGTGGAGAGGGTTTGCAGAAGAGGCAAAGTGGAGATTTTGCGGCTTACGGTGGAGAGTCTTTGGTATAATTGCTTCAAAAATTAGATTAGGGTGTACATCATCTGAAATGCTTTTTCAGTAGTGTTGTAAATTTAATGGCAAGGTTTTGTTGAAATGAGCTCTTGTGGTCTGCAAGCAAGAGAATCAATCAGTCTGTGCCTTTTCATTTTTTTTTATATCCTTGGTAAGGATGCAATTAAGTTCAGTAAGAAAGGTCACAGTGTGGGGTACACATTAACCTTACACTAACCCTGTATATGATACTGCTACTGAGAATGAGTTAATAAAGGTACCAGTTGGAGCTGTACGTTTGTTCTCTCTTTTCTTCTTATCTGTGTACACACTCACTCTTCTAATTACATCTATGGGCATTACAGCAGTAGATACCTAGAACATTTGCAGTGCTGCTAATTAGGCTGTGAGCTGGAGTGTAGTGGGAGAGACTGCTGAATTAAGAAAATGCTTAAACTCATTTGTTGAAGTTAATGTTTATGCAAGGATATGTTAGTGAGACAAGACTCCTTCATTTCCAAACTCTGCTGATGTTTAAAACAGCAGCTGCAAAAAGTGGAAGTGGGTTTAATTCCAAAGTGCAGTAGGATTATACGCATTAGCTCCAGATGAGAGAAATTACATTTCTTATTGAGGAAACTGGACAACTTCTTAGAGAGTGAAGAGAATGTGGTCTTTCTAACCTTTCTGATTAAGGTATGGGGAGAAAACCCCATTTGCAATTTTAACTGTAAAAAAAAATAGTGCAGTATAACATTAAGAAGAGTGATGCAGTTTCAGGTAAACGTTGGAAAAACATAGTAATCAACAATTCTTATATGCAGCACCTCTTCTCCAAAGATTAGGAGTATTTCAGGAGAAGTTATCAAATTTTACCTTTAAAGGCATTTCTACTCCTTCATGAAAGGACATTTGTTGATACACAAGATTGCAGAGTTTCTAATAAATACATTGAATGATGGGCAGTGAAAATGAGAAATATTAAACTTATTTTTCAAATTATGAGATAGAGCACAGAAAAGGGGATTTAGAAAATCATACAGTATGTATTATTTTAAAGCAAATTTTGAACAAGGTGACAAAGTCATGGAACAAAAGGAAAATGAGATTAAGAAGTAGTTAACAAGTGTATTGCACCAAGAGTAGCTGTTTCATCTTCTTCAGTTCTGTTGCTGAGGAAAGGCAACAGGTGTAATCCATTTCAACATTGATACAAAACTTGAATACAGCACCCCAATGGAGAATTATCAGTGTGGTAAGAGATCCATGAAATAAATTTTCGATAGGTAGGAAATTGATTAGAGAAAAGGTGGCAATGTTTCTGTTGAATCTTGGAGTCATTCAGATTGGAAAAAACCTTTAAGATCATCAAGTCCAAACACTGCGAGCACTGCTCAGCAATCATCAAAGCACTGGTGCAGTATCAATGCTCCAGGTGCAATGCACAGCACTGTATGGGCTGTTGTGGGGAAAGTGAGCTCCATCCCAGTCAGGCCCAGTCCCCTTCAGCTTAAGCCAGCTGTGCTGGTGCCAAATAGACACCTCAGCAGCGGTACCAGAGGCTGCCAAGGGGAGGCTGCTAATGCTGTTTCTCAAAGGAGATGAAACATATTGAGGATCTTCCCTTCATTGGCATAGATAAGAAGCAGTGCGCTTACGGATTAGCAGATGACTCAAAGATAAGAATAACTAGTGTTTCAAAAGAGGGTCATAACAGCATAAAAGAGGGAAGTTTTTCTGCCCAGACGGTGTAATAGACTTGGGATGAAATGTAATGCTGTAAAGTGCAAGGTCATTGTGTATACACGCGTTCATTGGGGAATAACCATCTTAATTTAGCTTGAGAACTAAAACCTCATCAGTTGAAAACCATGCAAAAGTAAATGCAGCTATATTAGGTCATCCAAGACCAAGGTCCTGCATCTTAAGCCTAGGATTCTGTCTAAGATCAAGTATGCTGCTGCTGTTAAAAAGATAACTGGAGCAGTACTTTTATCTTATTAAACATAGAGGTATTTCTGGCAGAGATAGGAAAGTATTAACAACATATTTTAAAGTGTTGACAAAGCACTGTGAGAAAAGAATAATTTGTATCATGCACATTAAAGACAGATGGTGAGTTCTAACTGAAGATGGTTTGCAGAAGGGCTCTCAGGACGATTGGGGAAATGATGGATCATGTATTGTACCAAAAGGCACTGTGAAAGCTTGGTTTGTTCAGCTAAAAAAATGAGGGCTGAGATGCTGTTGTCTCCAAGAGACTCAATGTATAGCAGTACAGCAAACGCCAGGAAAAGAAAAGAGCTATTTAGGTTAAATTACATTGACGACATATGAGGAAGCAAATGAACAAGGAGTGAAGTGGGGCCATGAAATAGAAGGCAGTCACTGGCAATCCCCAAGGTTTGTGATCAGCGTTTCCCTAGTGCAGTGGAGATGAAAATAAAGATAATCTCTATGATGGTGTTTCTCCAGTTTATAGAAGGGATTTGGGAATTTTCTGTTCTCCTGTACTTAGTTAAGGTGCTTCTCTTGAGGAATGGGATGTCCATGTGCATGGAGTGCATGTGTGAATGTTTTAATTAAATTACTGGTTGCTTCTGCATGTTTGGAGCATTCCTCAATGGTATAATGTGTCTGCATGCTGTAGGCGGTGTAAAAGAAGATGTGTTCTTGGGCACAGGGCAGCCACACAGCAGAAAAGGGAAGCATGCGAGAGACCACAGCTTCTGCATTTCCTAAAGGAGCAGTTACCAGCCACATCTGTTTTTCCAAGCTTTTGTAGCAATATGCGGAGTCTCTTTCGCATTTTCTAATCACAGCAGCACAGCCTAAATATTGATCTGCCTGCAGAGAAATAGAAAATCTCCCTTCCTAGAGTACGCAGTTTTACTTCTTGGGAGACTGTCTGTGCTGCAAGGGAAATTTCAGCAGTTTCATAGCCTCACCAGAAGGCTGAGGTAGGAAGGGACATTTGGAGCCATCCAGACAAACTTCTGCCCAAGCGAGGACACCCAGAGCAGACTGCCTAGGCCATAGCCAGCCTGCTTGTTAGAGTCAACAAGAAGAAAAATTCCACCAACTGTGGAACTTCCTGTGGAAATGGTTTGAAGTCACGCAGGTGAACATTAGATGGGATGGCATCTGGCACCTACAGGAAAGCTTGGAGTTGGAGTGAGGATGAGCAACTCAGAAGATGCAGGAGATGATAGAGAGCCAAGTCTTGGTTTTGCAGTGCAGATACCATGTGCCATGCTGACATGGTTCCTTCCAAAAGGCAGGCTTAATTCAGTTCTCTGGACAAGTTAACTTTGGTCATCAGTCATACTGGAGGTGAGTACTGTGCTGACAACAGAGCTGCATATTTAGCTGTGTTGTCAGTGCTCTGACCAAAGAATGGCTTTGTGCTGTTTTCATACTGATGCTGGGGAGGATCTCAGATATATGAAATTGAGAGCATGGGTATGAAAGGAGGATGTGGTGGATTGCTTATGTGGCCTCAGGGTTGTTCTGCAGTCCTACCAGCAGACCAGGGCCATGCTTGAAGCACTCAGATCAGGGCTGATGCCCATTTTCCCTCCATATCAGCCACTGTTCGTCTTGTTACTGTGTGTAGTCCTTTGAGGTTTGTGCTGATCTGTGGATTTTAGAAGAAAGCATGTGTCATGATTTCTGTTCTCCTTAACCTTGAGAAAAAAAAACAAAAAAACCCCCAAAAAAACAGAACTTAAGATTCAAAAGGAAATCCAGCAATTTGTTTTGTCCATTCATATGTTAATGCTCATGTTTCTTTAACTGGCAAGCAAGGGAAGAATAGGGATGACAATTTATTCCACTTCAAGCATGCAAAGCTTTCTTTTTGGATCAGCCATAACAATGGTTATCATTACTTGGGTTCTATCCTATCCATAAGCAGCAAAAGCATCTGGTTCTTTTTTTTCCCTTTTAAGATTATTCTCACCCAGTTTCCTTGCTTACATTGTTTACCCCAACATGACTATTTATTCCAAATATATTAAACACATTAATTAAGATTTCATGGCTGAAGCAGGTGTAATAGGTATTTTTAGGAAGGCATTGGATGTATTTCACTGTTGCTTTTCAAAGAATTTTACATGCTGATGTACTCTGCTTTGAGAGTGAAATGATGTCTTTTGTGTCAGACATGCAGCATGGCAAGCCAACAAATGTGAGAATCAAGAATGACTCAATGCCACAAACAAGAATGTGCAATTTTCTTGTTTCACTCTTTCATCTAGTTCTGTTTTATACCAACAGAAATGGCACATCTTCCACCTGTGCATGAGTACAGCTTCCACATTTCTGCAGTACATAGGAAAAGCTTAATCAGGGCTTTCCCTTAAGGGACAGAGGAAACCATGACACTGTCAACC
Organism: Centrocercus urophasianus; assembly: GCF_019232065.1. NCBI lineage: Eukaryota > Metazoa > Chordata > Aves > Galliformes > Phasianidae > Centrocercus > Centrocercus urophasianus. The sequence goes on from NW_024884253.1 coordinate 26,651,137, forward strand.
AAATCATCACTTCCCTGAAATAAATCTGCTTTACAGCTCAGCTGAGCGGGAGTTAGGCTCACAGGCAGGTATCTGCAGTTTTATTTTTCGTGGTACAAAGACCTATGAACGTGTGCTGTAACTATGCACTTCACTGTATAATTTTCTGGTTAATGATGCCTTAAAATTGTAGAGCAATTGTATTAATTTTTATATGGCAGCATGGTGAGAGTTCAAGAGCACTACTTAACCAGTATTGAACTTCAACGTACACTGAGGTTCATGGATTTATTCACTTAGTATCTCTTGATATTAGCACAAATGATAATCACAGGGATAAAATGAAAGTGTTCTTCTCAGGGAATAAAATAACTACTTGTTCTTAAGAAAAGCAGGAAGAGATTCAGTTTAGTGTGCTCAAATGTGAGAGATGGAAGTGATGATGGCCCTCCAAAATCTATTACATGAGATGAAGAAGATCTGTCCCCAAATTCTCATGTTACTGTAATTATAATGTAGCATGAAAAATATTCTTTTTGTTTCAGGAGCAAGGAAATACATATTTTTACAATCATATCAGTCTATTTTATTATTTTGATCTGATTACAGTCAGCATTATGATTCTGTTCGATATTTAGATACTACTACTTGGTCCTCTGCTTTTAACACTTCTCTCTGATTGATGAAAGTTGCTTTGCCATAATGTGGAACTTCTTAATGGTATCAACAAAGAAATGTTCATTCCCACATAGTTAAAATATAAATCTGCAGCCATTCTTATCCATGTGGTGGGGGAAGGATCTAAGAAGATTACATTACATAAAATTGACTTCTGATCTTCATGTAAAGTGAAATCTGTTTCTAATCTCATTTGAGATAAGAATTCATAATGACCATCTGCATGAAAATTTTACCCATAGTAATTTATTTAAGAAGAAATCTGGCTTAAAGTCTCAGCTTTTTTTTTTTCTTTTTTTCTTTCTTTTTTTTTATTCCTTGAATAAAATTTCCTAGTCTGGCATCTCAAGGAAGAGCATCTGCTGCAAAGATGTATTTGGAAGCTGTAAGTTAAGACACTTTACCTTTTTAAACAAGCTTTTCCATTGTGCTGCCTCTTAGAGCCACTGAAGTTTCCAGCCGCTGTGAACAAGCTCTGCACTGAAGACACCATTCTGGTTTGGGCTGACTTCATTAAGATTAGATAAAATCCCACTTCACTCCCTAATATGAATGTCTTTGTTCATCTTTTTCCCTAAAAATCATTGTCTGACATTGTGATTTCCTTTCATTAGAAAGAAATTTTGAATATTCCTTCTATTAAAAATTGGCACGTCTCATATTTCAGCCTATTAAAAAGAAATTTATTTACAACAATCAGGGGGCTAATAATATTTAGAAGGTCCAGTCTGCTCTACATTTTTTCATCACCTTTGACAACTTGTTTAGAAATCCTGTGTTTGCAAGTTCAAACTCGGGTTTTCAGTATGTCTCAGTGAATGTGTTCATTGGGATTTACAAAAACTTCATACTTCAGCTGTATTCTATCCCCACAGGAATTTTTTCTCCAACACACATTCAAATAATTATCCTTTATTTACATTAATAGTTACGCAGATATTCAGAATTCACATTACATTAAATAATGTGCTTAGGTTAATGTAATATATTGACACTAATATAAATTCAAATGTAAAATGTTAATTTAATGTACTTGAATATTCTCACAACAGTCTTACAGCAGGCTAAGGATGCTATAGGGGCATCAGAGGAACACGTGTTCCCGAAACTCCTTGACCTGCTTCATTGCAAAAAAAGCAGTTACAAGCCAAACAAGGATGTGAAAATACCTTTCACAGCTGTGACAACACAACATATGTTACTACTTTGTGTGAATACGAGTGGAGATGATTTAAACTCTGCTTTTGGCTGATTATTCTTATGGGGTCTTTTCTTTGATAATGAAGATGCCGTTGGCAAAACCTATTCAGAAAGGACAGAGTGGGTATTCCTGCAGAGACTGCCGGGTAGATTGGGATGCTTCTGGCATACAGATATTTGTAACAGATGTTTCCAATTAACTGCGATAATGCTGGAAAAAGAATAAATGAAGTTTCTCCAGGATCTTCTAGATGAATACTGATGCAATGCAGTTCTGCTCAGGCTGGAAGGTTTTAATGTACTGATGCTTGGGGCAGGGGTTGAAAAATCAAAGAGAAAAGATTTGGGTCAAAAGCTGATGCCCTTCCTGTGGAAGCAAGTTCAGAAGAGACCTTCTACCTTCAGTTCACTGCCTGTCCTGGCTTGCTCTGTCCCCATCCTGGGGACAGTGCCAGTGCCACCACTTGTCCACAGAACCCTGGGGTTGCACCACTGAATAGAATTTGAAGTGCGAAACACAATAAGGTTTGTGATTTCAAGTTATCTGCAGTGCTTTCCCCATTCATTTTAACCACTTTCTAGCTATCAGGGCAGAGAGAGCAAGGCTGGGGTCACCTGAAACAGTTTTCTGCTCGTTCCAAGTAATGCTTGTGCAGTGTGGATGAAGAATGAGTGTATGTTCATGTTGTACAGATCCAGCGATGAATGGAAGATCAGTGCTGGTGGTGCTTTGGGTTTGGGCAGAAGGGAGTTAGAGCTGCTGGAGAGGGGAAGAACAAGGATGCAACTGCAGCAAGGTGGGAGCTAAAGAAAGGAATGGGAACACGGAGAAGGAGTGGTGAGTGGTGAGACACAACTAACAGGAAGACTTATCCCTACTGATCTGTTAACTGAAAGCGCAAAACAACTGTTACACTGGATGATAGATGGCTACTTCATCTGGAAATGTAACTTTAGCTACTTGTCTGCATCTTAGGTATCAGGGTTCTACACTTGTGAGATAACTGCCCTTCACTGAGTTTATTTTCTTGCTGTCCTCTGAAGTTTGGAAAGAAAATAAGAGAGAAAGATTAATTTTCTGGACTTGATTAGCCATTTATCATGGAACAGAATTCTATATGAATGGGACTGTGAGCAGTGATGTTTCCCATTGAAGAAACAGGGATTGGTGGGCCAAGGGAAGCCTGCCAAGCTGCTGTTCCTAAGCAGACTTATGTGAACAGAGATTTTGGCTTTGGCTCACTGTGACTTCTGGTGTCTCATATAGAGAGGATGCTGACAGAGACACTAAGCATCTGCCTTTAAAAGTGATAGTAAAGGAGAATTCTTATTTTGTCTTTTCGCTCCCCAGGCAATGAAAAAGGAGAAAAACTGTGATGAAATCCATTAGAAACCATGAGGAGGGCAGTGAACTCAGCAAGATGAATTTGAGTATCATTGAACTATTTACACAAAACCACCTTTGGTGCCACGATAGCTGACAGCTCCAGAGCTGTCAGAGGGTCACCTCTGTCCCTGTGCCCATCTGTGGTGGAAGGCAGGAGTTGTGCAGCCAGGCTGAGCAGAGGTGTAGGCATGTAGGGCTTTGTAACATCTGCATCCCCACCCAGGCTTCGTGACTCCTATCCATCTGTCCTATCAACCTACTTTGGTGTGGGAGAGATGGCCTAGTGACACCCGTATAGTTCCCATGAGTTTAATGCAAATACTGAACAGGATTTTCAGGATTTGGTTAGGTGTGGGGGTTTTATAGGCAGGCTAATGTGATCCTCTGTGATGTGCAGTTACATGTTCTGGGAAAGCTTGATTCTTTAAACAAATTTCATCATTGTTTGCTGTTTTGTCCAGTGTATTTCATGCAGTGCAGGGTCTGGAAGTGGAGAGCAGACTTCAGCTAATCTTGTGGTGCATTAGCAACTTAGTGGCCTCACCTTGAGTACTGTGTGCTGTTTTGGGTACCACAGTACAAAAAGGACATAAAACTGTTAGAAACTGTCCAAAGGAAGGCTACAAAGGTGGTGAAGGTTCTAGAGGGCAAGGCATACGAGGGGTGGCTGAGGTCTCATGCTTTGCTCAGTGCAGAGCAGAAGAGGTGAGGGGAAGCCTTATGGCGGCTGCAGCTCCTCACGGGGAGCGGAGGGGCAGCAACAGGGCCTGAGGCAACAGCACAGGGCTGTGTCAGAGGAGGGGAAAGGTGGGGGGTTAGGAGAAGGTGGTGGGCATGGATCAGACACCCCAGGGTAGTGGTCATGGCACTGAGCTGGAGTTCAAGGAGCATTTTTACAGTTCTGTTAGATATAGGGTCTGATTTATAGGTGGTTCTGTGTGGAGCTAGGAGCTGGACCCAGTGATCCTTACATGTCCCTTCCAGCTCAGGATTTTCTATGATTCTCTGTAAAACTGACAGAAACCACATTTAAGGAGTGAAAAATTCATGCAGTCCACATGGCCTTGCAGAGTTTCTTAAGTGTCTTGCTCAGTTTGCTGATGGAATGGTTTAAAGGGTTATTTTCTAAAAACAGAGATGTACAGACATCTTAGGTTGTTCTTCTTGTGCAGGTGCTGGTCAGAGCAGTGATGCTGTGTGCTGTCTGTCTGTCTGTCCATCTGCACTGTCTGCCAGCTCCCATGCACAGGCGTCCTGGGAGGAAAGCAGGACAGAACATTTATGAACAGATATAAGAAGGGAGAAATTGGCGCTGTTGTTTGTTTTATTTTAGTTTTTGCACTTTTTTGGGCTATTTTTTTAATGACCATAACACAGGTCAAACTCTTGCAGTATTGCTACTATTTCATGCCACTGCCACATGAGGCAGTGCACAGGAAGGCAGCTTGCTCTGCTTTGTCCTCTGGATGCTTTGGAGTATGCTGTAGACAGCCTTGGTTGCATAAAGAAGTGTTAAGAATAATTAGCCAACCTTTTACGTGTCTTTGGTGTGGATTAAGGCTGTTCATCTTGTTTTTTCCTGCTTTTTAAAACAGTTTTCTCTTTTGAACAATAATCAAAGAGACTAAAAGCTATGAGCTGGTGATATTCTATTCCATTTTTCCTGAAATGAGTCTTCCAAAATTAAACGTTATCTCAATTCACTGTGGTTAAATCAAAGTTTATACAGATGGATTCTCTGCTTTGCCTTGCCTTCCCTTCCTCACTCTCCATTTCCCTCTGTCTTTGTACCTGGTTGATGCCCTCTTTTATGAACAAACAAATTCCACAGAGACCTTTAGTACTGATTCAGTACTTAAATAAGCTTCCATTAGTTCTTGCAGAGCAGTAGATCTGGTGAGGGACTTGTATACTTTCTGTTGATACTTTCTATACAGAGATTTTAATTTTCGTATTTTTTAATGAATAATAAATTTGTTGAATGGAAACATTTTTATCAGTTATGCTTTTGCTGAGTATGATGCCATTACCTCTGGCAACAACACTGGGATAATTCTGACAGGATCAGGACTCAGGAATACAAGTTACCTCTGGGAGACAGGTTCCTGCTGGTAATGAAGCTATGACACAGGTATTCTTTCTCTATCACAACTAGTCAACATATGACAGAAAGATATCATCCTTTATCTCTTTTTAGCATTTAGAATCTCAAATCCTTGATTGATACCTAGATTTATATTTTCTGGTGGCTGTTTTGCCAGTTACCATGGTATCACTTCCATTTCCAAAACCTCTGTCTGCTATAGTCCTCTGTACTCTAGCCAATTATTTGGTGCACTTTAATTTGACATTTAAAAGTAAATATATGATTCCCTTGTGCATTTATGGCTTAACAATTTCATTTAGATGTTCAGATCTTGTCCATATAGTGAAATAATTTAGGAGTATTTCTCCTGGTTAGCTATGACAATATTAGATAATGGATTTGCGCTGTTTTTAACGAAATCTATAAAGATCTGAATGTCAAGAGTCTGAAAGAGCTTTGTCAGGAAATGAAATTAAAGAGTGGAAAATAGGAAAAGTGAGAGGATGCAGAAGAGGATTAACAACAACAACAACAACAAAAAAAAAAAAAAAAAAAAAAAGAAGAAGAAGAAAGGAAAAAAAAAAGAAAATTGGTGGTCATCGCTACTGCTGAATAAAGTGGTTTAGAGTGCCCCTGTAGAGTTAGGCCTTATAAATGGGGTACATTTGAAGATTAAGAGGAGTGGAAAATGAAGTATCAGTGATGCAAAATTTTTCTTCATTTTTAATAAAAATGAACAAGCTGCAAGGAAAAATAAAAGGCAAGCTGAAGGAGGCTCATTTGTAGCCATCCGTGTCCTAATGAATAGCACTGGGAAACCATCTATACCATAGCAGGCTGAATTAGTTAAATCTTTGTAGTGCCTTGACTTGACTTCTGGAAGAAGGGGCTTGTGACATAGTCCCATATTAAAATCCACACAGCCATAAGTCTTTATGCAGTTTGTGTAAGTGATATCTTCACCTGACGTAGTTGTGAGCCTTCGGTGGAGTATCTGACCATAGACCCAAATGGTGTGTGTCAAATAACACAACTCAATGAGATTAGTTCAGTGTGAAGTCCATCCCTCTTCAGCAAGAGCACAGTCCAGGGCATGTGTGTCTTCATCCTCATGGTTTTCATCAACAGCAAACTCCAAATTTAGCTAAGATTCCTAATCTAGTGGGTAGCAACCTTGCCCATTGTAGGGGAGTTGGAACTAGATCATCTTCAAGGTCCCTTTCAACCCAAACCATTCTGTGATTCTATTATCTCTAGGGCTCAGGTTCTGTTAGCACCTGTTGCAAGCTAGGCACATCTTTGTAGGAAAATATGGTGTAACACCAATTTAGAGAAGTAACTTACAATTGTAACTTTTACCTCTTTGGGCAGAGATGTTCATAATTTTCTTAAGGATGTTTGCACTATATTTGTAAAGAATGAATTTGATACCATAGTATTAGAATGTTTATACCTGGATTTTGGCATACGTTATTGGAGAGGGGAACTCCTGCTTTGTGCTTTCTGAAAACTGTATGTTGTAGCCCTCTGTCTCTTAGTTGCATATTTCAAGTGTGTGTGTGTGCGTGTGCTGTAAAAGACTGTGATCAAATCATATTTTAATGCCCCTTATTGTCCCAGCAAAAGCATGCATGTTTTCACAGAGAAGTTCCTCTATGAAACTTTCTAGAGTTCCTTAATAAATTCCTCCACTGAATGACTAATCTCTTGTTGCCTAGAGTGCCTTCAGCAATATCTTTGTGCTGTTATCTTTGTGTTTTTATTGAACAGCTTCATGTTTTGAAAGCTAAGTGTGTGTGAGATAAAGATGAGAAGGATTCTGATCTTCAGTGGATGGTGTACATCCAAAAATACAAGAAAATGAGGGATTTGTATCAATGAAAATGAGGTTTCCTGCAGTTGAAAATAACTGTGAGATTAGTCAGAAAGTATTAATTTTATATAATGACTGGGTCTTCACATGCCATAGATATGGTGAAAGAAGACCATAAAGCCTTTAAAAAATTACAGCCAAAAAGGATCACAAAGATCCAGGGAGAAGAATCTAAAAAGTGAAAATTGATAAACTGTCACGTATGTAAATTTACATGTATGTAAATGATAAATATTGGTATGTTATCTTACCAACATAAATGCTATGCATTTCTATTTAAATAACTAGATTTATCTACACTAAAAACAACGTGAGCCCTTCGCAAACTAGATCTGCACACAACTGAATTGGTAGAGGTGGAATGAGGTGGCACAGGCAGTCTGTAGCACTCTCTTCTGCTCCAGACTCAGCTTTCCAAGAGAAGTAACTGTCACGAATGTTCTCAGCTGCCTCTATGCCAAAGCACACCGCATCGTACAGACTTGGTGACAGGCAGCCTGTTGACGTTCTGTTGTGGTTCCCAAATGTTGCACAGTAAAGGAGGAAAATGCTGTGAAAGTAATGCCAAGGACTGCTGATTTGTGTAGACTAGAAACTTAGGAGAAACAGAAAATGGAGGGGAGATAAAGCTGACTTACAAGATATTGCTCTTGATTATTTTAGTTGAAGTAGTTTAGCTTGCCATTAGCAACAAGCATTTCCTAATGTGCTTTAGCATTAAGCATCATATCCTTTAATATTTATTGAATTGTGTCTGTAGGCTGGCAGTTCTTTGCTTTGGGGCATCTTTTTGACTCTAAACAACTGCCTCAGCACTTTGTTGTAAAAGATAAAACTGTATGGGTTTTTTGAAATTACATACATAGTTCTGCAGTGCGGAGAGAGATCTCATCTGAGATCCATCAGCTGTGATACTCATCTGGAATCTAAGTGTGTGTGCTACTGTGAAATACATACTAGATATTTATGATGTTCTGTCAAAGAGCATCTCACTTTGTTCATTGCCATAGTCATCTGGCTCTGCTGGTACCAAGCAATCTTGATCTTCCTTGAGTCCATTTGGCAAGATGCTAAGGCAAATACTTAATCTCATTAACAGATCAAAGGAAAAGGCTTTTCTTAAGAAGTATTATTAAATAATAAAATTAGAAGAGGTGGTTGCTCATTTACAACTTTCTTTTCTCAGCTGAATTTTGATTACAAGGTGCACAGGGGCTGTTAGTGTCTACTGGCACCACCGCTCAGCTTTCCTGAACAAAGATGCTGGAGTTTTGTCCTCGGCAAAATGCTTTCAAACAATCAAGTTGCTTTTAGGAAATGTTCCAAAACGTCCACTTAGAAATGTCTCATGGTACAAATTCACATGCAGTAACTTGGAAGTAGCTGGCATACCTGTGACCAGCCCTGGCCAGTTCCCCCTAAATGTAACAGCAGGGAGCCCATGGAAGCTGGTCCTGCAGTGCTGCAAGCTGATGGCTCTCAGGATGATCTGATGGGGCCTGCTAAAAGGGTGAGGGGGGCCGTGAGGGATTGCCAGCAAGGCATCAATTAGCACTAATTGCATGGGAAATCATTGTAATGCTGCAGTGGTTCATCCAGGAGCTGGAATGAGTTGGTGTTTGTGCTGAACCTGGAGGACTGTGTGTCTCTTGCTGTTTGTTACTAGAAGAAAACTCATGTACTGCTGTGATCAGTGGCACTATTTTGGGACCTGAATTATAATTAACGTAAAGAAATGTGCAACAGCCATCGTGTACCCTCTAGCTCAGCATGGGAAACTTTGAGTTAAACTGCAAAATTCCAGTTGGTTACAGCAGGGATCATCACCAGCAGGGCAAAATAACTTTTCATTTTCTGATGGGAGGAACAACAAACTTAGTTATGTGAAATGTATGAAATGTATGAAATGCACACACAGCAGTCTGTCTTTTAAGAGGAAATAGATATGGGCATATCAGTCTAAAAGGTTTGCTTTTTCAAAGTGCTGCCACCTTTCTTTCACACCGACAGCTGCAAACATCTGTGGGACCCGTTTTCTCAGTGCAGTTGCTTGGTGAGGTGAGGATTTGCCTTTTCCATGGTGAGCACAGCAGCCTTGTATGCAGAGGGTAACTGGCCAGCCTGGCCTGGAGCTGCAGGGTAACAGAGCCCTGCAGGGACGCAGCATCACATGGCTACAAATGGATGCTGGACAGGGCTGGACTTTGGGCTGCCAGCCACTGGGTTGCAGCCCTGTTGGAGCACTGCTGGATCCCCGTGCTGCCGGGTTGCCATCCTGCCACCTCACTTCTGGGCTCACTTCTGGGCTCCAAGTGGCAGCCAAGGCTTGGAGTCCCGGGGTAACTCCTCCTCTCGGAAAGCAAAGCTTGGGATGCTTTGCTCACGCAGCCACCCACGGTCCAAACAAAAATGTGCGAGGCGAGGCAGGAAGCCTCCACCTCCCCTCCCACCGCCGGCACGCGCTGACAGCGTTGCACTCCTCTTCACACTGCTGGTCCGGAGCACATCGCGTTTTTCCCCCTTCGCTTCTCATCGGACCAAGCAAGAAGAAAAATAAAGGAAAGAAGAAGGGGGGAAAGTGCACGGCTGTGCATTAGAACGTCTTTGTGGCCGCGTCACCAGCCACGCACAGGGACTGTTTTTTGCAGGGCTGCAGTGCACTGGCAGTGCCAAGGTGAGGTCCGTGCCTTGTGTGCAGAGTTGCAAGGGCACGAGGAGGGGGCTGCTGGGCTGGGAGAGCTGGGCTGCTGACATCTCATCTGGCGGGAGGAGGAAGGTAAGGCTTTGTCCCTACAGGAGCACAGCGTGCCTGCTGCTGTTTGGGTGTGAGTTGCAGCATGTGCAGTGTGGTGGGGGGAGAAGTTTGCAGTCTGCTTGGCTCTGCAGGAGAGCAGCATTAGCACAAGCAGTGTGCTGCAGCTGGGGGTGTTTTGTGATCACCACCATCGGTGAGAAAATCAGACTGCATTCCAATCACAGTCTCACACTTTCTTTCTTACTTTCTAAGCCAAAAGCAACTATGCATATGCAATATTAAATGGGTTTTGCTAATAGAAATACATTACCATACAGCCACTGGGCAAGGTAGATATTTCATCCTGTTACCACAGACAGCTCCTCACCGCTGCAGGTACTGTGGGCTGTGCTGTGCCATGGGAAAACATGAATGTTTGTTCTGCACACCTCAGCAGAAAGAGACACGTGGGGGGTTTTGCAGTCGCTTTGGAATTACTGAGAACATGAAGACTGTGCTAAATAGATTTTATGCTGCTGTGCTGCTATTTCCCCTGTGTCCTTACCGCTTCAGTGATGTTTTTAGTGATCTGGGAATTTTTAATTAGTGTTATTTTTCTGTTTTTAAAGTGAAGATGCTTTTTGTAGGAGCAACTCCCCAGGTCTTTTTGCTGCTATTTGTCTCTTGCAGTTGTTAACTGTGTTTCTGGGAATTTGTATAGCTGTGAATCATAGAATCATTAAGGTTGGAAAAGACCATATGATCATCCAGTCTAGCTGTCCACCCATCCCCGCCATACTCACAAACCATGTCCTTCAGTGCTACATATACACATTTCACAAATACCCCCAGGGACAGTGACTCTGGGCAGCCCATTCCAAAAGTGAGCATGGCCATGGCTGTGACCACCAGCAGCTGCTGCCCAGGTGGATGTGCCTGCAGGAAGGGACACGAGCACTGCATGTCCCTAACACAGCTCTGCACTTGCAGCACTTTCAGACAGCATTTGAGAGATTGTGTGTTTTTTTGGTATATTTTTTTAGGGGGAACAGAGAGGGAGAGTGCTGTTGGTGTGCCGCAGGGCTTTGCTCTTTGCAAAAAGTAGAACCAGAATAATTGAATCATAGAATCATTTCAGTTGGAAGGGACCTTTAAAGGTCATCTAGTCCACCTCCCCTTCAATGAACATGGATGCCTACAGTTAGATGAGCTGCTCAGAGCCTGGTCCAGCCTGGCCTTGAATGTGTCCAGGGATGGGGTATCCACCACCTCTCTGGGCAACCTGTTTCAGTGCTTCACTACTTTTATTGTAAAATACTTCCCTTATATCCAATCTAAGTCACCCTCCTTTTAGTTTGAAACCAATTTCCTTTGTCCTATCACAGCAGACCCTTCTGAAAAGTCCGTCCCCTTCTTTCTTATAGCTCCCCTTTAGACACTTGAAAGACCATTATTACATCTCCTAGAGGTGTTTGGTTGCAGTTCAGACCCATACTCCAAAGGGTGCTTTACTACAGGCTCTTGTATCTGGAAATGAATATGTACTTGGAGAATTACAGTTCTAATTGTTAATCAGCATTGGTTGTTTATTAGCATGAGTACACTGGCTTAGGCAGGTATAGAGCTTTACTTTCACTGCTGTGCCTTCATTAGCAAACAGCTACATCATCGCTTTTGCTGATAGTTGGGAAAAGTGGAGCAACTATGTCTCCCACACAGAGCACTGTCCTGTCTAAAGTTTATTTGCTGAGGCTGCATGCCTCAGTTAAACAGCAACTGTTCCAGCCCATTTCCTCCCAAGTACGCAGCACTAAGGCAGAGTCCATTTAAAATAGGCAGCTCTTCCTTGCATACTCAACTTTCATCTACTGTATATGTTCCTGTAAACAAGAAGATGCAGCAGTTTGTGGTGAGTGTGAGCATAGGCACAGCTATGCAGTAACTCCTCATCCTGAGTGTCTCCACTTTTTGGCAGCCCAGGAGCCTTTGCTCCTTGCCAGGCAGCCGACACACAGACCTGCTGGGAGGTAAGCAGTGTGCCTGCTGAGGCTTGGGAATTTGAAGCTTTTCTTTCTCATTTTGCATTGCTACTGAGTTCCCAAGTGAGGAATTACTTCATGCTGCATCTGTTCTGCTTTCAGAAGGAAAATTAACTGTTTGTTGTGTAGATGATAATGCACTCTATATGACACTGAAGTTCACTGCCATGCACACTTTTTTCACCCTGTTGGCTTCAGGCAGCCCCTTCAGGGTTGTTGGTACACCTTTTGTTCATCGATCTCTGAACAGCAGCAACTGCAGTACTTTGTTCAGCTTGTGTTGAATTGACAGAAGGGAGTCAGCTTTGTCTTCTGACAACGTTGTGCCCTTCCCTGACCAGCTGCAGCATCACCTTTTCTTCTCAACTCTGTACTCACTTCTGCTCCAGGTTTCCTTCTCTCTCCAGAAGTGCTGTCCCCTGACTTTTTTCTGCTCCGTTCAGAGAGAATTCATCTGCCTTTCATGCCACCACACACAAAAGCAGCAGGACATTGCACCCTTGCTTGTTGGCAGCCCATGCTCTGGGTGCTCTCTGCCCACAAACTGGTGGCCAGGCAGCCTTCTTGCCTCCTGTCCCAGCACCTACACACACATCATGATTCAGCCCATGTCATGCACTGCGTGAGTAATAGAGGATCTCTTTGAAGTAAGGTGACTAGAGAATGTGTAGCTGTGCTGATTTGGGGTCTTATAAGGCATGCTTTCATGCAGTGCTAGTCAGATGACACAGCCTGCATGCGTATTACATGCATATTACAATCCGGTGATTATGGCATGGAATAGCTGTGCAGCTTCTTGCCCTAATCTGCTTGTGTAGAATCATCTGTTTCTGCTTCAGAGTAGGTACAGGAGGAAATACCACAGACAGCCCTGTCACTGGGAAAGCGCATCATTTGAATGTGCAGTGTAAATATTTTAACTAACCAAATGTAAACACTGATTCTCTTTCAGTATGGGAAAGGACCGATGCAGTAAAAAATGAGCTGGCATAAAAGTGACCCTGTATGGAGAAGATAGAAAATTGCATTTGCACATTATGGTAATCAAAATAGTTCTTAATGAATTGCTTAGTGTGAAATGAATTACAAATACAAATGTGCCTGACACGAGATGATTGGAAGTTGCTGCTGCTTGAACTTGAGAGGGAAGGACTTTGTGATTCATGGGGATCTGAGGTCACGGGAGTGCTGATGTGTGTTACAGGGAGGCTGAAGACTGAAGGAGAGCCTAAACAAGTATGGGCTGCCTATCTCCTTGTCTCTGGATCTGCTGTTTTTACTGTGCCAGTACTGTAAATTCAGAAGTTTCCACAGGTTTGAAAGATGGTAGGAGCAGCAAAGATAGTAGACACAGTAAGAAGTGCCTTATTTCATTCACACGTCTGTTGTGTGGGTGGATTCAAAGGAAAGCAGAGGAATTGCTCATTTGTTCTGCCTACACTGGGTTCTTAGCTCTTGAGGATAGGGCTTTAAGGATGGCTGTTCTGTTCATATCACAGAGGTGGTTGTAAGCATTTGTGAGATGCCAGCATCGTTGAAGATCATGCCATGGAGAAACTGAAGGACAGCAGGAAAAGGACCTACAAATGCTTAGTACTATCGCCTGAATGTGAAGGCTGTAGTGCATAAAATAAGCAGTCCTGTGGCCTTCTATCTTTCTCATTGACAAGGTGGTTAACTGATATTTGATAGAAACCAGGTGTGGGGTTTACTTCCAGTGCTGAGTAAGGTCCAGAAAAATACTGCTATAGCAGAGATTACAGAATCCTCCAGATACCACTCAGCTTTATAATGCAGTAAATGTTGAGAAGTAGAGACCATACAAAGTAAAAATGTTCCTCAAACTTCTAAGCAGAACTGTCTGGAGGTGATTAATTTGGCTCTGTGTTCTAGCGAGTGGATTGTGAATACCAGAAAAGGATGAAATGACAGAAAGGATTTGACTAGACTTCATCACTCATGCAAAATTAATTAGATACTATTCCTATAGGCACAGGTCCATGTATCCATGTGTCCAAGCAAGCGAGTAAACTTTTGTTAGCTTTGTTTTTGTTTTTGTAGCTTAAGGATATTTTTATTTTTGCTTATGTTGAAAAAAAAAAAAAAGATCTATTCACCTGCCTTGTGTTTGCTGCTACTTTCCTCTAACAGCTGGAAACTTACGTTTGCACATAGGCCTAAAAATGTCATTCCCTAGGTAAAAAAACAGTATTGATTTTTGTTGATCTCCTTGTTAGGGAAGGAGAGATGGAAATAGTAGGAATAAACAAAAGGGAAGAGTAGTCCCCCATGGTAAATGCTTGCAGTTGCAGCACAGATTAATCATGCACTGTGTAGCCAAACAGTCATCGCCTGCCATTGCTACTGCAGGCCAGCTGTAGCCAAAGCAGCAAATCTGTTAAAAGTTATCTATCTAAACAAAGTAGAAGCCAAACACCTTGAGCCATCAGTGAAGAGAATACGACAGTATTATTTTCAGCATAGACCATTTTTTTGTGTGGATGCAAATTGTTTTGTGTAGATGAGAATAATTTTGAGATTACCTTTGAATGAAATTTCTGTTGCTGGTAAATCAGTCATTTTATGCAATAACCTGTTACGACTGTTCTCTCGAATGCAGATCATCCAAATGTTCTTTACCTCCCAGACAAATGTATTAATTTTCATGGGAAAGTATAAATACATTCAGAAGAAAGCACTCCTTTTTTCCCTATTGGGAATGGAAAGCTCATAAAATCATACATTTTTGTTAGAAAAATAAAAAAGAAATAAGAAAAACGTGCTCATTTTAGCACATGAGAAAAGGTAGGAGCGGATTAGTTTGTTGTAGAGAATTCATGGCATTGCACTTCTGGAAGAAAGTAGCACTATTTGAAGAAGGACTTTAGATCATTGAAAAGAGAATTCAAGAGGAGGGAGCAAAAGTGCAGCTGAAAAATCTTTGGAATGACACTGTAAACTTCAGGGAGAAAGGGAATTAGATAAAAGAATCTGTGAGAATGGAAATAGCAATGCGAAGGGGAACAGATTGTGCTGGTGAGATCTTTTGGCCTGAGTTTAAGAAGAATTCAGAATATGATCTGCATTCTGTGTCTTTGTTTGGGAAGGGGGAATGGACCTTTCTCCATTTATGGTAAACTGGACTGTTATTGGCTGTTCAAACATTTTAAAATCTGCTTCAAACAGATTATTTATTGCAATGTTAAAGTATAGAAGACTGTCAGGTCAAAAGAAAAAGAGGAGCTGGAATCAGTCCCAAAAAGTGCATGGAAGTGTAATTTATGTCCCCCTTCCAAACCAGAAACTCTGTAAGTGAGAAGAGCACTGCACTCATCCAGTTCAGCTCACTCACTCAGACATGAGATTTTTTCAGGAAGCCTTTCTGGACATAGATGTAAATTGCAAGGTTCGGGCCTGCAAGGGGAGCTTGGATGCCCCCATGAAAACCAGGGTTGAGTAAGGAGCATATTTTGAGTCTGGAGGTGCCACTTGAGGCTAGCTCCCAGGCACATAATGACCGTGGCATCCCAGGCATCCCTGGCACACACCTGGAGCTGCCTTAGGCATGACAGCATTCCTGCAGCAGGTGGCTGGGCTGTGCTGCAGCTCCTGTGCCTGCAGCTGCTTCAGAAGCTGCTTTTTGACTGTGGTGCTGAGCAGTCTCCAGCCTTTGCCTGCTTTGCCATTTCTGTGGATCACCGGATCTTCAAATCTGCATGTGACCTATTCTAGGTGAACAGCAATAACTTTCAGTGCTAGGTAACTGTGAGACAGATTTATACATATGTTGCCATAGGCTGTCAGTAGCCATAGACAAGCCACTGTCCTCAGGCTAAATTAGTTTCTTTGCTCTGTTCTTGTGGTGCAGCCAATTCCATTTCAGAGTATGTCAATTAAGTAGAATATGCTCTAATAATATTTTACATTTACACAGCACATCTCATCTCATAGTACTTTATAAATCACGTATTTTCAACATCACTGACCTTTTGCAGTCCCTTGAGTGCAGAAGAGCAACCATTTTACAACAGCAATGCAAACCATCTGAATTTTTTTTCTCTGTAATTCTGAAGTGACACATTAATTATAGAATAAATTATATGTTCTATAAGCTACAGCTCCAGTTTTTGAAGATCCTCATTCTTTATCAGGAGGGTGGTGAGACCCTGGAACAGGTTGCCCAGTGAGCTTGTGGATGCCCCCTCCGTGGAAGCATTCAAATCCAGGCTGGATGGGGCTTTGAGCAACCTGGTCTGGAGGGAGGTGTCCCTGCCTATAGCAGGGGGTTGGAACTAGGTGATCTTAAAGGTCCCTTCCAACTGAAACCATTCTGCGATTCTCTGATTCTCATCAAGATAAGGGACATGACCCTACATTTTGTGTACAGCATGAACAAACAGCTAATCCATCTTCCCAAGACTAGGCCCTTGGAAACAATTCAGTCTTGCCTCTAAATGAACATAGAAGCATCAGTACCAGTACCTTGACTTTAATTTTATCTGTAAATTGTCACCTTTTGCTGTAAGATTACATCTGCCAAAAATGCTATAGTCTGTACTCCTTCTCAGCTATTGAGGATCCTCTCATCTCACTGTGAAAGGTATACAAAGTTGATATGCTAGAAAGCCCATTAAGTCCCAACTGAGTGGTTCTTGTGTAACTCATCTTTCAGGGTACTGAGGTCAAGAAAGCAAGCATGGCTATGTGTTGGGCCAGCATGTGCAGAGGACAGATGAGTGAGGCCAGAGAACAAGAAGGAGGATAAAGATGATGATAACAGCAATGTTCCTTGCATTCAGTGTCCCTTGCCATAAATGTTCAGAGGGTAATCCAAAGCTTGCTGAGATTGGTGTGTGTCTGTTTTTGTGGCACTAGAGCTGTGGGGACTGGTGGAGGCCTCTGAGTGAGTGCGGAGGTCCTTATTCTGCTGGAGCATCCTTCCTGGGATGTGCCAGTGCTCAGCTTGTGTGCAGGGCTCCCTCGGTGAGAGCACTTTTCCTCCATTGACTTTCAGAAAAAGCTCCCGGGGAGCTGCTTTCCTTGTTGTTAAAGAAGTCAAAAGGTAGATGCACAACCTGTCCTGTCACAGTATTTGCCAAACCAGCAGTTCTGGAGGTTAATTTGGGCCTTATTTAATTCATTGTTTTAAACAGGAAAACAGCAACATTTCTGTTCTAGTTGTTCAGTTCAACAAATGGATTTCAAAACCACATTTAACGTGAATGTCGTGGATGGTAACTCAGTTAATAGTACATTAAAAGAATCTTTAGGTTTTCAGTGTATTGTTTTGTCATTTATCTCTTTTCATGGCTTGTCTGGGTTTAATGCAGTTTATCCCATTTAGGAGCATTACTGAGACAAACTCCATTAAAGCAGGCATTATTATAGTCCTTGTTTTGATTAGCACTCAAGGCCACTAGAAAATGATGCTTAAAAAGAAATCCATGTTTCTTGTGATCATTAGCACTGTGATCACCACCAACTCCTATGCAGTTTAAGTCTGTGTTGTTTTTTTTTCTACTTTAAATCCCAGAACTGACTGTGAATGCCTTTGTTGTGGTCTGTGACATTTGAACTGGAACATTTATCTCAGAAATAAGTTTGTGCGCTTTCAATGCTAACACTTGTAAGAAATCAGATCTTCATATGTAAGTCTTGTGGTTAAACACTTATCATTACTAGCTAGTGTTTTGCAAAGCTACCTTACTGGGTCTGTTTTACTTCGTTTTACTTCATGGTAAGGCTTTCCAGGCATTCAAGTACATACATATTCTCTGACAACTCCCTGACTTAAAAAAGAAGTTTGGACCATTTGTACCAAGCTAGCAAGTAAGACCATTTCAGTCCCAGGCTGGTACAGGCAATTAAAATAATTTTCTCACATCATGTTTAAAGCGCTGACATGTAATCCTAGACAGAGCCTCTCTCAGCACCTCTTTCCAACACTTTTCTGCACTCAAAGGATGAGCAGCTGCTATTAAATGCTAATGCTTTTCGAGGGTGAATGCCTGTTTTAGGATGTGTTATTAACTCTGTGCAGATGGGTGCATTTTCCAACCTATTGCACAGGGCTGATGTCACTTGCTGTTTTCTTTACAGGTTTTAGTACTGTTAAGCAAAAAGAAAAACATCAGTGGGAAAGCCAGTGAGTCTGAAGTGTCTTCTTGGCCTTGGTGGGAATCCATAATTAAATGCTTCAGCCATAGGAAACAGACCTCAAACCTTACAGGTGTGTGGAGTTGTCTGTCAGGACATAATGCTGCTCAGGACAGTTTATCAGCTCGTTTTACCACTATTGCTGATTTTATGTATTGCAGATGAACACTGGTGTACCTGAAAAGAGGCACTTAGCCTAGTCTTCATCTTTTATTTTTAAAGACCAAAGTAGCCCTGTCTTTTCATTGACTTGCCAGCTGCAGTGTGAATATTCAACTGTAACCCGAGGTCCTTTGAGCCTCAGAGCAGGCTGAATGCCTACTTTCACATGCTTATTTCTATATAGAGATAAAAATTGCTTTTTTTTTTTAATTCTAAGTCCTCCAGAGGTGAAAGATGGCACAAAAGAGCATGCCATGTGGAGCTTCCAGAAATGTGTCCTGGCTTACCTCCCTACCCACATTACCACTGATGGGCTGTAGCCATGCTCCTCCTGCCCCTTTTCCAGCCTTGCAGTGGCCCTGACTGTAGAGTAACCATAGAGCAACTTAGCTCAGGAACCTTTTCTGTTTCAGAGACATGGCCTTCTGGGGCTAGCCTTGGCACACAGTGAGTCATCTCACATGCCCCTGAGGTGGCACGAACCAAGGGATGGTGCACATCAGGGGCAAGTGACTTGGAGTGCCTTCATTCAGCGACACAATCATTTAGTTATTCAGGTTTTAAAAGGAAAGGAGTTAAATTTCATAGAAAATGTTAATTTTTATTTCACTGCTTCTCCATTCTTTCTACCAACATAAACCCACTGAGTACAGAAACCCTTTTTGCCCTTTTATCATAATGCAGCCTGAGTCACTTTATCTTTTCTTCTTTGGTTTGGGAGTTTCTTGATGAATTCTGCTCAGTAGGGCTCCCAGTCCTGCTCTGTTCGTACCATTTGTTTTGTCTGGCCTTGCACAGATAGGTAACTAACACCATAGTTAAAATACCATCAAGTTCATGCTCTTTACCAGTAGTTCTACATTAAGGATGAACTTCAGGGTGGATAGCACTGGATTTAGTACTCATCTGGGCTCCACATGAACTCGCTGTTCTTATTTTTATTCGGATAGTTGCCACAGATAAGCTAAAAGGCATTTCACAATACCTAAACAACAAAAGATAACCAGATCACTGGAAGATGGTATCATAATAAAATCCATTTTAAAATGTTTTCATCCTCATTTGTGAATTCCTGATAAACCAGAATAAATTCCTGCAGTTTATGATTTCTCCTAATTTAGTGAATCTGTATGCCATTTTAACTATGAATGAGGCTTTACAAAACCACAGGGACACGATCTTTGCCCTAAAGAGATTGTAGCTGAAATTAGACACAACATATAACCGCAATAATGGCTTCAATAGGCAAAGCAGGATTACACCAAACAAAAGTGATTTATATTGTGCATAATTGTATACATTATATGCTTGTAATAATGCTATTGTTTGGAAAAGACCTGTTTATCACCCCTCAACATGGCGTTTATTAACCAAGCTCTGGAATAAAGTCATCATTAGTCTTCGTTGCTTTAAAACGGAAAACCTTAGATGCTACTAATTAATTATTCCTTTCCTAAGGGCAGCTATAATGGAGAGCTGGATTTGAGTCTTTAGTGACATATTTGACTTTGTAGGCCCCCATGGACCTTTGCTCCACTTCTGGCCTTTTTCTCTAGGCTACTGATGTCGACTTTACCTTCAGTGTTTTCCTACACGATGAAAGTAGGGCCTCTTGGAGGCTCCAGCAGGACTTCCATGCTTTCTTTACCCTTCATTGTGGGTACGCAGTAGAAAAATCATAGAATCAGAGGATAGTTTGGGTTGGAAATATCTTGAATATTGTGTAATCCAAGGGCAGGGTTGGCACCCACTGGATTAGGCTGCCCATCCAGCGTGGCCTTGAATGCCTCCAGGGATGGGGCAGCCATAGCTTCTCTGGGCAACCTGTTCCAGTGCTTCGGCATCCTCAAGTTAAATAATTTCTTCCTAATATCTAACTCAAACCTAGCCTCTTTTAGTTTAAAATTGTTACTCCTTGTCCTGTCACAATGCATAAAGAGTCCTTCTCCATCTTTCCTGTGGGCCTCTTTCTCTTCTCCAGGCTGAACAAACCCAACTCCCTCAGCCTTTCTTCATAGGAGAGGTGCTCCAGCCCTCTGATTATTCTTGAGGCCTCCTGTGGACTCGCTTTGACAGCTCCATGTCCTTCTTGTGCTGGGAATCTGAGAGTTGAATGCAGGATTCCAGATGGGGCTTCACAAGGGGGACAATCACCTCCTTCGGCCACCTTCTGTTGAGGCAGCCCAGGATACAGTTGGCCTTCTGGGCTGCAGATGTGCACTGCTGGCTCATGGCCAGCTTTTTGTCCACCAGGACCCCAAAGTCTTTCTCCTCTGAGCTTCTCTCAATCCGTTCTCCTCCCAGCCTATATTTGTGTGCAGGATTGCCTCGCTTTAGGTGCAAGACCTTGCACTTGGGCTTTTTGAACTTCAGTAAGAATTCACTGAATTTTAAATAAAGGAGTGCCTTATTCCACCCTTGGAGAGCTCTTTTTCTAGTATTTAGTTTAAACTATCCACATCATGGTTTTTTTCTGGGAATAAGCCCTCATTGTGCACTACATCATTGTTTGAGCATTCTTCAAGCAGAACAGGTGACCATCCCCATTAAGTACTGAATATACTTAGATCAAATCCTCAGGTTCTATTTGGACATTTGAATAACTAGTAACTTTGGACATTTAGGTGAAGTTTGGTCAGTTTCCAGATTTGATCCAGTTCTCAGAGCAGAGGAGCAGCTGACACATCAGAGGTCAGAGCAGCGTGGACTGGAAGGGGGCATTGTGCTGGAAATCTACCCCTCCTGCTCAGCTCCTTCTGCAGGAAAGGCTCTTTTTTCCCCCAGTAAATTGCTGAGATACAAAAAAAAAGTTAGTGTATCCCACAGGCTTTTTCTATGGCTAATTAGTCAATATTTACACAGCTCTGTGAAAATGCTTTAAAAGTGCCAATTATGAATTATAATTATCTTGCAAAGATGATTGAGAGTCCACATTGGCATGTTGAGTCAGGCCATGGGAGTAAACCTTTCAAATAATGTTTCTTATTTAAATGCCTTACCTATTCCTTATCTCTTGCTTGCTTTTTTTTAAAGGATGATGAGAAGCATTAGTTTACCCTCAGGAAAGATCAGGTCTGACTGTTTTTAATAATGAGTTATGTACTTAGTCACAGTAGGTAAATTTACAAACTGGGCAGGACGCACTCAGAGATCGATTCTGTCTGTTCAGCAGATGGTTTTACACCGTAGGCATCAGGACGAGCCTGCTGAGACTTTAAAACAAACACTTGTAAGTAACATTGCCATAAGCCTGTTAATATAGTGGCAATTCCTATTTTAAACTCTGCAGAGCTACTACTTTATTTATATCCTATCTATTTACTAAAGTATAATAGATTTACTCTGAAAAGATAGTAAATCTCAGCAGACTTATGCTGAAGGCTGACATTTAAGTGTCAGTTGACTTTCACAAGATACTAATGCTTAGCACTAACCACAGGGTACCTGGATATATTTTCATAGTGGCACACCAGTAATAAAGGCAAAAGGAGATCAGCCTAAACAAAGAAATACATGGCGTGACTTTAAATTTTTGTAATTCTGTTGCAGCAGAATATTTTTGTATTTTATTCTAAGGTCTCAGTATTTTCTTGTACTACATTTTTTTTTTTTTTTCTGGTCTCACTAACTGGACAATAAGAGGCTTTATTATTTACTTTACTTAGATGTAACTTAATAGGGCAAATAATTTCTTCTATTGCAGTTTTCATATTTTAGCATGTAGAAACATGTGTATGTTAATAGTGCATTAACTAAAAAGAAACCTAGAGTTGCAGGTAATTCCACAGAGGGGACCACATTCTGCTTTCAGTATGACAGCAATTGAGAACAGAATGGGGCCAGAAGTTCCCTACATACCTATCTCTTTACAGTAAGATAAAATTTTAATGGGAAAATGTACAGGGAAGTGAATATTTTGTTTTAAAAGGCTCGTAAAGGGAGAAGAACATGTTTTTGAGTCAAAGTCTTTAGACAGTTTGTTAATTTTATGCTTATGCATGCCTTCTGTAGCTGCATGGGGATGTTGAACACGATGTTGGTATGAGCACACACATTGATGCTCTGCAGAAGGGTGATAAATATTCATACGATGGCCGAATTTGTCTGCTTCTACTCTTTTCTACTCGTATTCCTAAGCACCATCAGATAATTAAGCATTATAGGCTCTGTGGTACTGAGTCTTTCAGAAAATCTGGTCATCCACTTTCTGTGATGCCAACTGGAAAGGAGTGCAATGTTCTGGCATTGTTCAGCTTGCAGAAAATAGGTTTTTTGATACTGGACCAAAATGTTTCATCCCTAAATAAATCCTTAAGGCTTTCTAATAAGGGTTTGGTGGTAACAGCATTCAGCCCTTGAATAGGAAATGATTTTAGAGAAGGATCTGTGTAGCACTTATGCATGCCATTACTAATATGGGATTCAACTGCACATTAAGAGTCTTGGTTGCAGGCATCCTCCAGCCCTATTGCAGTCATTGGAGATGAAGGCCTCCATTGACTGGTCTCAAATTGCTTTTTGGGAAGCGTGAGCCTGTAGGTCCAGTACCCTGTCTGCCAGCCAGGTCCGGGTGCTGTGGATGTCCTGAGAAAGTCACAGTCACACTTAATACTCTGTGCATGTCACAGGTCAGCGCAGGCAGCAGAGTCTATGGGGCATTTGAGGTCACCCCAGGGTGAGTCTCTGGAGGAAGGTTTCATCTGCCTAAGACCTAAAGACAGGGTGCTGGGAGCCCTTTTCAGTGTCATTGGTTGTGTCCGCCAGCCTCCAGTTGCTGTGCCAGCAGGGCACAGATCTCCTGCCATTCCTGCATTGAGTTGTGCATCCCTACTGACACCTCTGCCAAGCTGCATCACAGAGCTGCCTCAAGAAATCTGGTGTCCCTGTGGCTCCATCGCTGGGTAGCACCAGTGCACTGAGATAAATCGGCGTCCTGAAGTGGGTCACAAGGCTCTTTCCCAGACAGCAGTGGACACTCCATGGTAACTGGCTTGCTTCCTCCTCCCATTGGGCAGACCTTTGAATTTTTAGTTATCGTTTTGCCTTTTCCTTGCCTTCGCTTCACCGGCTTTTGCCAGCAGTGCTGTCTTTGCCTGTTAGCATTTGTGTACCAGCTGCTGTGCTTTTTCTTTCTTTCTTTTTTTTTTTTTTTGGCAGTTTCCATGCAGATTTTTCTGCATGGCCTCTTGCTTTTTTCATGCTTGCTTTTTTCCCAAAACATTTTTGGTGCTCATCAGCATTTTATCTGTTTGAATGCACTGGGGAAGGATAGGAGCCATGATTTATTTGGGTCAGTGCGTGCCTTTGTGTAACAATTCCGAAACGGGGGATTTTGCTAAGAATAATGACTCGCTCACTGGTCTGGGTTCTCATTCTTGCCCACATAAAGTCTATTAGCTCCCTTCTGCTATTTTTAGGCTTGTGAAACTGGGATAAAGCGTGTGATGAGTCTTTCTCTTGTTTTTGCTTTCTTTCGACCAAACGTAGGCTTGCGTTTCTCTTGTTGAAACAAAAAGGCATGGAGTTCATCAGCTGCTCCAAACTCAGGTTTCTGGTCTTTCTGAAACTCAGAAAGAATTGTCTGAAAGGATAACATGACTGTTTTTCTGAAGGTAGCACATCAAGTAGATGCTGCATCTAAGGAAATTCAGAGCAGGATGACCTCTGCTCTGCAGGCAGTTACCCAGCTGGCATAGTCAAGAAAGTCTTTCAACAGAAGCAAAAATCAACTTGCTGCTGCTGCCATCAAATTAACCTGTAAGCATTTCAGTTTTCAGAAACTAAGTCACCCTCTTGATTTGTGAATGCTTTCTTTAGAAAACTGTCCCATTAAACTGTTTTCCATCTGCAGAATCTGATTACTTTACAACAAAACTGTCTTGCTGAGCAGTGGAAGAGAATGAGAAGAGGTTTGTTCATCGTTAGTGTTGGGTTCTCTCTTAAAAGGAGCCATTTTCAGGAGGGCGTTACATTAGGCCTGAGTCTGGCAAATGATTCAGAGCATAAAGATAAAGCAGGTGAAACACTGCTTGGTGAAGGAAATTCAGACCTGACCAGAGTATTGTGAAAGTGATGTAATGGTGAACTGTAAAACATAACTAGCTGCTGAAACTGGGGAGTTTTTTCTAGCAATGTATGGTCTGGAGCTGATTTCTTGTTATCACATGTATGTTTGTGTCTTGTGAGTTACTTGATGCTATTTGTCACATTTTAGGCAATCTGGCCTATTATTTCATCTCAGTCATCTCTTTCTGAGAGTGTCTTCATGTATTTCTTGTTGTCTGCCCTTTTTGTTTCTGACATGCCCTGCCTTTTCCCACCACTCGAGTATCCGAATGTGAATGAGCCACAAGCAAAGTGATTAGTGATTGGTATCAGTACTGGTAATTCTCTAAGGTCTTCATGCCAGTATGTTTGATTGATACATTAATAGAGAAAAATATTTGGGTAAAAGGGGTGTGAAAACAAACACGGTGAGAAATACTCAGCTAGCTTTGGGGTAACTGTGCCCTGCTGGATGTAAGCACTGAGCCCTGTGGGCGGGTGGAGGGTGGGTGGGGGCTCGTGGAGCAGTGCTGAATATGGATGGAGCTGCGGCAGCAGAGCCAGGCCTGCAGGTGTGAAGAGAAGTGAGGCACTGTGAGGACAGGAGGGCTGGGCAGGTGAATTTACCTGAGGGAGGCAAAATGACAGAGGTGGGGCCTTCCTCGTCATTTCAGAGAGGAATCAGTGGCTGTTACGTGGTCTGTGTCCCTGGGGTGGTCACATCTGCACAACCAACAGGCTCTGTAAGTAGGAGGTGTTTACAGCTGACTGGCTGTGCACAGCTTTCAAGCTTGCTGTTTGCTTTTCCCCTCGTATATCACTCGTATATCACCAGTGTAAAACTACTCTTCTTACCAGCTCTGTTTTCACTTGCTTTCCTCTCTCTGGAGAACGGTTATCCTGCATCTGATCTCATTTTTCATCAAATTCCCATCTTATTCTTTGCCTTCGAAGACTTAACAAGATGGATTTCTGTGGGGAAAACAGAGTAATGACTGGGTCAGCACAAAACCAAAAAATGAAGGAAGAAAAGGCAGACCGGTTATCGATTGTGGGAAGCGACGTGATGCTCCGCATGTCTCACCTAACAGCAATTGCTGTCTGTCATAATGCTTTGGCAGTTCTTCTCTCAGAGCAGTAGTAAAACTTTCTGCACCAGGGGTGTTGTATTTATCTCTGCAGTGGAGCACATATCGTGGGTCTCCCTGCTAAAGTTGTGCTAACGATAGCAGCAGGGCAAAGCAGGGAGGCAGGGGAGGTCTCACAGCATCAATACTTACACTGCAGAAGAATTGATGCTGACAGGCAGCAAAATGAGCAAACTAGAGCAAAGGGAAAAAAAAGAATTTTTTTTTTCATCAGTTGATTGTGGATGAGTAAGTTCAAGTTTACAGCTAAAGGCCCAATTCTGTCTTCCCATTTTTGCTTAGAAGCAAAGAGGTGGGTTTTTTTATTAGGCATTATGATTATCCTTGTCGAGGAAATGCTCCGTTTATTCCAAGCTCAGGTTACAAAGTGGTGGTACAGGATATTAAGACTAGGGATCTTCATTGCAATGATACAAGAAGATACTTCATTCATGAAGCCCATTTCCCTTCACAGGTGTTTTCCTGCCAGCGCTCTTCAGCTTAGATATCTCCATCTAATATGCAGAAGTCAGGAGAAAGTGCCCAGGAATGTGTCAGGCAACTGGCTTTGCTGGATATATACATGCAATATTCATACACAGCTCTGTGGAGAGTTTCTTTTCTACAGTGCACGAAGCAAACATCTCAATTAAACCTCAAAGGAGAAGACCTGTTTTTCATTAGCTGTGAAGACGTTCAGAATTGCATTAGTTGCAGCTCATTAGATGTTATAATCATATTTGTTGTGGAGGAGGGAGTGAGGGGGTTTGGGTGTGCATGCAGGGAGCCCTGCTCATAGATCATTCCCACAGGACCACAGATTAGCTTTTACTGCCTCAGTCCATTGGGATCAAGCTGGAGCTTTATGTTTCCCTCTTCACAGCAGGAAAGCAGCAGGTAAAATGCCAGGAAGCCATTGCGGGGACAGGAAGGGGTTTGATTGGCAATGTCTTGTTACCTCTTCCATGTGGAGGTGATGCTGTAGGATGTGCGGGAATTTGTCTTTTGCATTGCCCCGTCTCTTTCCCAGGTCACCACTTCCAGTTGGAGCAGCAGAGTGATATCATGGTGCTCTTCTTGGAGAGAAATTGCAATTAAATGGAAGAGCAGCAAAAGGCCATGGAAGATCAGATCTATGAGTGCAGCTCGCAGCATGCAAATATTCAGTCATTGTGTCCATTTGGACATGTCAGCCAAGAAAGTAAACTCAAATGAATGTGTCTGAAGACAGGAATTCAAACTGGTATCTGTGGTACGTCACAAAACATCAGTCTCTCCTGCTTCTCCTTATAGATACCTCCTAATTCTAACTGTCAAAGAGCTTGTGGTCTGGTCTGTAACAGGACACTGAGTCTGATCAGGACTAAAGGTATCGTCTCTGCAAGCAGAAGTTAGTCTCTACCAACTGCACAGACTATACAGGCAACCAGTTCAGACTAGTTTCTAATGAATGAAGCTAAGTAAGGCAACAACTCCCTTCAAGGACCACCAAGTTGTGTTTCCAACTTGAAGGAGCTCCTCTCAGTTCTCTTCTCTCCCAGACGTCTCTTCAGTAGCTACTGAAGCCTTCTCTGTCTTGGACTTCTTTCATGAGAAATTGTTTATATGGAGATTCTCTAATGTGCTGCATTGTCCTTATCTATATAGAACATAAGTGCTTGAGGATCTGTAGTGATGCAGAAGACCTTGCTTATATGCATATGTGAAATTTTTTTAAGATGGCATTTTTAATGAAACACAAATGCAAAGTGGAAAAATGGCTTTACTGAATGGAGTGAATAACAAGAAATTTGAGCCTAAAGGAAATCTCAGCTTTATAAAATGCATGACAGTGTGAATGCTTTTTTTAATTAGCCAGATCGCTGACTGTTGCTCCTCTTGTTGCAGGATATTACAGGGCTCCATTCTCACTAAATCCTCCTTCTTTGAGATTATTTAATCTCAGATATAACAGATACGATGTAATTTGTCCTTTACCTCCAAGGACCCTCCCTCGTCTTCCTTTGTTTCAGCTTCTATATTTATAAACTGCATGCCAGTGTTGTCACTCAGTAATCTGGGTTTATTATTTTTAAAATTCTTTCAGAATTTGCTTTGCTTTTTCAGAACTGGAACAATTTTGATGTGCTGCATTTTAGAGGTACCTCAATTAAGATGCATTAAAGGCTCTAATATAGACATAAATGGCATTTTAAAATTCTCAGCTAAGGTAATGTCAGCATATGTACTTCAGCGCTGCCATTGTGGAAGTTAAGTATCTAGTCAGTGGAAGTCACCTGGTGTTCTCCTGTGATGAGCACAGAGGTGAGACCTCTCAGCTGGGATCCTTTGGATAGTGTCTGTGTGAGCAGCAGCCTATTTTTAGAGATCTAAACATACAGAAGTTCTTCTATAGTCTTCTCTTGCACCATTTCATCGCGGACAATCAGAACATTATGTTTTGCTGCTGCATATTTTGCAAGCTTCTGAATCCTTGAAAGTTCAGGGTCTTTTGGAAGTCAGAGGTAGCCTATGGAAAAGTACTGTCTATCCACTGTGTTCTGTGGGCCTGATTCAGTCATCAGTTTGAAAATGAGTGGGATTGCCTTGGATTGTGGAGGTTTTTTAGGTCAGATAGCAGAGGCAGTCTCTGTGTGTATGGCTGCTTTCTGGGTTAGGGGGAATTTCTCTATTTCCATGATTATTACCTGAGTTTGACCAAACCACTTTATATAGAACGTTACTGCACTGCAAAAGCTAAATGGGGACTTGGCATGGTAGAATTATAACCAGCAAGGATTAGTTATAAACAGGCTGTGTTTAGTATGAAATGGCATCTAGTTCCAGGAAAAGCACAGCTATCAGGAATATTAGTGTCAGAGCTGAAAAACACTTCACAAAGACAGCTTTCATTTCTGTATGCTGTAAAGTATGCAGTAATCGTGGTCTAATTACCTCACTGCAGCCAGAAAGCAATATGGCATATTGTGGGGGTGTGGGAAAGAGAATAATAGGCCACAATTAAGCTGTAATCTTTGGCATGGTCACTCATCAGATAAAGCTTTTCAGCTGTAGCATTTCAGACAGTCATTACTTGGCTGCCGAAGCCTGGGGAAAATATGTGGTGGAGTTCCTGCGAGCTGTTTCACAGAGGCTTCATTATCAGTTTATCCCCTGGCAGCTGCCCAGGCCCCACTGATGCTCTGTGCTGGGAAGCTCTGTCCTCAGCGCTGCCCCAGCCATGCCTGTGCCGGGGTTCTTGCATCAGCGACGTGGGGTGACGTGGTCTCCCACCCTGGCATCAATCCGTGAGCTCTGGGCTGCTGGTTTTAAAATGGGTTTGCTTAGGTCATGATTTCTAGTGCGAGGTGCCTTCAGTAGAGATGTGTGAGTGCCTGGCTTGTACACAGGAGGACCCTGGGGATGTGGCAAGATAAACGTGCTGGCTGCGGGACAGGTTGGGTGTGTAATTATGCACATTTATTAAGCCCTGGATGTGGGCTGTGCTTTGCTGGGACATAGTTGTGTTCACATGCAATTGTGCTCTCCCTGCTTTGGAAATCCAGTTTTACAGTCTGTTGGAAAACCTTCCTGGGGCATCACTTATTTTCTAAAATCCCCCACTGTTTTAGTAGAAAAGATTCTGCATCCCTGAAGGAAACTCTTGAATTCACAGACTTCATTGTTCATATGACCTTCTTGATCTTTCCCACTTTCCAAAACGTCTTTCTGAGTATGCCTACGTGTGGGGTTATGTGCAATTAGGAACTCTGGAGCATGGGGAGGGTCAAGAAATGGGAGCTGCAGAGGAGAGGAGTGCTATGACAGAGTGAGTACAAGGAAAGCCAGCAGAGGGAATCAAGGAGGCAAAGCATGATGTTGTTTGGGATGCTCTGTAGTACAGCAGAAGTGCAAGTCGCAGAAGTGTGATCTTATGTTGGTCTATGCTTGGATGCTGTGGAATTGGAAGGAAGGTATACAGAAAGATTATGTACCCAAAGATGGCTCTGAGTTTGCAAATTGCTTAAATTCTATAAGGAGTAGAGAATAAACCATAGAAGCAGAAGTCAGTTCAACTTGGAAAGTGTGGACCTTGCAGTGACAGGATCTGACATGGCAAGGTTGAGTTGCATGGAGCAGGAGTACAAGTTGCAGTGTGCATCAGCATTTACAAAGGCAAAGGCCTTCTCTATTTTTTCTTAAGCACAGAATCCTTTGAGTTGGAAGGGACTCTTAGAGGTCATCTAGTCCAACTCCTCTGCAATGAAAAGGGACACCTACAGCTCGGTAAGGTTGCTCAGAGCCCTGTTCAGCCTGGCCTTGGATGTTTCCAAGGATGGGATATCCACCACCTCTCTGGGCAATCTGTTCCAGTGCCTAAATACCTTTATAGCACAGGTAGATGGTTTTAGAGAGACTTAGCTTCTTTACAGAGAGTCTTAAGATTTGAAAGGAGTTAAAAGTGACCAGTAGTTTGGGACTGCTCAGTTTTGTGTTAGATCTGTTTTTTCAGTATAGAACACGCACAGATCCTTTGATAAGCCAGCATGATTTCTGTAAAAGTAGATACGGGCAGGGGGGATTAGATCTGTACTTCATCAGTCTGCTGTTTTGCTGAGCAGAAATGTGAGCTGTTTGAAGGTTTATGGCGCACACACCCTCAGCAAGGCTTGTCTGACAGCCTACAGCAGCGAACTCCATGTCAGTAATTCCTTCCAGCATTGGGCTTTCAGGACCAGCCAGTAATTACGTGCACAGCTGGTCTGCTGTAGCAGTTCTTGACTGCCTGCAATAAGACGTGTCTTTTTGTCTTCAACTGTTCCCATTACATGGGTGCTGCTGAGCCAACTAGGCTCAAAATGCAGCTGTACTAGAACAACATTAATCAGTCAAGGGAAAGAATTTGTCCTGATTTTGTGCACACCAGCTCCAAAGTGAAATGCAGTAGACAAACATGGGTAAAGGTGATCTTGGTCTTTGTGCTTGCGTAGTTCAGTGCTGGCTCTACATATAATCAGCTAGAAACTGGAACACACCAAGACACAGGCAAAAAAATTAACACCATCCAGTCTTACAGGTTTCCTACAGCGTGTTTGGAGAAGGCTCACAGCCTTCATCCTGGTGTCACAGCACTGTAAAGAGAGTTTCTGCCAGCAGGACCTCAGTGCAGACAGCAGTCCTGTTACATATTGACTCCTGCAGCATTTAATGATGTGCAATTACTCTTAGGTACCCAGCACCAACTTAAGAATAATGATTTTGTGTGTTTATTGCTGTATTACCATTGCTTTTGTTACATATAATGGAGGGGATTGCCTCTGGCAGCATACAGAAGTGAGAACTTGAGGAGAGGAATGGGAGCTGGAAGCTGATGAACGGGCTGCGTGGAAAGCTGGGCACATCCTGTGGTGAGGGAGTACCAAAAGGAGAGAAGGAGTTCTAGCATGAGGCATTGAGGTCAAGAGGACCCACTTTCACCAGATTCTTGGTCTGAGATAAAAGCAATCTGCTTTTAATGCATGAGGGCAGCCAGAGCCATACTTCTGGCTGCAGTCAAATGGCTCTTTCCCAAGCACAGCTCATGAGCTATATCTCAGGCCAGGGGCCACTCCTGGTGGACAACTGGGATGCAAACGCCATTTTATGGAGAAGTTTAACCTGGACTGTGTCATGCCAATTAGCTCCAATATAAGACAGTTATCCCAGTTGTGTTAAAATTACTGCTGTGGTCCTAACCTTGAGCACATCTCCCACTGGAGGTATTGGAAATGGAAGTAGCGGGCTGGTAGGAGACCTTATGGTCTGAGAAGGAACAGCTCTTGTTCTGAAAGTCTACAAGAGAGAGCTGTGATCCCAGTGTTCATCTTGTTCTTTTGCATTTGGGTTCTCAGATCTGACGTTGTTTGGTTGTTGGAACAATTTCTTCCTTTGCCTAGTCTGTATCTACAATTCATTATTAAAACCAAAAGAGTGGAACCTCCTGGGTCACTGGGTCCTGTGTGCACTGAACCTTTCCAGGCCATTCATTCCCAGTCTTGTAAGAAATTCAGGCGTTGGTCTGAGCTTTTGCAGCATGCCCTCACTATCCAAAATCCTCACTCCCTGCACCCCCCAAAATTGCAGCTTCCTCACACTCTTTTGTATGTCTCGCTCTAAAAACTCTTCACCCTAGGTGCATTTTCTATTCTCAGTTTATCAACAAATAAATGCTTTTGCATTATACCCTTCTGTCCCCACCGAATCACATTGAAATGCCTGAGCTGTGTATTATTATCCTTGTAGCACCTGTAAGGAAAAATAACACCTTATTCAGGGACAGTGCAGGTCATGTAGTGAAATGCCTGTCTTTCTGAACCCACATAAAGAACTGTGCAGTTAAGTGCAATTTTGAGGAAGTGGGTATGGGTGTTATTTGTCATCCAGGTTCCACTAATTGCAAATGCTGATATCTAAAAGGCAACAGAAAGTTCCAACAAGAAGGAGAAATTCTGTTCAGTGTAGTGTAAGAATTAGTTTTCTGGGCTGGCAGTGATTTTGAAAGGTGAATGTATCCCACCAGTGCTGCCATTTTGCTGTGGATGAAACAAGTCTCCTCATCCAGGTATCCCAGGTCTGACTTTGTTACTCTCTTTTAGAGTTTTGTGTCACTGGTAACTTGTGGAAATTTATGAACCAAGGTCCCCTTGACTTCCTCTGGAGAGTGCAACTAAAGAATTCATCTTCAAAGGTCTTCACATACTAAAAAACAAATAAGCACAGCTGCTCCTTACTCTGTTCCAATGATTATACCACGAGGTTAAGCCATTCCAGTCTGGCAGTGTCTCAGAGGTGGCAGCAGGACATCTTGTCGAGCCAGGTGATTACACACTGTGTAGGCTCCATCCTTGGCAGCAGGGTTTTGCGTTCACCTCTGCAGCACCAACACGAGAGCACTGCCGTGAGGACAGAACACTCACATACCTTTCCCCTAACAGAAAGCTTCACCAGAGGGCAGCACGGGATAGCTTTTTGTTGTAGAAGCAGTAGTTAACCATTTCAGGTGTCTGAGGCCTTTGATGTTAGCTGTTTGTTGTTCCGTGGCCATGATTGCACGTACATTTCTCTTTAAAGCTAGCCTTTGAGGCTGCTCCAAATCAATTACATTAGCCATGCATCAACCTTGCTGCTCTGCATTTAAAGCACAACTGTTGCACAGCTTGTAGGTGCTCTTGCACTGATGCCAGGCTCCTGCAGGAGCCAGAAGTCGCTGGGGCGCGCCTTGCCTGCCGCGCTTCTGTTGCTTAGGGCTTCCTTCTTTGTCAAGCTCTTCCAGCTTACTGAGCTGTTCTGCTTGCGCAAGTGGCTGCTGTCTCCAGCAGTTGCCTTTCCTGGTTCAAATGCCACAGCACTTGACTATTTCTGACTACTTTCTCTCAATTTACAGTTGAAGCTTTGGTATCTGCATTCTTGGGCTTTCACTGCAGAACAAGTACACTTTCTGTCCTTGGTCATTTACTTTCTCCATTTGGTTTCTGCCTGGTGGAGTTTCTCATTTCTGGCTTGTGTCTTACATTTCTTGGCCAGCCTCAAACTTGTGCAGGATTTGCTGTTCCACCTGGATGCATAGAAGTCTATGGGGCCTAATGGAATTCATTCCAGGGTACTCAAAAGAACTGGCTGACTTCACTGGGAGACCTTTCCCAATTGTTTTTCAACAGTCTTGGGAATCTGGAGGGACTCAGTCAACTGGAAGCTGGAAAACGCTGTCCCAGTTTTCAAGAAGAGCGAGAAAGAAGACGCCAGTAATTACAGCCTGTCAGTCTCACTTTGATGCCTGGCAAAATTGTGGATAAAATTATTCTGGGAGTTACTGAAACACATCTGAAAGACAGTGCAGTCATTGGTCACAGCAAGTGCGGGTTCATGAGGAGAAAGTCCTGTTTGATGAACTTAATCTCCTTTTATGACAAAGTCACCCATCTGGTTGACCAAGAGAAGCCAGTTGATGTAATCTCGTTAGGTTTCAGAAAATTCTGAATTGTGTTTCTTACAGCTTCTTTCTGAACAAAATGCCCAGCATACAGCTAGACAAAAACATAAAGCAGTGGGTGAACAGCTGGCTGACGGGTTGGGCTCAAAGCGTTACAGTAAATGAGATTACATCAGGTTGTTGACCAGTCGCTGACTAAATCTGATTCCTCATCTCTGAAGCTCTTATACCTCTGTAGCCAGTGATGTGACAGTGACTCATTGTGCATGTAACCTTGGTTTTGCTTTAGAAGAGAGATAAGGCAGGGCTGTATCAGAATTACATCTGCAATATGCATCATTTCTAAAGTGGTCTTCCTTGCTTTCAAAGGTTCATTTTTTCATTCTCTAACAAAATAACTGCAGAAAGAGATTGCTCAGCATGGCAGCAAAATCCACCATAGGAGCTGGTCCAAAGCAGTCCATCCTCACTGAGGTCTGCTGCAGTGGCTGATGGGTTCTCCGAGTTCTCCGAGTAAAATGTGTTCTGCACCTTCGCAATATGTGAAATGCCTGCTGCTCCCTGTCCTTTTTATTTTCAACATGGCCATAAACCAACAATGTGTTACATTAGGAATATGTACAAATGTTTATAACACAGTGAATAATAAAAATTACGTGTCATAATGCTGTTAACCCAGGGGCTTCTATGCTGTAGCAAAAGTTCTGTTTATCCAAGTTCTTAAAAACCAGTGTCTGTTTTTCTTTTTACTTGTTATCTTAGATTTGCACTTAGGTGGGGAAAAAGCAAAAAAAGAATTCAGTATTATTACTTTTCAGACCAGTGGTTAAGAAAACAAGTATTTCATGTAGAAATAGGTTAGCAGATTAGAGCTGATCTGCTGTGAGAAAGATTTCTGTGGTGTTCTTTTTAAAGCCTTATGTAACTTACTTTTCATTGTACTTTAAATACTGAAACCTTTGCAGACAGGAACAGGAGGTAAAGTCCTGCTGCAACTCTATCGTGTTAACCTTGCAGTAGTTGTTTTTTGAAAGCTCACTTTTCCATGAAATTAACAAATACCACTGCAAAATAGACTACTCTGTGCCTTGAAGTGGATTTGTAAGCTTTCTTCCTCAAAACAAGAACAGAGATAGTACAGAGATATTGTGCTACATTTTATTCATGCTGAGATTGTAGATATGTAAAAGGCTGCATTAATATTTGACAAGGTTTGTTCTATGTCACCATCAGAACTGTAGCTGAAGATAATCTTTGTCTGGCTGTCTTGCACTCTGAACTTTTTTTTTTTCTAAGATCTCCATCTGAAAATCTCTCCTGCCAGATTTGGAGTTGTCGGATTCATTATCCTCAAAATCTGTGTTAACTTTCAGAATCGTTTCTCTTTCTGCAGACACAGAAGCTGTGTTCGGCACAGATGCCGGCCTTCTCCAAGAGGTGGCCTCTTCATCCCCAGTGACACCAGCTCCTGCTGCTACCATGGGACCAGACAGCAGCTTCCTCAGCAGCGGACGGGTCCACGTCATCCTGTGGGGAAGCTTGGCAGCTGTAACAACACTCTTATTCCTCACCTTCCTCATCTTCCTCTGCTCTAGCTGCAACAGGTATGACTCAGGAGCTTAGGAAGCAATAACATTTCTCAAGTAATTGCATGGACTGAAATAGCTGCACTGGTAACTAATTAGTGAGAAACACTGAGAACAGAAGTGCAGAAGTACCTAATTATCACATTGTAGTAAGTTAATGCAAAGTAGTCACTTGCATTTTTGGAGAGCTAAGTTAATTCACACTACCCTGCCTTTTCCATGATGTGCCCACAGCTATGTCTGTGGGTTGGCTTCCCATAGTGTTTTACCCTCGGGGTAATTTACCTGGGAGCTCGTACTTGACAGTATATTTGTTTTCAGAGCAAATCTGAATTTGAGCAGTTCTTACTGTTTTCTGCTGCAGAGGAGCAATCTAAAAATTTCATTGTGAAGGAGTAATGCTGTAGTGCTTGCTAGGTGCTTTCTCATACCCTGGGGAGACTGACTGTAATGATGTGCTGGGAAGGGGAGCAGTGGTAGTACCAGCCCTTCTCTAAGTACCATCTATCCTGTGCCTCACTTATAGATGCCCTTGACATATCTTGGCTTTGTGCATTCTTCTGGATATCAGCTCACACAACGCACAGAAAGATCTATCTAAAAATATTTAAGTTAATGCTTAAGTCAAAGCCTTGATAGGGTGAGAGATAATGGCCTCACATTTTACCAAAGGAGGTTCAGGTGGGATGTTAGGAAAAATTTCTTCTCAGAGGAAGTGGTAAAACAGGGGAACCAGGGAGTTGATGGAGTCATCATCCGTGGAGGCATACAAAAGATGTGTGAATGTGGCACTGAGATACATGGTTAGCTGGCATGGGAGGGATGGGTTGACTGTTGGACTTGATGATCTCAGAGGTTTTTTCCAACCTTTATGATTCTGTGATACTTCCATCTATTCTATACTGTTTCTTTACACCAACAGTAGTATTAAACGTTTCTTTACACCTAGCTGGAGAAGTGCAAGATATGTCCTGGTGAAATAAAAGCAGAAAGGTTTTGCTTTTTATGCTGAAATAGTGCAAATGCGTCAAGACGTTTTATAAACCAGGAGGCAGAGCTGATGTGGGAAGGTGAAAGGGAAACAGGCTGCATTTCCTGGTGTGACCTGGAAGGATAAGCCAGACAGCAAAAGTTTTTTTCTGCTCAGATCCAGCAGTCCTCTGGGTTTTGCAGGACAGGAGCAGTATGTTGGCACTAGTCCCTGCTGAGGAAAAGTCAGCAGCCACCATCAGTCCCTCTGTCCTGCTGGGCATTGCCCTCAGAGATCTCTCCTCTCTCCAACACACAAGCATACAGCTCCCTCTTCCTGACTCATCGTTTGGGCTTTTGGACTTGCCAGGTTTTTTGAGAGAACAGGCGGTTTCGCAGAGAGATCGGCAAGTAAAAGTTTCCACAACCTGTTACCAGTTGAAAAAACGAGGTGAACTGAACAGAAAAAGTGTAAGTGAAGAGGAAAGGAAGGTCATTTCTATGTATTTCTGCTTT
Organism: Centrocercus urophasianus; assembly: GCF_019232065.1. NCBI lineage: Eukaryota > Metazoa > Chordata > Aves > Galliformes > Phasianidae > Centrocercus > Centrocercus urophasianus. Next base: position 26,687,622 of record NW_024884253.1, read on the forward strand.
GCTTTGGCCGTTCCTGGAGACTGGTGGGTTCAGTGCTGAGTCCAGCCTCTCTGAAGGGTTGGATCCTACAGGGTCTGTCCTATCTTAGAAGGAGCCTGCCTGGAGGCTGAATGTAGCTTCAGGAAGCTGTACAACCATAGAAAAATCCTATTCTGGCATAACGTATGTTCACAATGTAAAGCTGCTTTGCAGGAGAAGTTCTCTAATGCTCACACTGCAAAATCAGTTGTGGTCATCACCGACAGCTGCTTGACACCCTAAAAAGACAGAGTTGGAAGGTGTGATTTCACTCCAGACCTTGAATCATTGCTATTTGGAACCAAGTCGAGTGACTGAGTGTGTCCTTGCAGTTACCCAGATTCATTGTCAGAAACTGCCTGGAGAAGCTCTTTAATGAATGATTGTGTTGCAGGTCTACACGCAGTATCTTTTATTGCAGGTCATTGTGTAGGGCAGGTTGTTTGTGCATAAATGCAATTATGTAAAATTTCTTCCTAGCTTACTTTTTAAAAATGGTTGAGGACATGGAAAACTAAACAAAATCTTCTCATTCGAAAATGTCAGAGTCAGAAAACTTCCAAAGAACTTTAAAAACACTTTAACAATAGTCTGTATGATTTGGGCATGGCTGCAGACTGCCTTGCTCTGTTTTCTCATTTCACAATCAGGTAGAATTTTAACTGTTGCTAATGTGGGAAGTATGGTACATTGTAGACTTAAAAGTATCACAGATTTAATTTCATCAGTATTTTCTCCCCTTTTTACTTGCCTTTTCACCTAGGGGAGGGAGCATTATTATATCAAGCTTATCATTTATTTACAGTATTTCAAAATAAGAACCTATAAGAAAGAAGGGGGTGGACTCTTTATCAGGGTCTGTTGTGATAGAACAAGGGGAAATGGTTTCAAATGAAAACAGGGAAAATTTAGATTGGATGTAGGGAAGAGGATTTTTAGAGTGAGGATGGTGAGGCACTGGAACAGGTGGCTGCCCCATCCCTGGATTCAAGGTCAGGCTGGACAGGGCTCTGAGCACTTCATCTGGCTGTAGGTGTCCCTGTTCATTGCAGGGAAGTTGAACCAGAAGACCTTTAAAGGACCTTTCAAACTCCAAGAATTCTATGGTTCTGTTTCGAAAGTTACAGAAACTGGAAACTCAATCCAGACCTTGAGTACTGCAGAGTTCCTGTTGAAGCAGAATTCATCTAAAAGTGAAGTTCAAGGCCTCTGCTACTATGCAATTTGTAGGCTGCTTGAACTGCTCATGCTCTCATGCTTATTAATTGTAGCTGACATCCTGAGTAGAAGTAGGATGAATTTTGTGGGTTTCTTCTACTTCTTTAGAAGACAGGCATGTTTTACTCATGCAGTTTAGGGAACCTCACAGGTCATCTGTTATCAAAAGACATGTATCATGTATCTCTGAATGTTTCAGATATAATTCAATTGATGATAATAATACTGTGATTACCATCAGCAACTCTTCAGTGTGATCTTACATTAAACAAGAAAAAAGTTTGTGTGTGTTCACTGTACCTCCTCAGAATATGTTTGCCACCACCCTGTCTTGCTGATGACCTAATGTTGAAGCCATACCTGTCCCTGTAATCATCTTTAGTTATTTAATTTGTAACAATGTTGTGAATCAGCAGCTGTGTTCAGCTTCCTGCAGCTGTGTACAAGCTATTAATGATTGACTTTTGAAGATCAGTGTAATCTGTAGTAACGTGTTGTATTTCTTCGCTAAGGGAAAAGAAGTCCAAACATCAGAATGGAGATCATGAAAATCTGATGAGTGTGGTAAGTGTTTGTTTCTGGCAGTGTATGTCTTCCTTGGGGTTGGTTTGCATCAGGCTCTTTGCAAAATACTGCAGGTTGGAAAACAGATCAGGAGTTTGGAGGCTATTGAGTAAGGGAAATTTAGAAGTTTTGGAACAATAAAAGGAGGACAACTTCAGTCAATCTCAATTTTTTGTTGTTATTCCAGATCTCCTGCTTTCCTTTTGCTCAGGTTGCAGTGCAAGTGTGGTTTACCCATTTGTCAGCCACTGTCTTCTAACTGTTTAAGTGGTGGTGATTTCTGTTCACGCAGAGTTTGGAAGGGATATCACCTTGGGCGTACTTGCATCGGTTTGTTTTAACATCTGTAAACATATAAATAACTCTTGGAGAACAGTGTGCATGATTCGACCTTCCTGGCAATAAAACATGCAAGTCAGCACTCCTGAGATGAGAACGAAATTCATTATGTATCTGTTCTTGGAAACGGGTGTTCCCGCACATCAGTGCAACCTACCTGCTTTGTGTTGCAGCCTTCTGAGAAGGAGGTGTTCAGCCACTCCATCACCAGCTCCGCCACGGAGCCGCCGCCCAGCAGTGAGCAGAACGGCGCGCTCAGCAACGGCGATGGTGAGCAGCACTGCTGTGGTGGGTGGGATGGCCACAAAGTGCGCTGCCACACTGTGAGCTCCCGCCTCAGCCGCGCTTTAGAACTTTTGCAATTTGTAATCGTGTCTTAGGTTGCCAGCCACCTCCTTTCCTTGGGTGTAGTCCTGTTGTTTGCCTGAATACCCTTTGTTTCCCCTTGGCTCCCTGGGGGATCTGGCACGAACGCGGCTGCTGCGAAGCTACAGGTGCAGATAGACCCGGTCACCAGACACAGCCTGCTGGGTTCCCATCTCAGCCAGCTGTGGAGCTGGGATGTGACCAGAGGTGTGGCTGGACCTTGGTGCTTTAGAAGTGCTCCTAATGTCTGTGGAAATATTTCAGGTCCTCCTTCAAGGACTACAGGTTTGGGTCATAGACCCGTGCTGTAGGAGGCTGTCACTTGTGTTTTTGTATTTTAGGAAACAAGTACAGTTTCTTTTTTGTCTTATTCTTTGTTTTGCTGAACACTCAAAAAAATTCGCACTCATTGGAAGTCACATATCACTGGAAAATACTTTGCTCAGCTGTGCCTAAAAATAAATGTGCTCTTGGTTCAGCACTGGTGAGAGCCAATGGCTTGCTGTGGCACCTGGGCTGTGTCCCTTACTTGCAGCTCATTGTGAAGCTGGAGGGTAAGCTATTAAATCTTTAACCCCACGAGACAAATAACCAAAGGAGTTTCTAAACATTGCCATTGCATTTCACTGCAGTTCCCATACACTGGCTTGTTGCTTTGTTTACATCTCTCAGTGACTCTTTGTGCAGAGCAGAGCCCTGTGCAGGGAAGCATTCCTGCCTACCAGCAATCACCACACATTCAGCTGTTGGAATCTACCGCTAAGAGTTGTGCTGTCAACTGTCAGGCAGATTCTAGACTGTTAGGTAACATTCAGCTTACGATGTGTATAGCAACCCTTTCACATAACAGGAACCGATTTACTTTATTTTGTTATTTATGCTTTATGTATCATTTCTGTTAATATTTCTTTCTTTTGCTGTTTGTGCCTTTTGAGAAGGAGAAGGAGCACCATCAAATGCATTATTTCTTTTGCCCAACCTGCCAGCTCTGTGTTGGTGATGCTTATCTACCCTTATCTGCCAACCCTTCTACAGAGCACAGGTATCCCCAAGGGCCAGATGGGAAAAATAGCTGCACTTTCTCCAGGCTGGTTTCTGCTGTTCCTCAGGAAGCTTGCAGGGAGCATGAGGAGTGAACTGGACACCTTGCATGTGTCTTACTCCTCCCCAGGTCTGCACAGGAGGCAGGTGAATGGAGAAGGATGTTTTCCTTTTCCTCTCACATTTCCCATTCATGTAGCAATTACTCAGACCTTGAGTTTTTTCCCGGGTTCTGTTGTCAGATTATGGCTCCCAGGGGAGTTGGCTGTGTGAGTCTGCATGCCCAGAGCACAAAATAAAGAAGTGTACTCATCAACCACCAAATCAATGGCACTGATTGCTTCAGTAACACTTGGTGTCATGATGTCAAACACTCTAAAGGAGTGAAGAAGACTGGGTTGATTTTTCCAAGAGAATGACATAGGAACTGTACTGTAAAGCTATTCAGAAGTGATCTGAAAGAAATAGTGTACAGTAGCATTCCCTGTACTATCTGGAATGTGCTCGTATGTGCGTGTGTATGTATACATCTGTGAACACAGGCAAATGTCTTATGTGAGCACTGTAAGATGAGAAGTCCCTAAATTTCAGTCCTCAGTGCCCTATTTGTGACAGAGACATGTGGCCCATTCTGTGACTTAAACACATTCTACCAACACTACTCTGTGAAATCTGATCTTCTCTTGTGCATATGGCTGGCTCATTAGTAGGTTGTCAGCCTACATTCTGTGCTGCAAGACTAGAAGAAGTTTGGCACAGCCTTCCAATAACTTGCTCTCAATGTTGTGAGCCATGAGGCTGACTTCAGCAAGGTTGACTGAGGTGTGGATCAGATGAGAATTTGGCCAGCATGTCAACAAGGTGAGGCTGGGTAGGGAGAGGGCAGCAAAAAAGTATTTGTTGACTGCAAAATAAGGAAGTGGAAAGAGGAAAATCTCTTCAAGATATTTTAAATGCAATTGGTTTGAGGCCTCCTGCCAGTGTTCCCCTTTGGAGATGACTCAGTCTAAGCATTCAATAGAACCAAGTACGAGCCAGCTGAACATACCTGTGCCAACCCATCCATTCTTACTGTGAACGCTGCTATGTAAAGTGATGAAAGGGTGCACAGAGCATTTAAGGTGTTGTCAGAATAATGCTTTAACAGTGGAGTGCAGAAATCTCCATAAACTAAAACTTGTGGTGAACTAAAAACACGATAACTTTTTCAGGCATTACTATCATTTATCCTTTTTAATGAGAGATAAAACTGAAGTAATGTGGAGAGTACCAAACCACATTTGCCTTTCTTAGTCATGCAGTTGTTTTAAATACTTCTTTAATCATTTTCTGTAGTGCTCTCAGAGGACAGTACAACTGCCTGTATCCAGCCTTATGAAGAAGTACAAACATCTATTTCTGATCTGCTAGAACAGGATAGTCTTGGGAAATCCTTAAAATGTCACCAGAGCCGGGAACTACCCAGTATTCCCCCTAACAATACCATGGAGACCATCATCTCAGCTAGAAACGCCGAAAATGATCAAGGTCTTGGAATGGAAGGGCCTTATGAAGTCTTGAAAGACAGCTCCTCTCAAGAGAACATAGTTGAAGACTGTTTGTATGAAACCGTGAAGGAAATCAAAGATGTTGGAGCAGCAGCCAACATGGAAAGAAGCTGCAACAGAAAGTCAGCGGCTTCAGTGATGGTTACCGAAGGTCAGGATCAGATTCCTGAGTGCAGAATTGAATCAGCAGAATATGCATCTGTTGACCGAAATAAAAAAAGTCGCCAGAGTGCTAATTCAGAAAGCCCTCTGGACAGCACACCAGATGTAGAGGATGAGCTTCCTCCTCCAGTGCCCATGAAACTTCTTGATGAAAACGAGAATGTGCAAGAGAACGAAGTGGATGAAGGAGAAGGGACAGAAGGAGCAAGTAAACCAGAGAAGGTAAGTACCACTTGACCATGTCCAACTGTTAGACAATAGCTAGAGAACTTGCAGGGCTGAGGAATTTTTTTTAAATAGCAAAAAATGCCAAGAAATAAAAAAACACTTAACACGAGGCAAGACTATAATAGGAAAATGGGGAAATGCACAGCACAGCTTCTGTATTAAAGGCATGTGTTTATTTTATAGGAACCTATAAGCAGGACTCTTGCAGTATGCTTTTCATAAAGCTTTTCCCAAATATTATCTAGAAATTACGTAGAAAGCCTCTGCTTCATTATTTAATGGTATTATATTTGTGGGTACTATTACAGTAGGTATCTGGTGCCTTTGTTAACAGCTGTATGTTGTTCAGACTCTCAGCTTTGTTTTGTGTTGATTTTTTGTTGTTTTTTTTTTCTAGTAGAAGCTAAATCTGCAAAAAGGGGATCTGCAAAAAGGGGATTGAGGGATTGAGACATTTTTGGTGGATGCTGTAGCTTTAGATGTGCCTCTTGTGTTGGGCCACATCAGCCTCGCTGTGTGACTGCTGTGCCACTCAGTGCCACTCATCTGCTCTCCCTCTGTATGAAATGATAGGGACAGCAAAAGAGACGAAGAGGGACTGCAGTAGTAGACTTGTAAAACGTAAAATCTGCTTTCAGTCTTGTAGCTGCTATTCAGCAATTCCTATGTACAAAGGATCACAGGAGAGAAGTGCTAAATTAAATATCCCATTAAGCCAACCATAAAGGCTGCAGAAACTCTCTAAACCCATAGATTTTGTACTTGTCAAGTTCTGTTTGTCACACATAATAACTCTTAACTCAGCCAAACATTATGTTCTCTTAGAGCTCATTCTTGCTCCCAGCCTTAATGGCAGACCCCTTGAAAAACAGCGATGATGTTTTCAGTGATCTTACCCATTTTCCTTTTTCACCAGAATCAGTGCTAAGAATCCTTTCAAATAATCACAGAGTTGTCACAAATTGTTGAGTTTGCATTTTTCAGGACTGGTTTAGAAAATCTGTAACTATTTAAAAAAAAAAAAGTTATTTTAGCAGGTTAATATAGTTCTGGATTCTGATATCGATGAACCTTTCCAAAAATCCTTGAGATTTGATGTGATATTTAAACATAAACATTTACCTGAAAAATGATAGGAGAGCTGAGGTGTTATTACTTGCTTCTCGTTGTCCGTGTGGTCGACATACTTCAGTAATGCAGGCAGAGGGCAGAAAAATACGTGCTTAATACATGTTAGAATGCCCCCTCCCTGGAAGCATTCAAGGCGAGGCTCGATGAGGCTTTGAGCAGCCTGGTGCAGAGGGAGGTGTCCCTGCCTATAGCAGGGGGTTGGAACGATGTGGTCTTAAAGGTCCTTTCCAACCCAAACCATTCTATGATTCTGTGTTTAACCGTATAGTGTATAGAACCCCAGAGAGCCAGTGTGAATACAGAGAAGACTTAAGATCTGAACATTGTTCATTCAGGCTCTTCAGTGCACGTTCTTACAAATAACAAGCTCGTTAAGTAGTAAATTAATACAGCGTGTTGCTCATAATCCACCAACACTCCCCTCTGCCGAATTCAGGTCGTATGCAATTTCTAATTAATTTTTTAGAGAAACAGCTCTCAGAACCAGTGACATTTTCCTTTCTAGGTGTGAAAAGTTTCCAGAAAATCATTGTATTTCCCCATCAGTGATACAAAGGAGGCATGTTTGCTGCTCGGGAGCTCCCAGCACACTGTGTATACAATGTCGGTGTCTGCGATGACTGGGAATTGATTAAAATGGTTCAGGTTTTGAAGGATTAATCAAGAGATGGCACATACAGTTCCCTAAGTGCCAGAAAAAAGGTGTTTGTCTAATTAAAATTTATTCAGAGCTAATGTCATCCTGAGTTAAGCCTTGGCAGCATCAGCTCATTGGTGAGCCCTCTGCTAGGTGCATGCATTATGCATTGAGGCGTGTGCCTGTCCTGTCCTTGAGAGCTACAGCTGCAGCAGAGTTGGAAATGGTAATTGATTGAATATATAAATGTCATTATTGTTGGCATTGTAAGTGGAGGTGGTTGCAGGAGTGTTTTGCTGTTGTGGTGATAATTTTTCCCTCTCTTCTGCTTCTTCAAGCGATGCACTGCGATGCCTGTGTTTTCTGATGTGGCAACCAGGAACAAGATGTTTATGGAAATAAGCTTTATGTTTGTAATTACTTTAGTTAGGTGGACTTCACAGCTGTGTCTACTTTATGACTGGACTACAGCATAGGCATCCAACCTTCTGGTTTGCCTGGTCTGCATCGAGTGAAGAGGAATTGCACTGGGCCACGTATACAAGCATTGCTCCAAAAGTAATGCCTCCTGTTTATTTCCATGGAAACTACAACAGCCACAAAGAGTACAATAACAGTGTTTGATAGAGCAGATTCTTATCTACAAAACTATTTTTTCCACATAGTCACCACCATTAGCTATCCATTTTCACGAGTGATGAACAAGAGCCTGCATGCTGTGCTTGTGAAAATCAGCAGAGGTGACCCACTGTCACCACTACTGAAACCACTCACTTCCTCACTGTGCTCACATCCGCAGTTTGGTCTGTACAAACATTCAGCAAGCATCAGTGAATGTCAGTGAGTGCGATTTTTTCCACGTGGAGGTATTCATTGCCACACTTCTGTTTAATTCATACTTCCATGCAGATGCCACTGTGTCAGACTGCCCCTCTGCTGCCATCAGTTGCGTGGCAACAGCATGTAATGGAATATTGGTGGGAAGATTCATCATCTACTGCCACACCACCAGCATCCGCCTCTGACATTGTGGGCCATTATTTTTTCATAGGAGGCTTTATTTTTGCACCATCCTCGGGCATGCCTGGCCTAGATGATCTTAGTGGTTTTTTCCAACCTTAATGATTTCATGATTTGATGATTCTTGCTTCTTGCTTTGGGAGAGAACTCAGTGTGCCAAACCAGAGACCACTCCAGCATAATGTTCATGATCTGCATGAAGAGGAGCCCCATGCAAATGGCAGTCCATGGTGCTTTTTCCTTTTCCAGGAGGTGTGCTCCTGATAGTGCTAAATGATCCAGCCCTGCCGGGGCCCAAAGGAGCTCAGTGCTTTCTCAGGGCTCTCCTGTGTGGGACTGGCAGGCAGTGGTTGGTTGCAGGATGACAGATCAGTGCCAGGGCTGGGTGAGGAACAAATGACAATTCATTCTGTGAGTTGGTTGTTGGCTGTGGCACAGACAATACCATTGGAAGGTTTTGGAGAAGAAAGGCAAATGTAGTAGCACAGTGCCTCTCACAGGACTTTGCAAACTAGAAAAACTTGGGTGTGGTTCTTCTATTAAAACTGGAGGGACAGAATACTTTTCCTAAAGTTCTTTTTAATCAGAAAAAGCAGCACAGATCTCTCTTTTCTCCCAAGTCTCTCCAGACTGAGCAAATACAGGAAGAGTGGTAGAAATGCTCTGTGTGTGCGTTTGGCTGCTGCCCGTCTGATTTCAGACCAGCACAGCATGAGGATGGGCAAAGCATCTCGTGCTAATGCACCATGGGAGAATGGTGTCCTTGTTCTGGTGCCTCAGTCAGGAACATAGCCAAGCCAACAAACACAAAATCCAGTGCTGTCGAGGAACTAAAGGAAAAGGGATGGAGAACAAGGATGTCTTGTGTTTGCACTGAGGTTTCAAATGTGATTTATAATATTGCTAGGTACAAACTGTTCAGGAGTGGGTATTTTTTTCAGTTTCCAACATGGTGAAATCCTTCAAGACCAGTGTCATGGGTTCTGTGCTTAGAGGAAAGAATGCTACTTAGTATGAAAACAAGTGCGGGGCTGTCAGCACGTGGGGGTATTTCTCAGAACTGGATGGGAAATTGCAGAAGTGCCCACAGATGCTCTAATAAAAAAATGACTTCACTGCAGAATTTTGCTCGCACACATTTGTTTTAGTGGATAACAGTGGTAATATTCAGCTACTCCTCTGGACAGAAAACATCCTACAAGTAAGAAAGAATAAGCCAAGTTGCTGTAGTGTAGCAGATCCAGTAAGGGGCTATGCCAAAATGAATTTGAACTTCTTTTATTTTTTGTTTTATCAGTGAGTAAACAAAGCCCAGGTTGAGGAGCAGGTCCACCAGCAAGCAGGTCAGCAGCCAGGAGCCCCAGGGTTGACTTCAAAGTCTTCATCAGACCCATCTCTGGGGCTTGAAGCTTGGAATTGATTAAAAGTAAAAGCACCAAGAAAGGTGGAAGTAAAAAGGAATTTGCTGTAAGAAACGTGTAGGGAAAAAGTTTTGTGTAACTCATATACATTTCTGGAAGCAATGTTTCTGTGACCATGCTAAAATGGTGGAACTCTATTTCTCAATCTTGGTCTCCACTGGAAGGCGTCTGATATTCAAGGTGGAGAATGTGCATAAAACTCCAAAACGTGGCCTGTTGCAAATAGTGCTGAAGGCTCCCTCCCAGCCACCATGAGCAGGAGGTCCAGCAGGTGTGCTGTGGTGGGGAGGAATCCCAGATCTGCTGGAAGGTGGCCAGGGTAGAGGTCCTCAGACATGTTTTGTAATAGTCAGATGGTTTTTCCAGTGTTTCATGTTTCTTTGTTTCTGTCTTCCTTTTTTTTCCCTGTGCATTCCACTTTGGATTCTTGAAGTTACACGAAGCCTCTGTTCTTAGGTCACTTTGGCACATGAGCTGGACCAGGCAGACCTCAGAGAATGTAGCTTCCCCTTTCAAACCGAGTTGAAGCAGGTTGTGTCCACATGTGTGGCTCTGAGGCCGAGGGCACCTCTGAGCAGCAGCTGCATGGTGGAGGGATTCGATTGCCTTGCGGTGCTTCCAGAGCTACTGAAGGAAGGGCACTTACCACAAGGAAGGCACCAGTTCATGTAGTCCTTTTGTATTCTGGGAACGTACCTGAAGATGTACCGTAGCTCACTTTTAATTGCTCAGAAACCTTTGCAGACTCTTTCTTGCTTCATTGGAAGTCTGAAGGCAGGGATACAGCGCAGCAGAGTTTGTTTTAAGCATTACATTGTATTTGCTCTTTTTAGGTCAGCGTAAGAGTAGATACATTAAAAAGCTCTACTAACCTCAGGGCTGTTATCTCCAGAGATGTACGCTGGAAATTAGCTCCGTGAAATGGAACTAGTGAGCAAATGACCATAAAATACAATGTATTGATTGTAGTGTGAGGGTTTTATTGTAGGTATCACACTGTTGATTGGTAATGAGCCTTTTTTTCTTTCTCCTTTTTTTTACAGAGGCTTAGTTCGATGTCTTATAAGTCTCGAGAGGAAGATCCATCTCTTACAGAAGACGAAGTAGGTTTCTTGTATAAAATTCAATAATGAGCTACAGACCTTTTTTCAGGCAGAAATTAGCATAAGCTCTGCATGATTAAGCAGAATCTGTGGTGAAAATTGTCTAAACAGAAAATGGAAGCCTAAGTTTTTCTGTATAGAATTCACACTGCCACATTCCTGAAATCAGAAGCATTATAGCATGTGGTTTTATCAGGCCAATAGGTTGATAAAAAGAATCAGAAAATAATAGGAGTCCCAACTAGCTGATGGTTAGGGCAGCAATTTGGTTTGGATTCCGAGTTTGACATGTGCTCCACCTTTCTCCTGCAGAGTGTTCAGGGCTCTGAAGCACATATATTATTTTAAGTGTTTATTGGTCAAATTAATTGAAGAGATTGAAACAAAGATGAAAAAATGAAACAAAAATTGCATAATATGTAATCATGTCCAGTGCTCCCTTACAGTTTACAAGTGTGTTCTCTGGACATAAAGCAAACACGGCCCCGGCGGTGAGCTGGGTGATCTGGTGCTTGTTGCTGGGGAGGCACTCCCACACAGGGATGAGCACACTGCTCCTTCTGGCTTCATGCCATTCAGTGCTGAAAAGAGGATGAAATACAAATGGGCAGAAAAATACTGTTTTGAGTTTGGTTAGCTAGCTGCTGCTATTAAAATGCAAGAGGCAAGATCTGAGAGCATCCTTCTGCGTTCCAGCAGCTAACGCTGATCACCAATCTGATGCTGTCTCCTCATTTAGCCGAAGTTGGTTCCAGGACCATAGGAGGGCTTTCAGGAGCTGACAAAGCCGGTCCTTTTCGTCTTGGATCTGATTTGCCTTTATTTCTGGAAGGAAAGAATCGCTGCATAAATGCATGCGAGACGAGCAGTTTTGTAAGAAAGGATATGTTTCTATTGGCAGGTCTAGTAAATAGTCAACATGCTGGTGGTGGGAGGGGTCAGACTGACACACAGGTTTTACAACGTGTAAGTACTCAGCGGGCATCTCCTTTTCCCAGATCTCAGCCATGTACTCTTCAGTGAGCAAGCCAGGACAGGCCATCAGGGCAATGGATTCTCCTTACACCTGTATTCAAGAAATCACATCTCAGAGGTCCCCGTCTGTTTGCAGCGGCCTCTATGCGAGCGTGAAGGACTTTGAGAACACCCTCAGTACTACCAGTGTGCCTCAGTCGGCAGGCAGGCCCAACGGGGAGCTGGAGCCCGACTACGAAGCTATCCAGGCAGTGAGCCAAGACGAAGACAGGACCTTGTCTGTGCCTCACACAAACCACATTGCTCTGTCGGGAGAGAATGACTATGAGAGCATAGGGGACTTGCAGCACCACAGGGATGTCACCAGACTTTAACTACTCCGGCATCTGGGTTTCAGCCTTTGTGTTGTCTGCTGGTGTTTCAAAGAAGCATGCGAAACAAGGAGAGGGAAGCGCTTCTCATTTTGAGGAGCAAAGCTAAGTGCAGAACAGGTGTGAAGAAGCCGTGTACGTTTCAAGCCAGCGAGTGTTATCTGTGGGTGATTCTGGGCGGTGGACAGAAGCTTACAGGAAGGTTAATTGTTATTGTTGGCTTTTTATTGTTAGTTCCTAGACGGCCAGAATTCAGGAAGGGGCGCTGTGTTTGTCATCCTGATAGGGTTACGTACCAAAAAGACTGCCTTTACGCAAAGCTAGCTTTTCATTTTATTTTGTGTCAGTTGCTTCAATGTGTTCTTCAAGAATCGTTTTTCATCTGCGTTCGGGAATCCACTGAGCTACTTGCAGACCACCATGCCTCAGTCAGGTGGACTCTGAGGGCTGGGAAAGGTGTGTCAGCATCTCTTGGGGAGCTCTAATTCAGCCTGGTAGGACCGTGAGGGTTGAGGTGGGGTCGGAATTCCCATTCCATTGTCATTGCAACTAAAGTGTAACAGTAGCAACAGTTACTCCAAGTCACAAGGGTCATAATGCAAATGTACTTGAATTAATTCCATTGACTTTTTCCCCCTCCCTGCCTTCCTCCCTTCCTTCCTTCCTCCCTTCCTCACTTCCTTCCTTCCTCCCTTCTTTCCTTCCTTCCTTCCTTTTTTCACATCAGGGGCTGTAGAATGTGTACTTGCAGTATTTGAGATGTGTACTGGTATTTTTAGGATTTCCTGTTTAATTATTTGTGAAATACTGTTTTAAAATGGCAAGCAGCACCCTTAGCATTCTCACTCTATCCCCCCAACATGCAAACATGTACCTGCACATACACATGCAAGGCATTGGTCATGTTGCAGAAGGTTGTACAAATGAATATTACCATAATGTTTAGTCTCACCTTAATAGTGTTGACTCATCTTTTGAAGAATTTTGCCCTTTTTTTAAAGACTTAAAGTATTTTAGTATGTTTGACTAGTGCATTATATAGGAAAATTTCTGTACAGTGTTGAGTGGATGATGTTCTTCATTTTTACAGCACATTTTCATCTTCAAAGCTTTTGTAGGTTAACTTACTGCTTTATATAATGAGAGGAATCCTTTCTTTGGGTTTTATTTGTTTTTGCTTTATATCTTTTTCCTATTTTAGAAGTACGTAAAAGAACAAATCCTATTTTTTATTTTTTTTTTTTTACATCTTCTTAAGCAGGGTTGTGGAGCACACCTTGCTATTTTTAAGCTCAAAATAATGGAGTCTGTATAAAAGAACACTGACAGAAGGCCAAAAAGAAGGCAGGAGAGTGTATTTTGTGTGGGTTAGCCACTGGTCATCCTTGTTCCTCACTGGGAGGAGCAGGAGAGTCAGAACTGGTGGGACCAAGAACTTCCTGGGGTTCTGACAAGCAGTTGGAAAACCACAGTCTTTCCAGAGATATGAAGTTTCTCTGTAACTGCTGAAAACAAAGTACGGTGCTGAGATGAAATAAGCAGGTACTGGACTGATACTCTTGTTTTCTTCAAGAATAGTACAATGAACGGTACAGTAGTACAAGAATAGCCCAACAGTAGAGAATGTACATTATATTATATGCATCTGTACACAGTTATGTGTACATTTTTGTGTGTCCCTGTGTATGCTCACATACACAGGTGCTTTGTAAACAGGCATAAACTGTGGTCCAGACTGGGTAGCCTTCACATAACTTTCACATAGGTACTATTGGCATGTGCTTGAAGGGTAGTTTATTTTAATGCAAGATGAACAGTATTTAAACAGGGATTGTCTCATTCTGTATCAGCCTAGCATGTATTTAGCATGGGTTCAGTTGGTACTGAGGTTTGATGCATGAGATTGAGTCCTTCTCAGACCACTGGCCAGTGCACAGTGCTTGGTACTATAAAGGGCGAACACAGCTCTAGGTACACACGCTTCCTAGAAGTAAGCTTACATCTGGATGAGGTGCAGTGGTTTATGAACACTGACTGTACTGAGCATGGCTTTGAGGAGCAGTGCAGTTGGATGCCCACAGAAAAACACAGACATCATGGAGCCCATCCTCACGCACAGTGAGGTGACACACCTGGGCCAGGCTTTTCTTTAGAGTGAGGCCATGCAGTCCAGTCTGCATCTGACTTGTTCTTGATTGTGCTGCTGTGCTTCCACAGCTGCAGCCTTTGCTTTCACCTCACTGCAGTGCTTTTTAAAGCTGACTTTGGTCTTCCTTTCCTGTCAATGTTCCCTTGAATATGAATTTGTGAAGTTCGCCTTTGACTGTTCTGTCCTTCTGCTTCACATTGTTTCAGGCTAAAGAGAAAATGCCTCGCATTTCAGAAGATCTGTGCCGAGTTTGGAGACTCTTTGGAGACTTGGCTCCGTGTTTACTCTTTGCTCCATGCTCTCTGTATGTTGTCCTCAGTCTGACACCTACAGCATAGTGGGAGCCATACCCCACTCTGTGGTTTCCACACACATCTCAGGATGCAGTTATCCGTTAAGGACTATCGTTCTTGTTATATGGATTACTGCTTTTGAAGAAATAGTAGCAACGTGAGGTTTGTCAGGTTCACAGATGCAATTTCATCAGCAGTTTAAAGATAAAAAAAATAATAGCAATTAACGGTAGCAAAGAAAAACTTGGAGGTCTTGCTTGCAGAATTTTAAGCTGCGAAAGAGAAAATAAAGCATCACCCTTAAAGTAAGCCTCACCAATATCAGTGAGTCCAAGGAAAAAGGGCCTGCCTGCTCATATTCATTCTCTTTCAGAGCAGAATCAGGACTGCTGGATGGGAAGAAGGGCAGTGAGGCTCAGCCCGTTCTTTCCTTTCTTTCCCCTGTTGGGAAATGCTTTGTCTGCTTCCCCACTCAGCCTCCAACTTCAGGCAGGTAACGTGATAATACAACCACTGTTCCTTATAGCATTCAGCCCCAGCTGCCATCCCTGATCTGTTCGTGATCAGCATTCAGGCTCTGGCCAGGCCAGTTTCCTCTGAACTCCCCACAGGAGGACTTGCTTACAGCCCCGCAGACCCTCAGCCCGCTCAGGCTCGCTCTCTGGGCTGCTGCATGCATGGCTGCCCTCACCCCCAGACCCAATGAGCCATGAAGGGAATTACCTCCTGAACAAGGGCAAGTAAGGACTTACATCCCTGCAATCTCCATTATGTAGTCTAATGCTAAAGAAAAATTATTTTAGAATTTAGTTCAAGGTTCTGAAATGAATAGTTACATCACTTGTCAAAAAAACCGTTGTTTTAGTTTCCTCTCGCCAGAAGTAAGATCTGCTCTTTGGCTGCTGTTGCCATATTTCTTTTTCACTAGTATACTGCATGGAAAGATTTTCCTAGCAGCAATCTTCAAATACGTGAATTTTACTGGAAAGAAAGGGGAGTTTCTTCTACTTATCTCTTCATTGCCATTTGTTTCACTTTCATCATATTCCCAAATAAAGTCAACATGCCAAATGAAGTATTTGTTACGTGATGATCTTTTCTGGGACAACTTCACAGGTGATTTCTTTACCTCCATTTGTTAGCATAACTGTTCAAGAAACTCAACTTCTGTGTAGTAAAGCCAAGTAAAGCCGCAATGTCAGTGTACTTACACTACTGAAAAGATCACTTCTGATTCCCTTCTGGGGACAGGTAGAAGAAATAAGACGTGCAGTTTGGATGAACTTCCCTGAACCTGTCTCCTGTGGGACTTCCAGCCACACGCTGAAGCCAGCAGTCCCTTTCTACAACGACGAGTTCAGAATCGCTTTCTCAGTCACAGTGAAACATTTGTTTAAGGATACCTGTGCACGGGCACGAGCATAATTGCAGCAGTTAGATCAGCTATAGTGCCTTTTTTACCAAGAACTTCCATACTCTTTTTCCACACTGTGTCTCACACAAAACCAAAAAGAGTGTTTCCTCCATTTTTTTTTGTGGGGGAAACAGCTTTGGAAACAGTTGGAAACAGCTTTACAGTCACATCAAATGCACTGGACCTCAATTAGCCTCAGTTTAGCAATAGCCTCTCACAAACTTCCTCTAGAAAGCCCAGCAATGTAGCTACGATAATTAACTTTGCAATAAGAATGATCAGTCTTCTTTTGAAGAAGCAATGTTGTTCAACAGTAAGTATTCAGGGAGATGTGGTCTGTGTCCATATCAACTGTGAACAATTGGCAGCTTCAGTCTTTGTACTGGCATCAGTTACAGGCTTGCTGGTATGCAGCAGGCCTTGCAGGGTGGGGGAACTGCAGAGAGGAGTGGGTGCTGGGGCTCGGGTCCATCAGTCACACAAAGCTGGGCCATCCCACAAAGCAGCTGGCTGAGGGTCAGCTGCCTTGTTCCATAGGCCCTCGTGTACTGTGCCTCCAGGGAACCCATCTTGCCAGGATTCCTCTGGGCTCTGTCCTTCTCCATGGCTCCCTGAACAGCTCCTCTCGCTTGTCTTGATCAAAATTCTGTATACACGGTGCTCTCTGTTCAACCTTTCAATGGTGCTTTTATACAATGCTGGATAAATAGGTTCAATGTGCTTTCTGAAAGCTGACATGTAAAGCTGTGACACAGAGTGTTCTCTCTAGCATTTTCTACTTCACAGAACTTAGTATTAACTGTGTTGCTTTGCAAATGGCTGTCAGTGCTTCCGTTTCTCGCTCACCTTGTGCAGAACTGTCATGCATAGCAAGCCCAGGTTGGGTGGTAGAGTTCAAAAGCAGCCGCTCAGGTGGAGCACCTTGGCCTGAGAGCAGTTAGATATGTGGCAGTGTGCAGTGTGAGGCTGGAAACAGCACGGATCCCAGCTGAAGGGCTTTATTCTCTCAGCGTGTATATAAATTTGTTTGCACAATAACTATAAGAATTCTATTTCAGCAACAATCAATTTAATTTGGACCAAATGCCAAACAGGGATTTCTGCTCTTTGGTACTTAATAGCAGGTATTTCAGAACAGTGTTATTTATTTAGGTTGGGACATGCCTTAATAAGGCTGCTGTATGCTTCACAAGTAACTTGGTGAGTGTGTAGCCTATGGAGAATTAGAATGCTGAAAGGTATTCAATCTGATGGCTGCTTCTGGGGTGACATGCTGAAGACTTCCAAAAGCAAATCTCTTCCCAGGAGCAGGGTGCATAATTGCTATTAATATGTCTTTATGGGCTTGTGCTGAAGTTGATTTGCAGCGTATCTTCTGAGATGATCCAGGCTGAAGACAATGCCAGAAATTATCTCAGCCTCAAAAATTAAAACAAATAAACAAACAACAGAAAAGTATTTTTCTATCCCTTGTTACTCAGCCAGATACCAACTTGTTGAGGATTATGCTGGGAACAAGCGCTGTGGATGGAGCATCACAGAGATGAAAGCAGTGAGTTCCTTTTCTTCAAGGAGAGAGAACCCCATTTTGTTCAGTGAATATGAAAGATCCCATGCTCAGCATTCTTATACCCTCAACAAAAAGCATTAAACAAATCAGTTGCCTACTTCCCATCAATTGCATTAGGATATCATGTACCCTACACTGCTCTTCCATAGGGATAACAGAAGGATGAAAGCTTTTTTCTGATGCAAAGTTCTTATAGTTGACTTGATTAAACTTACTTTATGTGTAAGCCATAGATCAGCAAGAGAGAGTCTTCACCACGTAGATACATTTCACCTAACTCTATATGATTAGTTGTAGGCAGAATCACTACAACATCTTCAGGGTCTACACTTGCTTTGACCTGCTCATATATCTAGCTTGAGCGCTGCAATTTGCTTAGCAAAGGTATGAGTTATCACTATATTATGTATGCATTAGCTTGCCTGATGTTTGGATGACATAAATCTTACCATTTTGATTTGCCAAGCTGTGAGGTTTGGTTTCTGGAAGTCTTCAGTTTCAAACTGGCCAGAAGGACAGTGACACAATGGAGCTTTGGGCAACCTATTCTCATGGATGGTGTCTCTGCCCACGGCAGGGGCTTGGAATGAGGTGGTCTTTAAGGGCCCTTCCAAACCAAACATTCTGTCATTCTGTGATAGCAAAGTGCTGAAAAATAAAGATGTTTGTGAAAAGGTAAACATGCTCACTGTTAACTGCATAGCAGCTTGTCAACTATATGTGCTACTCCTTTGCTGCACGCATTTCTAAATATCAGCTTTCATTTGTGATGTTTGTTCATTGTTATAAAAACAGTCTGATAGATTTTCATCATCTAATTTTAACTAGAATATTTGTTATACAGAATATAAAATGAGATCTTTGTTCGGTCTAAAAGGCAGCTGTGTAATTTCTTATAGTTTATGACAATGAATCAACATGCTTAATGTATTTACAAAGTACATAAGTAAGCTGTGACTTTAAAATGCTTTGTTTTGGATTTCAGAATGTCTCCCTTTCACTTCATGATAATGTTACCAACTTTGTAATTTTAACCTCGTAACAGTGGAGAAGTGTTTTAAAAGCTTACAAATCTTGTTACTTTAGCACTGGTGTTCAGCCTTCTGAATGTTATGAAGAGACGCTCTGATTTTAACTTTCAGCATGGTTTGCATTTTATTTACGTAACTGCTCCTCCCTGCCTTGCTTAGCCGTCTCTGTCAGTTTTCTCTTTTGTCCTTGATGAAATATGGTACCTGGCCACTGTCCAGTGGGCACAGAGGCTGCGTTGCTTCGCAGTGCTGCGTGGGATCTTCCTGATGTGCTGCTGGGATGTAGAAGCCTGGACTCACGCTCTGAAGTCATGCATTTTGGGGCAACCACATCCTGTTTTGCAGACTTCTGTGGAGGTCTTCACTTTCTTTCAAGTTCAGCCGAAGTTGTGCAGCTTGCAAGCACTCAGCTGACGGGTAAAGATGTACAGTAAGAGGTGAATTACTGCAGCATTTAAATGCATTAGTAAAAAACACCTAAGAGCACAACAACCTCCTTTCTCACCTGTGTGAGGACAACATAACTTGGTCTTTACCTCTGACTCTACTGGAGAATGGCCACAGAACAAAGCTCCTCTGGATATCCTACCAGCAGGCAGTTCCATGCAGCTGTTGCTGACTGTGAATGAGCATTTGGATCACCCGTGGCTCCCCATGTACCACCTTCATGCTTTCCAGTAGGCCTGTGGTGACGACACCTGAGGAGTGATGACAACTCTGTGGTGATGACAAGGAGGAATGGTCCTTGGCTTGACAGGCCTGAGCCTTGGAGCTGAACGTGTGCTCAGAGTGAGCCTGCAAACCCAGGGAAGAGCATTTAGTGGCAGGGCAGGGCAGGTATTTCCTAGTGTAGCAGCTTGGAAGAGGTCAAAGGAAAAATAGCTGAGCGTCATTTGTGCTGCATCCATCTTGCAGACAACCTATTCATAAAAGTAGAAGAGATTGCAGTGAAGTTGCCAAGAGTCACATAAGGGGTGGGTGGAATTGCTTTCTCAGTACTCCCCCAACTCAGAGGCAGTGTCAGGTCCTCTGTGCCCCTTTCTTTCAGCAAGCCTCCAGGCAGCATAAACGAAATGAAAATAAACTGTATATGCATGTGCTTTTGTCCCATGATAATCCCCAGTGGGCAAATGTTGGTGGCACTCATCTAAGTACCATCAACCATGTGCAGATTTGGACTTCCACAGATGCTTTCTCAGCCAAAAAAAAAAAAAAAAGTGAAAACTGAATGATTTCACTGAAAAATAATTTGTATGAAATGAGGGTGCAGGATTAGAACCTAAAAGTTTGGGAGATGTTTGGTTTGGTGCTAGGTACTTTTCTTTGTATTTTCAGTGAAATGAATTTTCTTTGTGGACTGATACGACCTCCATAGGAACAACAGAAAACACAGAGTTGGGTCTGCAGGTATTTATCTCCAATAGCTGTTACTAAAAGCCCGCCTCAGTAGAATTCACTTAAAATTGGGTGCTATAGGAGCTTCAGCACACAATGTATGGAACATTGCCTACTTAGAAGATAGTGGATAAGTATTTGCAATTACAGGCACTTGTTTATTTTAACCATTGTTTTATAATGGAAAAAGTATTTATTAGCAGGGTGGTTTTCTAGCAATATTCTCTCAAGGAAAGTTCTAGCAGCAGATTGTGCTTTCAGGACAGCTATTTGATTTTCTGGTCACTGAAGAAGAACTTCAGACATCCTCTAACCAGCATGACCTTCTGAACAGAGAGGATTAGATCTGGCTCTGGCTTTCACAGAGCGGATACGGTTAAATAAGCTGTGCAGTTCAGCTCTGAAGGTAGCAAGAGCAGTTCAATGAAATGACTGTAATATATAAACCTGGAGTCAGTGCATGCAGACTTCCAAGCTGGCACTGCTGAGCCTTGTTTGCTACACGATTGGTTATTTGGCTTGCTACCTTTTTGAAATCAATATGGTTTTATTAACTGCACTGCAGACACCAAAATGCTGTAGTATTGCAGAATGTGTGCTCCATAAATTGCAGCTTGACCGTAATTGCAGGGCTTATGCTACTGTCAGAGCAGCTCAGAGCCAACACTAAGTTGCATTTTGTAAAGTGATAAATGCCGTGACGTTCCCTTCGATGTTTCGTAGGAGTACACACAAGTTGATGTAATTTAGTCATACCCTTATTCAAAGAATCTTCATCTGATACTTCTAGCCAACCCAGCTTTTGGCTGCCGAAAGCACAGTAGGTTATTATGGTTATTTACAGTAAACGTAGATGAGTTTTATGTAAATATGTCAGGAGAAAAAAATGTGTTACTGAAACGTATGAGGCCGTTATCTAAAAGTCAGAACGTAGGTCAATGATATAAAATGCAGCTTTCATTTATGTACAGCAGTATCCTAATATTTGCTTCTTTACATGGGGGGAAAAAGAAATTTAAGATTCTGGCCTGCGTGCTCTGAAAGCATTTCAAATTGGCTCTGCTATTTTCTCCGGTTAATGTATTTACAAATGCCTTTTGAATGGATTGGAAATCCGTGTCGATTATGTTGAATGAGAAATGCTACATTGCAGTGAAATCAGTTGAATTAAAAAATCCTGGGAAAACAGATTGGACTGAAATCTATATAAAAATCCAGTCACCAGATGGAATAAAACACAATAAATAAGATTTGTCTTTTTTTATTATTATTATTCTGTGCCTCTTTTTTTGCTGTTGTTCGTTTGTCTGTTTTCTTAACAAATGCTTTATTTAGTCCTTGCAGACACTTGCTTTTCTGCCTCCCAAAGTCTGCATTATTTGATAGACTGTCGCTTGTTCTGATTTCATTATCTCAGGAGAACTTTTAAGTGTTCTTTGTGTTACGCAGCACCGTCCTGCCCCCAAAGCCACAATCCTGTCAAGATTCAAGCAGGCACTGCAAATTTTAAATTGCCTTTAGAATAAAGCAGAAGCTCCTTCGAATAAGGTGGTACTGTGCTCTTTAATGAAGGTTAAAACATTGGTCTTGAGCCTGTGAAAGTTACATAGCTCTCAGCATTTTTAAAGAGCAGCAATTACCAGCTTAATGGGTTATTTTCTGAACTAGCTATGGCCTTCAGTTCTTTTTTTCTTGGCTGAAGATGCTCTCAGGTAACATTCCAGCCATTAGCAGTGCTGCTCTGTCAATAGCAATACTCTCCTTTGTGCAGAAATACTTGCAGAGCATCCTGAACCATTTCAGAGACAGCTGAACCAAGCCTGCAGCTGGATACATAACACAAGTCTGTGTTCTGCACCTAAACAACACAAGGAAGTATCTTCTTTGAAGTATTTCACTGGAGCGAGGCTTCTTCATACACTCGAGAATGAGGTTCAAGTGGTGCACAGCCTGCTGGGACTCAATGTCTCCCCACAGGTTGGGCCCTTACCCTCAGTATCTTCAATTACAGATGAGAGAAGAGCAGCTTTACCCAATTAATGCCACCCAATACCGATGAGGGAGCTCCAGGAAGATTCACCGTGCAGCCAGTGGTTAGTTATACTGAGATGGGAGGCTGAAAAATTGCACTCACACAGGAAAAGTGTCTGATCACTGTCAAGGTAATGGTTCTTTAACCTGTGTTGGTATATCTTAATACTGAAAGATACAAGCTTGTAGGTTAAATAGAAGACTTGTGAAAATCAGCAAAATGTGAAAAATTCAGTATCTGAGAGTTTAATAAGTTGCTTTTTAGTGAATGTTTTTTTCATGAACCAAGAAGCTGCAGAATACATAACCAGATGCAATCCTTTGATGAAATAACTTGCTGAACACCTGATACCTAAAGAATGCATACATGATTCTGTAAAGAGAACTGTATTACACACATGTATTTCTCTTGACAAGAATTAACATGTATATATAATATATATCTGTATGAGTGCATATATGTATACACATACGTGCATATATATAAATTCCAATTGCTCTCAGCTATAAAATAGCTACATTACAATGGCTAGCTTCAGGTTTGAAGACAACTGTGTAAAACTTTAAATGTGTCTGGTTTAAATGCTGAGCAATTCCAGCTAACCCTGTAGCTATGCAAACATTTGGGAAAGGAAAGTAGGAGCCGTCTTTGTTCTCCACTCATCTTTGACATTGCTGAAACCAAGCAGGAGTATACTGCAGTGACACCTGGTGTTTAAAATAGAATTATTCCCTGTGAAGTGTGACAGTCAATTTGCTTTTAATTGGATACACTCAAACACTCATAGTTCACCCTGTATTGAACTAGAAAACGTTGGAGCTGAAGAGTGACTTGACATTACTTCATATAAAAAGCATCTGACAGATTTGTTTCAAAAGACAAAAATTGCAGGAGCATGATCTTTCTTGAATGGCTGTTCTTCCTAGCACTTCAGCTGACGAGGTACTTTATCACTACTTCTCAGCTGATTATTTCACAAAAGGGGCTGACCCTTACTATAACTCACACAACTGGAATTTCCACGCAGCCTTTGTGGAAGGGCTGATAGACAAGAACAGAGAACTGCCAGTTCAGGCTGAAACCGGGAACTCTGCATCTGTTGCAATGCCAGAAAGGGTATCAAAGCCACGACAGATGCTTCTGAAGCAGTCCTGCTAAAGAGCTCACTGACCAAAGTAGTGGAGACCTGTGCATTTACAGATGTGACAGATGTGGAATGCAAATCACATTAAAAGTTAAGGTAATTCAGGATTATTAGGATAAAATAAGATCATAGCAATCGTAAGGAGCATTATTATCAAAGGAATGCCATGAGAGGAAGAAAAATTAAAGATCTAGCAGCAGTGTGTATAGAGTGCTTGACAATTTCTATTATGCACAAGTTTGTGTGATTTGCTTTGAGCCGCACATACAAGCTCCACATTTATGTAGCTAATCTTTAAAATCTGGCAAGGACAAAGCCCTCAGGCTAGCATTGTATTTTTCACTTGTCATACAAACTCTGTAAGGGTTTGTCTGAACTGCAAAAGCCATATTTCCCATACTGGGAAATGATGAGACATGAAGTGTGTACCTTGTATCCCAAGTCAAGCAGCAGAGCACCAAGATTTCCCTAGCACACACTCCAAGGCAAGCACTCCAGCTAGCATTCAGAGCTCTTTTTCCTCTCTCGCCTGCAGCTTATTTCTAGCAGCAAAGGACAAAATAGAAAGGAGCTGCCTCCAGGTCCTGTGATTTCTGAAGGACAGTCTTATTGGCAAAGATTGAGCCAAGGTGGCATCCAGTACCTCAGCTTTTGGCATGTCACCTTTAGCAGCAGGCCCGTCTTTTCCCTAATTAAACTGCCAGAAGCTGTTCCTGTTGCCATTGATTCCGTTAGAGTCATTTAGATTAAATTCCAGTTGAGCTTTGTCTCTGCATGCACAATGTCTCAGTGTCCCTACCAGGCTACCTGTCTCTGCTTCCGCTTTCTGCGGGGTTCCTTCTTGTGTTTGAGTTTGGCCAGGAGCACCTTGTTCACTAGGCAGGCCTCCTGGCAGTTTTGCCTTATTTCTTGTGCTTGGGAAGCACAGCTTGGAGTAGGTGATTCTAGAACACTAATCAGCTTTCTCAGACCCATCTTCCCTGCAGGCCCTTATCCCATGGCATCTATCAAGCAGATCCCATTCAGCCACCTCACCAAATAAGGGGATTCCTGTGGAAAAGTAGTACTGTGATTTTCCTGCCAGCGTCCTTAATTGCATGATCAGGTTTGTTGAGTTTGTTTGTTTGTTTGTTTCATTGGGGTATTTTTTGTTTTAGTTTTAGGTTGTCTTTGTTTTTGTTTTTGTTTTTGTTTTTTTCCATAAAAACAGATTCAGTGAGTTTTGAGCATAAAAATAGCAAGAAATGGTACGAAGTAGGTGAAGGTAGCTGTAAATCTGAGATGTCTTTCCCTCCAAATTTTGCAGCCTAGATACCACTTAAAGGTTTGCTACATGACTAGAAGATGGTAATTGCCTCATGTCTGTGACATGTCTTTAGGGGACAGTGCAAAGAGCGCTAAATGGAAAAGGGGGAAGACAAGGATCCTATCCTTAGTAATCTGCAACTAAAATATTCTTTGGGCAATTGAGTGGGAAAAGTCTCTCATGGCACATTGCCCAAGGTTTGTTTGCACAGTTTCCAAATCTCAGCTAGGTCTTCTTGGGTTCATGTACAGGGCTTTCCAATGGATTTGGTGTCAGAGCCTCCTAGCTCAGCCTGCCTTTTCCACACGTTGACATTGACACAGCATAATGTGCTCTGAGCTGCCCCAGCCTTCGCCAGCACCAAGCCCCACTCAGGAAACTTCCTTGGAGCCAAGCAAGCCTGTGCAGAATGAGTTAGTGTGTTTCTGGACCAGCACTGTGGTTAGGCCACAAATTAGGTAATTACCACACACAAAGGAGATAATTATGTGGTTTTATTTGTTTATGTAAGTGTGTGTTTGTGTGTGTGTCAATGGGGAGAGTCCAGAGAATCACACATTTGATATCATGTAGCATTCCTTTTCAAAGCTCTCCTTATGTACCTTTCACTTTGAATAGCACTGAAAGCCAGGCAAGACAAATAATGCCATCTGAAGTGCAGTTAATTCACCTGTTCCTCTGTAAAAAAACCTTGTCAAAAAAGGAAAAGGAATGAGGATGCTTTCATACCACACAGGGGTTCTTGCTACTGCTACACTGATTCATCACAGTTTGGGGCAGGTGAGTGAGCAACAGGAATTTTTTTCAGCCAGAATTTCCCTACATCTGCTTGATTTTTATGTATGTATTCATTCATGTTTTCTTAAGCGCATGTATACTGGGTGGGGCTGCTAACTTGACTGCTCCTGCTCTTAGCTTGAGAGATCCAGTTTGGTAGATCTGGGGCATGTCAGGCTGGAGACTAAAGCAAAGTAAGGACTATCAGCATATCGGGAAATCACACAGAATTTGGAAGTGTAATCCAGATCTACTGCTGCTTAGCAGCTGCTTGGTTAGCTCTAAAAAGCCCTCCACAGGGTCCAGATCTTCAGATGCTCTTCCCAAGCGCACGCTGAAGATGGAATTTTCCTTGTCATGTTGGTTTCAGGGTCTCCAGGTAGCTTTCCTCATATATTGGATAGGTAGCTTAGATGGCTAACTGATTAACTGCCACGAGTTTAGGTGGCTTTAGTGTACTTTATGTTTACACCACATGCACCTGTGCACCTTTTCATTTAGTAATAGAGCTAGTGAACAACTTATGGTCCTATCCATATTATTGTGAGCAGTATTTATGCTGCAGGGATGTACACCTCAGTCCACCAAGCGTAAGAGATAGCACAAGTCCCAGAGATAATTCTGGACCAGCATGGCCATGCAGGGAGACTGCCGTGTCTCCTGACCCAAAGGGGAAGAAGGTGGGTGCTGCAGGGTATAAGACATTATTGTTTGTGCCTGATAGGATGAAAAGCTAGGAGGGGAGGAGAAAGGAAGGATAACAGAACATGGGCATGATTCATTCTTATTTCTAAGATTCTAGAGCTGAATCCATGATTAAAACTTCAGTCTTGCTGTGTTCTGGCAGATAGGCAGGGTACTGTTCACATCTCCGAGCTCTGGGTGTTTGGGTATGAAGTGCAGAACACTGACTTCAGTATTCAATAGCCTTGGCAAGTGTTAAGAGGAAGACTTTGGCATAAGGTTAAGGAACTCAAAAAGCAGGGAAAGAACTGCCGCCAAAAGCTGTAAGTTTCACACTCAGTTTCTCTTTGAAACTTTGTTTCTATTGCTGTTTATTAAAGCTGCTATTCCTACACCTGGAAAAGCAGAGACAAACGAAAGGGAGATGAGGCTCTTAACCTTGAACAACTTCTTGTGTTCCCATCCCTAGGTTTTTGGTGGTATATTTATAATTGAAGTAAGTATTCACCATGCTTCCCAACTTGAATTTGGTTTGGGCAATAACAAAGGCTTTTTGGAGATGGTCTTAATCTAGAAAGTGAGAACACTCGGTGTCTGTTAAAAATAAACACTGTTCTGATTGTTTGTTGAAGTTTGAGGGGTTTTTTTTTGTTGGTGGTGGGTTTTTTTGTTTGTCTTCTGTGGTGCTATTTTGAGTTCTAGCACATCTATTGTATGCAGGCTGAAAGCACACTCTGGTTGTTTACAACAATTTTCCTTGCATTGCCAGGCTTTTCTTCCATGAAGCACAATTTTACAGCCAAATTTAAAGAAACAAGCCACAACGTAAATAAAAGGAACATGTGTGCAAAGTGTTGGCTCAGTACCCCTCAGGTCTCATCTCTAGCTCTAATGCCATCACGAGAACAGGAAACATAACAAACTTCAGGTTGGATTCAAAAACTTCAGTATCTACTGGCATTTGATGTTTAAAGATTTATTGTGTTATTGGAGAAAATCTGGAATTGAAAAGATTTATCTCATTTCAGTGTTGCTGGGTAGGATCTGGTGGTTGGCCAGATTTCACTCTGGCTCTGCTGAGCTCACTGTGGTCACAGCTGCTGCTGCCACTGAGATGACTAAGAGTGCTGCCTGTAGGGCCGAAGGAGACTGGTTGCAATAGCAAAAAACATTGATTTTCTGCTCAAATCTGTGAACCAAGAGTGGATGGAAGTGCTTTGTTCCACTGTATTTTCACGTGCCCTACAAATGGTCTGTCTGGCTCATTTGATGTACACCTGGAACTTGCTGATGTTTTTTTGTTGAACTTTAGTGGGAGATTATTAAGCGGCACATTGTCTCATGGTGACAGGGCTCCACCAGAGAAACAAGGGAAAAGTTAAGTAACGGGGAGTGCCCTATGTCATCCTCAGTGAAGGCTCCGTAGGTGGAGACAGCACAGCACCGGAGCCTCTCCTCAGCAGTGTAATCCATCACACACCTCAGGCACTCCCGCTGGCCCAGCGGTCTCCTCATCTGACAGCACTTCTGCAAGAAAAACAAGATTTAAGAACCATTATCTGAAGGAAAAAAAGAAAGTGCATTTCTACAAGGTTTCCCAGTTCCACAAAAGAGAACAATGCAGGTGCAGAAGATAAGAATCTGCCAGGGCTACCAGCACAGGCATCAGTAAAGCAGTTGCTTGTGGTGATGGAACTCCTGTGTATCCCACAGGTGGTCTCCAGGGACTGAACAGGGCATATCGTGTAGATATACACATCTTAAGCTTCTGTTTTCTATCTGTTCCATGACTACAGCTCTAGAGAATGAAGGTTTTCATGTGGCTTGCAAGTTTCCTATTGGGATAGACACCGTTGTCGTTAAGGTAAGAGCTGCCCCTCGGATCGACACACAGGCTTCTTCCAGAGCAGTTGCTGAATGCTTGGAAGCCACTGCTGCCAGAATGGCCTCCCATCTGAATCTGAAATGTTGAGGCTGGCCCTAAAAATGGTGGAGTAACTCAAATGGCATTTTGGTAAACTGTGATCAGGAAAGTGGTCACAGAAAGGAATATCCCTTTCTATTTGTGCTGCGATTTACTTTCCGCGTACATTTTCCGCTTCCATGCAAAGCTAAAGAAAATGCTTTGCTTTGAGAGAGGATGAAACTTTCCAAGAGGGAACTGCAGTAAATTGCTCGAGGAAGCGACTGGCTTACCAACCTGACAATATCAAATGGGAAAGAGAAATAGATTCCTCCCCTTCTTTCTTCTCTACTACTAAGTCTAAAAAAGAGAAATTTCTAACCACGGTGAGACGTTGATTTTAAAGGTCTGTCACTGAATCATTTTCCAGTGTTTTCAGCTGTAAGAGCTGCTTAACTAGCAGTGACATAGCAAAAGAACTTTATTTCTCCAGGTACTTAACACTTGGGGTGGTCGAAGAATACAGTAGAACCGAGACTAATTTGCTGTGAATGCTGGTGCACTAGACCATGAGGTTGGGTGTCAGTAGAAAGCTGCATGTGACGTGCAGATTATAGGCTATTTTTTACTGTCAAACTCAATCCTTCATTTAAATGAATATGTTGTCAGAACCCTAATTATTTCTGTTAGAAACGCTGCAGCTTGTTAAGAAAGGGGCAGAAAAGTCCTTCTCTGTAAATTCTTGATCATCGCATTACAATTCTGAGCCATTTATGAAATATTCCATCATTTAATTTACAGCTTGTGTCTCTCCATGTGGGCTCTGATTACAGAATCATCAATTATTATACATTATTAGCCCCGTGATGAACCAAGTGCTTTTTTTTTTTTTTTTTTTTCTGCCTTCCCCAAAATAATGCCATTAGTTTCTTCCTCATTATCTCCTTTTCCTTCTAATTGCTGACAGGCAAACTGGAAAACCTTCTACTCAATCATCTTACTCTTCCTCAACAGTGAGAATTTCAGGCAGACTCTGTAACAATCCTTCTGCCTTCATCTAGCGCTATCAAGTTGCACCGACAGGTTTTTCAATGTGGCATTATCAGTAAAATGTTTTGTCATCCCTGATTGTAGTTCTGTATGGAATTAAATCAACAGAATAATTTCAACAAGTCCAGCCCTTTGGTGCATGTCTAGAATCATAGAATGGCTCCATATCTAATACTAGACCAGGCTGCCCAGCTGGCCTTGGGAATGCAGGTGAAGATAGTGAGTAGATCTACAAAGATTTGCCTCAAAGAAGGGTCTGAAATGCCATGAATAAATTATATCCTTTGCCCTGTATTGACTGGGAGTAAAGCAGCCAAATCCTGAACAATTTCCCTCTAGAAAACTATGAACACTTATTTTATTTTTTTCCTCAGCATGACTTAATAACTTCTCTTAAATTTGTTTCGGTGGATCTAGGTTTTCTGTGAACTAAGAGCTCTGAACACTTCTGCTTTTAGTTTCTGAGCAAGTTATTTTAGTTCACTTTGTTACTTTAATATAGGATTCACTGTGCTCATTCATTTTCTGAATCCACAGACTGCTGTTCTCCTGGAGCAATCAAAAGGAAGCCAACAGTTCCACCTGGCAGGAGCACAAGGCTTTAGAGGTCTGCCTGTTTACAGAGCTCTGAGTGTTTTTGAGAGGTTTACAATTTTCTCTCTAAAACTTTGAGATAAAATAATACACCTTGTCTTAGGGAATTTTGGGAAGGAGAAAGATGCTGATCACCCTTCGTAGAGAAAATTTAAATTTTTCTTGCCAGAATCCTGTTTTATTACAGAGATTTGTGTTCAATGATTGACAGAACTCGTGATAAACCTAAATACAAGATATTGTGAAGCCACATGGTATTTCTTACTAGCAGAAATGAAAATAAACCTGAAATTGCAAATATTCCCTCTTTGAAAAAGCATTATTCCTGGTTCTACATCTCTAAATTTTCTTCTAAATTTTCTAGATCTCTTCGATGGAAATAAATGAGCAACATAAAGACTTTCCACAAAGAAAACTGTCCTCATAAAGTAGATGGTAAGAGTGGTGCCCTGCTCCAGCTGGAGAAAGGGAAATGCACAAATGCAAAATACACTGACCTGCACCATTGCTACCCATTAGAAAACCTTACGTGTATGAGTGTTTTGCAACAAATAGTTTGAAGTTGGGATGAGTTTACCTGTCACTGCTTTATTTTTAAATGCAAGCCATCCAGAACCACTGAGCTCTAACTACAGACCAGCACTTTAAAGTATCTTCATGTCAAAAAAGAAAGACATTCTAGAACTGGGGGCAAGGAGAGCTTTAAAACCCAAATGTTCCAGTGGTCAAGAGCTTCTGGAGAACATCAGAGACGAGAGGTATAAACAAAAGTTGCTGGAAGTGGCAGCATCTGCTGTTGTTCATACCCATGACTGTAACTGGAAAATTAGAAATTATGATGATGGCTGCTCTGTTTATAGATTTCACTGAATGTTCTTTGTGATTACATCATCACAAATAAATTCCCATCTCCTTCGGTTATCTCCTTCAGTTATCCCTCTGAGTAGCTCAGAAAATGTTGAGCTACATGGCAGGGGTAAGCAGAAACACACTTTTTTTTATGTTACAGCAGAATTGAGAGAAACCTTTACAAAAAAACAATCCTGAAAAAATGATTTGAAGAGAAACGATCCAAGTTGAGAAAGCGTTCTTGTCACACATACGTCAGTCAGACTTAACAGCTCGGTGAGGTCTGTGAGTGTTGCCTGCCAGAAGCTGAAGAGGTTAATTGAAAAATTGGTTTGAAAAAATAAATGGTGTGGCTGATCTGATACATCTTAAGCACTGAAACCAAATGGGAGATATGGCTACAACAGGGCACGTAACTGGGATCTCCCTCCTTTAATACCACTTGCCTCTTCCTGTTCAATCAAAGAACAACTTCTGTCAGTCATTCCTCGAGAAAGAAAGCTCAATTTGCTTCTACCCAGAAGAGGGAGGTAACATACAGATATTTGCAATGTATTTGCCTAAAAGAAAATCAAAGAGGTAAAGGAAAGCTGCATTCAAGGATTAAACACATAAACAAATGTGTTTGTGTATCTCAAAGAAGCAACATATGAAGGAAGACTTTTGAATTAAAATATTTTTGAAAGGGATGGAGAATCAGGCAGCAATGGAAAGCAGAACTACCAAGGTATTATCCATTCAAAGGCAAGAACGTGCATGAAAATGACTACTAAATCCATTGTCACAAATGTCTTTGAGATCAGTGAAGCGAAGATATTTAGTGAGTTGGCACTGCTCAAAACCTACTAATCTCCATGAACAGCCTGAGATTCAAAGCAAACCAGAGAGCAACCCTTTGTTAATCATAATAAAGAATTTGCTGTATTCAAATGAAGTTACAGCAAAGTGGATGCGTGCCAGTGCAACACCAGTGTTCCAAGAGAAAGGCAAGCTAGGAAATTATAGACCCTTCATCTCAATGCCTGCAATTTGCAAAATAAAGAATACAACAGAGGAGTAAGTTTGCAAAATGCATGTGCAAATGCAGTATCATTCTCTGTAATCTAGTTGCAGAAAACTAGTAGGGATAGATGGTGTTGGTTAACTAATCTTTTTTAAACAACTGTGCAGCGCTTTTGTCATTAAACTTAAAATACTCAAATAATAATTCATATGGCACCTAATGCTCTGTGGTAGAAGAGGTTAATTCTCTGCCAAAAGCAAAATATCTTTTTCTGCAAGGTGAACTTTCTGATACAGTAAAAAAGAGGTAATCTAGATCCCAAACATTAAAGTCTGGGTTTGCAGCCAACCAAATTTCCGAGCAGAAGGGCAGTGTGACCACAGACGTAGAAGTACAGAATAAAAAGGATCCAAATATTTTATCGGAAGCTGTATCCAGACATCTTCAGGATATTTAGCTATGTCATGAGTAACTTGTGGCCTCCCATTGAGGGGTATGATGCCCTTTTGGTTACCTACTTTTCCTCTGTCCCAGTAAACTCTACCAAAGAGTTGTGTTCAAGGGAAAAATATAGCAGAAAATAAACATTAGAAACGAATTTTTTTGTTTCATCAGCTCTGCTTTCCCTAAGTGCCTTACAGCTCCTCTCTTTCCAACGGCTTGACCCCTCTTAGCCTCCTCTGAGGCTTCCTCTTTTGCTGTCCTTCCTCTGTGACTATAGACAGACATCTTTCCTTTCTGTGTCCTCCGTCTCTACATTGTATTTTATTCTTTTTTTCTGCTTTGAGATTGTTTATCTAAGTAACGTGTTCCAAATGATTAACTCAGCCAAAGCAGTAGATGCTTCATTAAGTTGTAGCTCAAGAAAGACTCATTATCTCTCCATCTACATCAGACTTGTTTCCACTTTCTGACCCACCAGAGGCAGGTGGCCTGCGGGGCTGCTGGGCACAGCCTTTCCTCCAGCCCAGCCTCCCCCTGTGCCTCCCACAGCAGAGCCTGCAGCAGCAGCAGCTCATTCAAATTCTAACAAAAAAAAAAAAAGTTTATACACAAATAAGTTTGTACTGTAAACACTGAAAAAGAACTCTTTGTATCTATAACACTTTCCGTACCCGCAAGGTTTCCTTCTTGCCCACACAAATCACTCATTACAATGCAACACACCACTAACAGAGGAAGCCAGCAAAGCAGGATCCTTCTGATGCTTCTAAACAGAATGTTGCACTTGAAAATGTAATCAGAAAAACTCTACACAAATGCTTCAGAATTCAATGTTTTCATTGCATGAGATTGACCCTCCCAGGACTACGCCAAAGCCCCCAGCAGCCAGGGAAATCAGTGAGACGCAGCACGGCTGGGTTGGACTGCAGCACTGTGGGAGCTGAACTTGCCACAGCTGTGGCCGTGCCGTGCCCTCAGGAAGTGTATCTCCCCCAAACCCACAGCATGTTCCATGTCATGTGTTTACATGCGTGTTATGTCCATAAAGCACCTCACTACGAGGCTACAAACTGCCCCAATCTAAATGAGATCATAAGCTGAACTTCCCAGTTTTAGCTTGAAAATCACAAGACGTGCGCGAGCCAAGCTTTGGTCATTGTTTGTATTTGCTGACTGCTGAACTGTTTGTTTATATCGACTTCCCAAACTTTTCTTTTTTTTTTTTTTTTTCCTCGCAGAGGAGAGTTACAAAGGTTCTATTTGGGTGGTTTACTGAAGGAAGCTGAAAGTCTTACACAACCCTGGCTCCATTAACTGGGGCTTTCAGATGTTTATTTATAACCAATTATAAAACCGACTCCGGCCAACAACTGAGCAGCGGTTCGCCGAGGCGCAGTGCGTTGGGGCCAGGGCGCATCTCGGCCCTCACCGCCGCCATAGCGTAGGAAATGCGCAGATATGTCGCGGGGGCCTGCACCGAGGGAGGGGGGTAGGGCGGGCACAGCCGCCTCTGAGGGAGCCCAGGGCCCGGCTCCAAGGCGGGTACACCCGCTCCGGATGCCCGGCAGCCGCCTCTGCCCGCGGCAGGGGTCTACCCGGCAGCCGCCGCCATCCCGCGGCGCCGCCGCCTGCCCTCAGCGCGTCCCACACAGCGCGCGCGGCGGGCGGGAATGGCGGAGCGCGCTGACAGGGCCGCACAAGTTGACGGGCCGCGCTCTGCCGGCGGGAGGAGGAATCTGAGGCAAAAGCCGAACAGGATCGCGGGCGGGAGCATGGATCGAGGGCTGCGGGGGCTCGCCGGGCCGTCGGGCGGCCAGGGACAGCGGTACGGGCGGCGGGGAGGGGACACGCGTGGGAAAGGCTGCGCCTCGACGCGGAGCGTGCGGCGGCGGGAGGCTGCGGGCTGATGGCCGAGCGAGGCGGCTGCGTCCGCGCCTCGCAGCCCGTGAGGGGGGGTGGGTGCCCTCTGAATGGAGGAGAGGGGCAGGGAAATCCAAAGCCAAAAATCTGGAGTGCCGCTATCAAAGAAAAGGGTCCATCTTCAAAAATTAAACATTGATGTGAATAAAACGATACTATCTTAATATAGTAAGCAATGCGATCAAAATTAAAATATGTCTGTTGCTTAATGTGTGGGGTGGAGTATTTTCATTGGTGACATCGAGGGACAGCTATATAATGACATACTTTCCTTGGTTCCACCAGATTCACTGTGGAGTTTCCATGTAAAAAGTGAGTCTGTAAGTACTGCTTTGTGCCGTCCTGTAATATTTTAGGTTGGATATCAGGGAAAACTTCTTTACAAAAGGGGTTGTTAAGCACTGGAATAGGCTCTCCAGGGAGGTGGTTGAGTCACCATCCCTGGATGTGTTTAAAAACCATTTGGATGGTGCTCAGGGACATGATTTAGCAGAGGGCTGTTAGAGTTAGGTATGGTTAGGTTGTGGCTGGACTTGATGATCTTGAAGATTTTTTCCAACCTGAGCAATTCTATGATTCTAGTCATGTTTTCATGAGTGCTCGATCTCATTTGTTCATTCTGAAAGGAGCAGCTAGTTATTTTCTTTGTAATTGCTACCTCTGCAAATTCAGTGTTGACTGAGGATCAAGCTAAGTTCTTTGACACTTCACTGAGAAAGAGGAAGTTGACGTCCCAATCTTGCAATTTTTAACATGTTTAATTTAACCTACCAGTGAAGTTCCAACTAGATTACAATGACAACACTTACTTAAAATAACATTTGAATACTACCATCATTCCTTTTCTATATGCATCCTTTATATTCTGGTGCAATTTTAGGAATCATCATTCACACGCTGCTGTTGTGCTTGGGTGAGCACAGACCACTTTAAAATCCCCCAAAAGATTTTTGTGTAAAATGCATATCCAGATAGAGACATTTCTTTCTTGTATGCCACAGACATTTGCATGCAAGGCCTATATTTTCCATGTTTCTATTCTCATTGTGGATAGGTTTTTTTTATTGCTTTTGTCCTGTGCTGATTTTGTTAAGAAAAAGTGGGGGGTTTTTTTTGTTTTTTTTTTGTTGTTTTTTTTTTTTTTTCCTTTCCTTTGATGGTCTCTCTGTACTAGTTAAGAAGGAAAACATTAGTCTTATAATTTTTTTTCAGCTTGGTGGCTGCCCTGTTTTTGTTTTTTTTTTGGTTTTTTTTTTTTTCTGGGAAACAAAGCCTTTTGAGAGATATAAAAGTGTAAGTTTTGTGAAATTACTTGTTGGAATAGTTAATTACAAAAACATTGGTGAGGGGGTTTAAAGAAGCCATACCTTTCTCATCAATATTCATTCCCTCACAGTCCAAGGATGGAACATCCAGAATTCCTTTCCAGACCGGTAAGATTTATTCAGAACTCATAAATGTTTCAGAGCAGTAACCGAGAGGAGCGATGCTTAATAGCTGATGGATTTTGCTGTTTCATTCCAATGCATGTCTGGCATTGGAACCTCCTTCAAGCAAAAAGCATAGCCCTGTCTGCGGGGTGGGATTTTACTGCACAACAGCCAGACACAGAAGTGACCTTGTGCTCCCCACTCAGTTGATGATTGGGGCAGAGGGATGTCACAGAAGCGATGATTGTGCTCATTGAAAAGGGGGTCAGAAGGTTGCCACCTCTCCTTTCAAGCAGCATCTGGTAGAAAATTTTCCGCCTAATATTGTCAATCATTCCCTTGTTCTTGAAGGTGCCTGACTGTCCTCCCAGCTGGAGTGAGAACTTCAGTGATCACTATAAAGCAAAACAAATGCAAAGTTTAGAAAGGGGGTGTGGAGAAGGCAGGTTCCCAAAGAAAGAAGTTGGCAGGGTCTCAAATGCCTGGGATTATGAGAGAAGTGGAATGCACGTGATTAGTGCACGTGCTGGTCTGAATACTAAGGCTCAAACAAATAGATTTGTTGCACACTAAAAAATGAGAAGTGACTACTTGAGCAGGTTGTGTTTTGAAAAATGTGATTAAGTGAGCAGAAAATTGAGGGCTTCTTAGCACCAATTGGTGCTAGGCTTTTTTAAAGGCGAGGGAGTGAAGCATAGGATTGGTCTGGGGAGGAGGTGGGAGCAGAGGGGATCTTGCCTCTAGTGATAAGAAAAAGCTGGCATTAACAGACAAAACTATTCAGAGACTAAAGAAAATAAACCAAGAAATGCATTCTTTCTTTATGGTTGGGGGGGGGGGGGCGGGGAGGGGGGCAGCAGGGGGAGGGCGGAAGAAGAAGAAATCAGAATGCCAAGGTGAGGATTACAGGCAATCCAGCAAAATACACTGTGGAATGTCTGCACACTGCTGCTGTCAGCCCTGCTCAAGCACACCCTTTACCAGTGTCTGTGTGCAGCAAGTAGTGCTTGGTGCTGCTGGCTGATGGCCCTGATGGAAACAGGTCTGGGACCAGCAGATGAGGTGGTCACAGAACAGTGCCTTCTTGAAGCCTTGAGGAGGAACTTGTGGTTTTCCAAGCAGAATAGACTCCCCAGCTTTGTGTCAGGCAAGCTTTGCTTGCAGTCATGATCAGGGTATAAAGTAGCAGAAGCTGAATAAAGCAAAATGTCAAATATTTTAGTAAATAATTATATAAGAAGAATACTTAGGTAAAAGGTGGACTCTATAAAATGTATGTTAAAAGTATATATAGTAAGAAAACTCCACCGGACTTTGATCAGTGTAGACTACTTGTGTCGGTGCCAGGGAAAATCAGAATTTTCCTGTGGCTGGTGCATAGGGCTGCCCACTGGATTTACTGGAAGAAATTAAATGACTATTATTCAGTACAGCCTGAAAGCTGACACTTGTAATTGACTTCTGCAGATAATTCTAGAATAACTTGTGGAGGAAAGATACCTGTTGATGGAATTGTTTTTCATGGCTTTCTGTGGTGAGATACTCACTACTTCCGTTGGAAATGTGAACTGATTGCTAAGATTTGAGGCACAGAAGCATCTGAAACATTTCTTCTGTTTTGGAAAGCTGTATACATGAAGAGAGTGTCAATGTGCACATTAACTTTTAATAAGCTAGGAAATCATTGACATGTAAACAGTTACTGCTACGGCCAGAGCCTGCAGTTCTGTCAGAGGCATGTTATGCTGTAGTCCAGTCAGCAGATTACTGTTTAGTTAAGTGTTACCATATTATCCTGTGTATCACAAGGATTTTACTAGGTGGCAGGATGTGGCTATGGGCCAGAATTGTTCAGCAGTTCATCTCAAGTGCTAAGACTGAGTCTGAAGGGAAAAAAATGTAATGGGCAATAGCGGATTATGGTTTGTGTTTGCCTCTTTCCTGTCTGTGAACGTAGCAGGGTAAAGATACCGCAGAGTCCCGTATCTAGGGCTCGCTGTCCTTTGAAAAACTTTCTTCAGAAGTTAACTCCTGTGGGAAGTGCTGAAAGGGCAATTCAGGTTCAGCTGCAGTTCTATTCATGCTGCAAGTCAGACAGACTGGAAGAAATTGAACATTTCAGTCATTTCTATCGTTTGTATCAAGTACTGTAAGAGAAGTTATTCTTACTACTGCTCCAACCTGGCACGCCTGGGAAGTGCTAGAAGTCTTTTAACCGATCTGTTACAGAGTTGTCAACACTGGCTTCTTGTCTCATGTGCTAACCCAGCAGGAGTAAAAAGCATTAGCAGCTCAGCTGACTGATCAAAAGTCAGTGTTCTTTGAGCCCCTTCTTGGGATTGCCCTGCCTGTCTGCCCAGTGAACTCTGGACTTCCTTTTCCCTCCCAATCCCTAAAGTATTTTGCCTCCTCTTCCCCCACGGGGATTTGGTGACACTCTTCCCCTTTACCCTGCCCAGTGTTTCCAGGGTTTGTCTGCATTCCTGCTGTGCCTTGAGAAAGCTGCAGGACCATCGCCTATGGAGTCCTGAGAGGAGGAGGTGGTGCGCTGGATGATGGAGCAACCTCTGCACAAGGAGAAACACCACATCTGGCAGGCAGGCAGGCAGGCCTAGTCTTTGCTGTGTATCCCTAAGGACTTTTCTCTCTTCTGCCACTATGCTCCCAAAACAGAACCTGGTTAGTAACTGTAGAAACAACTGTTGCAGAACAAACAACTGAAAGGCTGATTGTTGGTTAACAATCCTTTGTGCTCACGCACTGAAACATCTCAGCGAGAGGCATCAGGTCAGCCGTGCCTCGGAAGTAAGCTGACCAGAGGTCTGAGTGCAAAGTGCACATACAGGCTGACTGTGAGGTTTCACTGAAGTTAACAGAGATGTTTGTGCAAGCCTAGCTATATAATAACTGCTTTTTACATGAGATTCTATGGGCTCTGTGCTATTACTTGGGGTGTTCCTGCTAGCACATGTCATCCAATTTTGAGATAATGCATTTGGTTTGTCTATCATCTTATTTTTTATTCTGCTTTTGCTACAATTAAAAGATACAGACCTTGGAAAAACTCAGTGAAGTCTTTCAGGATCCACCCTAGTACATACCAGGTAGGAACAAGACCCTCAGTAACACAGTAATAGTTTAGATAACTGAACATAGGCCACTGCAGAAGATCAAAATTAGATTGTGGTGCTATTCAAATGATTTGAGGATCTTTGAAATGCTTTGAATACTGTGAGGTAATGGAATGATTCTGTCTCTAGAGACCTATGCCTTTGAGGCACAAGCATGAAGGCACTGAGAGTGCCATTTAAAATCATGGTGGAATCTACAATTTAAGGCAAACCTTAAGTGTAATTTTCATCGTATCTTCAACACAGAAATAAAGCTCTGAAGTGTTGGCCCTGTTTTTTTTTTTTTCTCCACAATTCTGTCCTTCCATCGTTACCCTCATAAAACCAGGGCGGACCCTCTCAACAGGTGCCACGTCTGCTGTGACAGCTGCAGCCACACGTGAAGCTTCAGGAGGACGAATTGCCACTGGGGCTGGTGGCAGCACATCACAGCTGTGCGCTGTTCTGCAGCAAGGTCGGCTGAGCCAGCACTGCACAGCCAATAAGGTTGGAAAGCCCAGAAGTGTGGGAAAGCCCACACTTTGCAACGTGTGGGGAAATGCTATGGGAAAACCAGGTACAGTAGGATTTGCTAGTGAATCTGTTACAGATCTTGTCCAGAAATACGTTGTCTCTGAAAACCTGGGAAAGAGGCTGTTTTGTGAAGCCAGGTGGAGAAAATTGAAACAACTTCCCTAGTTAGACAGGAAAAGCATTTTCATTATTTCTGTAAGAATGGTAACTGTATTATCTATAATTTCCTGCCTGCACTGTGTGTCGTATTCCAAAGTGAATAAAAATCATTGTGTTAATTTGTCACTGTCAGAAGTAGTCGTGGAGGCTGGGTTCCATGCTGGTACATTATTTGTGCATGTGGCACGTGAATGTTTCTGTACAGCAAAATTCATGTGGGGACGGGTACTAAACACAGCAAATGGAATTACTGTAATTTGCTTGTAAATGGGAGAGAATATACATATGTAGATATATGTGGCTCAGAAATAGCAAGCAAATAAGACTCAAAACTTAGTCCAAGAAGAAATGGTGAGGAAAAGGATGAAACAATTCTAATCATAATTTAATAGGGTACGTCAGTAAGTGGTGGAGAAGCCTGTAGGAAACGTCAGTAGTTACTGCAATGTCACGAAACTCTCCGTTTTGAAACATTTCTTTCCAAAGTCTCTTTCGTGCCCCAAGGTTCAGTTCCTGCATTTCAGACGCGCGCGAGGAGAGGTGCTCTCCCCTCACCGCCGCCCAGGCCCGAGCCGCCCCAGCTCCGTCCCACACACCGAGGGCTGCCGCTCCCCCCGGCTGCGGGCGGTGCCGGGGCCGGGCCGGGCCGCAGCAGGTGGGCGGCGGGCGGCTGCGGCGCTACGCACGGGAACCCGCCCGCGGCTCCGGGCAGCGCGGCCCCGCGGACGGCGGGAATCCAGTCCGGGTTTTGGTGCCGGGGACCGGCGGCGGCGAGGAAGGGCCGGCGGGAGCGGAGCCCGCACCGCGCCCGACAGCCGGGCCGGCCGGGCAGGGCAGGGCAGGGCGGCGGGCGGGAGC